>NW_028227257.1:39143388-39343388 GCF_978045245.1 Mus caroli | reverse complement strand
CCTTCCTTCCTTCCTTCCTTCCTTCCTTCCTTCCTTCCTTCCTTCCTCCCTCCCTCCCTCCCTCCCTCCCTCCCTCCCTCCCTCCCTCCCTCCCCCATCTCTCTTCCTCTCTCTCTCTCTCTCCCTTCCTTCATCTCTCTCTCTCTCTCTCTCTCTCTCTCTCTCTCTCTCTCTCTTTCTTTCTTCTAGCCTGTTAGTCATATCTTTAATAAGGGAATTGAGACTATTAGTAGGCTTACTACAAGGGTCATATTGATCCCTCTCTTTGTTGAGTATTGATCCCTATCTTTGTTGATGTTTAGTTTGGGGATGTTTTGTTATTCCTATTTTGTCTAATAACTATCTTAGCCTTGCTTATTATTTTCCCTGTAGCCTGTGGGTCTATTATCTCTTTTCCAGAATATTCTTTTAATGTGTACTGCAATGCTGACTTGATGATTAGCACTTTCCTTACATCAGCTAGGATAGTTTTTCTAGCTATTTTGGGTTGATTTTGACAATCTTATCTTTCAGAATCAGAAAACCACCTTTCCAAGCCCTTCTGGTTTCCAGGGTTTCCGCTAAGAAGCAGCAGTTATAATGATGGACTTACTTTTATATGTGACTTGTCCCTTCTCTCTCATATATTTCAATATATTTACTTTGTTCTATTTATTTAGTGTTTTAACTATGATATGATAGGAGAGTTTCTTTTCTTTTCTCTGTTTGGTGTTCCTGTGAGCCACTTGTGTTTGGATGGGCATCTCTTCTAGAGTTGGGGAATTTTCTTTTGTGGTTTTATTGAAATCATTTTCTATTCCCTTGGCACAATTTTGTTTTATTTTTTTCTTCTAACTATAGTTTTAAAAATTTTGCCTTTGTGATATTCTAAATATCATATATGTTTTTTCATAAATTTTAAAAAACTTATCATTGACCTTTACTATGTAATCCAGTTCATCTTCCTTGCCTTCAAGCTCTGAGATACTGTTTTCCACACAATCCATTGTATTATGAGGATTTATACAGAAATTCTTTGATGCATTATATATTTCATCTCAATCATTTCAATTTGTTTTTCTTTAGAATTTTTATCTCTTAATAGAACTTCTCTTTTCATATCACGAATTGACTTCCTTTTTTATTTTATTATTTTTATTAGATATTTTCTTTGTATACATTTCAAATTTCAAATGCTATTCCAAAAGTTCCCTATACCCTCCCCCCCACTCCTCTACCCACCCACTCCCACTTCTTGGCCCTGGTGTTCCCCTGTACTGAGGCCTATAAAATTTGCACGACCAATGGGCCTCTCTTCCCAGTGATGGCCAACTACACCATCTTCTGATACATATGCAGCTAGAGACACGAGGTCCAGGGGTACTGGTTAGTTCATGTTGTTGTTCCACCTATAGGGTTGCAGATCCCTTTAGCTCCTTGGGTACTTTCTCTAGCTGCTCCACGGGGGGCCCTGTGATCCATTCGATAGCTGACTGTGAGCATCCACACTTCTGTGTTTGCCAGGCACTGGCATAGCCTCACAAGAGACAGCTATATCAGGGTCCTTTCAGCAAAATCTTGCTGGCATATGCAATGGTGTCAGCATTTGGAAGCTGATTATGAGATGGATCCCCGGGTATGGCAGTCTCTAGATGGTCCATCCTTTCATCTCAGCTCCAAACTTTGTCTCTGTAACTACTTCCATGGGTGTTTTGTTCCCAATCTAAGAAGGGACAAAGTGTCTACACTTTGGTCTTCGTTCTTCTTGAGTTTCATGTGTTTTGTAAATTGTATCTTATATCTTGGGTCTTCTAAGTTTCTGGGCTAATATCCACTTATTAGTGAGTAGATATCATGTGAGTTCTTTTGTGATTGGGTTACCTCACTTGGGATGATGCCCTCCAGGTCCATCCATTTACCTAGGAATTTCATAAATTTATTCTTTTTAATAGCTGAGTAGTACTCCATTGTGTAAATGTACCACATTTTCTGTATCCATTCCTCTGTTGAGGGGCATCTGGGTTCTTTCCAGCTTCTGGCTATTATAAATAAGGCTGCTATGAACATAGTGGAGGATGTGTCCTTCTTACCGGTTGGGACATCTTCTGGATATAGGCCCAGGAATGGTATTGCAGGATCCTCTGGTAGTACTATGTCCAATTTTCTGAGGAACCACCAGACTGATTTCCAGAGTGGTTGCACAAGCTTGCAATCCCACCAACAATGGAGAGGTGTTCCTCTTTCTCCACATCCTCTCCAGCATCTGCTGTCACTTGAATTTTTCATCTTAGCCATTCTGACTGGTATGAGGTGGAATCTCAGGGTTGTTTTGATTTGCATTTCCCTGATGATTAAGGATGCTGAACACTTTTTCGGGTGCTTCTCAGCCATTCAGTATTCCTCGGGTGAGAATTCTTTGTTTAGCTCTGAGCCCCATTTTTTACTGGGGTTATTTGATTTTCTGGAGTCCACCTTCTTGAGTTCTTTATATATATTGGATATTAGTCCCCTATCTGATTTAGGATAGGTAAAGATCCTTTCCCAATCTGTTGGTGGCCTTTTTATCTTATTGATGGTGACTTTTGCCTTGCAGAAGCTTTGCAGTTTCATGAGGTCCCATTTGTCAATTCTTGATCTTACAGCACAAGCCCTTGCTGTTCTATTCAGGAATTTTTCCCCTGTGCCCATATCTTCGAGGCTTTTCCCCACTTTCTCCTCTATAAGTTTCAGTGTCTCTGGTTTTATGTGGAGTTCCTTGATCCACTTAGATTTGACCTTAGTACAAGGACATAGGAATGGATCAATTCGCATTCTTCTACATGATAACCACCAGTTGTGCCAGCACCATTTGTTGAAAATGCTGTCTTTCTTCCACTGGATGGTTTTAGCTCCCTTGTCGAAGATCAAGTGGCCGTAGCTGTGTGGGTTCATTTCTGGGTCTTCAATTCTATTCCATTGGTCTACTTGTCTGTCACTATACCAGTGCCATGCAGTTTTTATCACAATTGCTCTGTAGTACAGCTTTAGGTCAGGCATGGTGATTCCACCATAGGTTCTTTTATCCTTGAGAAGAGTTTTTGCTATCCTAGGGTTATTGTTATTTCAGATGAATTTGCAGATTGCCCTTTCTAACTCATTGAAGAATTGAGTAGGAATTTTGATGGGGATTGCATTGAATCTGTAGATTGCTTTTGGTAAGATAGCCATTTTTACAATGTTGATCCTGCCAATCCATGAGCATGGGAGGTCTTTCCACCTTCTGAGATCTTCTTTAATTTCTTTCTTCAGAGACTTGAAGTTCTTATCATACAGATCTTTCTCTTCATTAGTTAGAGTCACACAAGGGTATTTTTATATTATTTGTGACTATTGTGAAGGGTGTTGTTTTCCTAATTTCTTTCTCAGCCTGTTTATTCTTTGTATAGATAAAGGCCATTGACTTGTTTGAGTTAATTTTATATCCAGCTACTTCACTGAAGCTGTTTATCAGGTTTAGGAGTTCTCTGGTGGAATTTTTAGGGTCACTTATATATACTATATATACTATCATATCATCTGCAAAAAGTGATATTTTGACTTCTTCCTTTCCAATTTGTATCCCCTTGTTCTCCTTTTGTTGTTGAATTGCTCTGGCTAGGACTTCAAGTACTATGTTGAATAGGTAGGGAGAAAGTGGGCAGCCTTGTCTAGTCCCTGATTTTAGTCGGATTACTTCCAGCTTCTCACCATTTACTTTGATGTTGGCTACTGGTTTGCTGTATATTGCTTTTATCATGTTTAGGTATCGGCCTCGAATTCCTGATCTTTCCAAGACTTTTATCAGGAATGGGTGTTGGATTTTGTCAAATGCTTTCTCCGAATCTAATGAGATGATCATGTGGTTTTTGTCTTTGAGTTTGTTTATATAGTGGATTATGTTGGTGGATTTCCATATATTAAACCATCCCTGCATCCCTGGAATGAAACCTACTTGGTCAGGTTGGATGATTGTTTTGATGTGTTCTTGAATTCGGTTCGCGAGAATTTTATTGAGTAATTTTGCATTGATATTCATAAGGGAAATTGGTCTGAAATTCTCTATCTTTGTTGGGTCTCTCTTTGGTTTAGGTATCAGAGTAATTGTGGCTTCATAGAATGAATTGGGTAGAGTACCTTCTGCTTCTATTTTGTGGAATAGTTTGTGAAGAACTGGAATTAGATCTTCTGTGTAGGTCTGATAGAACTCTGCACTAAACCTATCTGGTCCTGTGCTTTTTTTTGGTTGGGAGACTATTAATGACTGCTTCTATTTCTTTAGGGGATATAGGACTGTTTAGATCATTAGCCTGATCCTGATTTAACTTTGGTTTGACAGGTCAGTGTATTGGGTATTGTCTCTACACTTGCCACTGAAAATCGAGTAGCTGCCCAGCTGTCAAGCATACCCTGAAATTATGGTGTTAGTTGGCTACAAAAGTGTCATTCCTTAAGTATCAATTATTTGGAAGAAAAAAGGGGTACAAGCTCTACTGTGTGCACTACTCTATAGAGGTGAATAAAATCTTTTAAACCTGTGAGTATAAATTACTCTCAATTAAGATTTAAAGGAAATTTTAGAAAATAGTATTTTTATATTTTCCTGAACAGAAAAAGTGAAGTATTTTTCTACAGTAGTAGTTTGTTCCCAATGCACTTTTAATTGGGGCAGGAAAGGTAAATTTTAAGTGTATTTTATAAAGCATTTATAGCTTGGAAATATTCAAAATGTTCACCAGTTAATTTAAAATTGTATTCTTTTGGACCAGAGATGATGGTTAGGATAGCCTGCAAAAAGCCTGTACGTGAGGGTCACAATTATCACAGCTGCACTGCAGAGCAACTGAGGATCTATGAGTTTCTGAATGGATAAATAAAACCAGTTGTTTCTGTATCATGAAATGCACCATTAAAATGAATGCTGTACTGTTCCATAGCATGATGCCAAATAAAAGAAGCCAGAAACAAAGCCCACATCTTTATAATGGTGAACTTTATAGTATGTGAGTTTTAACTCAACAAGCATATAGGCATTTTACATTTAAACATAAATTATTTTTTTATTAAAAATTACTGCTATGTTCATAGCAGCCCTATTTATAATAGCCAGAAGCTGGAAAGAACCCAGATGTCCCTCAACAGAGGAATGGATGCAGAAAATGTGGTACATTTAAACAATGGAGTACTACTCAGCTATTAAAAAGAATGAATTTATGAAATTCCTAGCCAAATGGATGGACCTGGAGGGCACCATCTTGAGTGAGGTAACACAATCACAAAGGAACTCACACAATATGTATTCACTGATAAGTGGATATTAGCCCAAAACTTAGGATACCCAAGATATAAGATACAATTTGATAAATGCATGAAACTCAAGAAGAATGAAGACCAAAATGTGGACAATATGCCCCTTCTTAGAATTGGGAACAAAACACCCATGGAAGGAGTTACAGAGACAAAGTTTCGAGCTGTGATGAAAGGATGGACCATCTAGAGACTGCCGTATCCAGGGATCCATCCCATAATCAGCTTCTAAACGCTGACACCATTGCATACACTAGCAAGATTTTGCTGAAAGGACCCAAATATAGCTGTCTCTTGTGAGACTATGCCGGGGCCTAGCAAACACAGAAGTGGATGCTCACAGTCAGCTATTGGATGTATCACAGGGCTCCCAAGGGAGAAGCTAGAGAAAGTACCCAAGGAGCTAAAGGGATCTGCAACCCTATAGTTGGAACAACATGATGAACTAACCAGTACCCCGGAGCTCTTGTCTCTAGCTGCATATGTATCGAAAGATGGCCTAGTCGGCCATCACTGGAAAGAGAGGCCCATTGGACTTGCAAACTTTATATGCCCCAATATAGGGGAATGCCAGGGCCAAAAGTATGGGAATGGGTGGGTAGGGAAGTGGGGGGCGCTATGGGGGACTTTTGGGATAGCATTGGAAATGTAATTGAGGAAAATATGTAATAAAAATATAATAAATAAATAAATATTTGCAAAAAAAAAGAAAAAAAGAAAAAAGAAAAAAAAAAAAGAAATGGAGGGACAAAAAGAAAATAAACCCTTCTTATTGACTTACTAAAAAAAAAAAAATTACTGTATATCTAACCAAAATAAATCACAGGCACATTGCTCCCCATTTTATTTTGCAAGTCTATTTTATATTTAACTGAAAACAATTGGATTCTTTTGCTCATATCTGCATTAAATATATTGTTTTTATGCCATTCTGGTTGATTTATAAAAACATCAGCCCTTATAGAGGAGCATTATAATGGATTACTCATACAATTGTGGGATATTTTCTCTGACATATTAATATTTGGCATGTGGTGATTCTTAAGTGTCGTTGACATTTATAGTCTCACATCTATAAGTGACTTTGATTTAGCTACAACTATTCATAGTCTGGACTGGATAGGACAGGGATGACAGATCACTCACTCCCATCAGGAAGAGAAAGACCACTAGATTCTCAGCAGTCTAGAGCACCTTAATTTTCTTAGGAGAACCTCTCCATGTGCCCTTACTTTCTCATAGGGTGCTAGATGGATCCAGAAAGAAAGTTCTCCAACACCAAGGGGAGATCTGTAGATGTTTTAAGGCCTAACATCAGGAGTAAGTGTTAATTTTTCTGCATTCTGTTAAGCAGAATGGGAACATTTGCCTAGATTTGTGGGGAGAACAAATAGACTCCATGTTTTAAAAATGAGAAATTGTCAAGTCATATGCAGCTAGGCTCCACTGTAAACCTCTTCTGACATTTCAAATGCTATGAGCATGTGGGCGCTTGGTAAATATTATGATTAGATGTTGTTTTTAATACTGTTGCAACTTATGCTTTGAAATTAAAAGCATCTCTAATTGGACTTTGTTTGAATTATTTAAAGTTTATTGCTAAACAGATAAATGTAATGAGAACGAAGTGTTTTACAGCATTTTATTATCCACCATCCCTTTTAATTTGTGACATTATGGTTTAGTTTTGTTGTTTATATTTAATTACCTAAGGACAATTTCTTTCAATGTAATAATAAAAAGTACAATATAAATAGAATATTGAGTGTGTGCCTCAATATCAGTGTATTGTGTCTAGAATAAATAAACATCTCCACTCCCCGCAGTGCTGATTCTGCAAGAGAGACTTTGCTTTGCCTTTAAACGTTATCTATCAGCAATACTTATATGAAGATACACCAGGGCTTAATTCATGTAGCAATTTAATTATAACCCTTGGAAAACATTAAAGACACAATACATTAAAGAAAATGTATTTCATAATTTGGAGACTACAAAAGTGTGAGAAAAAAAATCTTTGAAACCAGCCATAATCTTCATATTGCTTTTTATAACCTTGAACTTAAAATGCCTTGGAAATGCCTTTCCGTTTTCTGTAAGGGTCTCTGGAAGAGGTGATATTGTATGAAGGCCCAGGTTAGAAATTCTTGTTATTAAGCATTTCTGTAATTTGGAGATTTTGATGGTTATCAAAGCATGCTAAAAGCATCATTCTTTCAGCTGCCCTTACAAGTTGCTTCTAGAAATCTGCTTTGAAATTGCTTTCTGAAAGGCTATTCAGGGAGTATTGAAAATTAAGGTTTTTCTCCATAGCAAAATGGCAGTGTGTCTGATAGTGGATGTGTTAGGCTAGATGTACCTGCTGTTACTGATTAGGGCAAGTAATGCACCGTGCTTCTCCGCAGAAGCAAAATCAGGAAACAAAAACTTGATTGACAGACTGTCATATTGAAAATCTTAAAGCTACATTCATTTAAAATTATTTGGTGGAATGACATTATGTAACTTGGAATCTATTGTAGAAAAACCTGGCTACAGCACTGCTGTTAGCTCACAGCACCTCAGCATAATTGGTCTTTGAGACAACAAATTACCTTACTCTAGGGTAATGAGTGTCCCTTAAGAATCCTCTGGCTATTTTAGTCACATATGACAACCCAGGATGTAGATTTTCAGTATTCTTAAGAGGATGCTACAGAATGATAAGGCAACATTTCAGCTAAACATTTACTGGCAACTAATTCCTCATTAGATGAGTTTACAGATTAGATTTGAGCACACCCCATGCTCTATCAAGTATAAAAAAGAGCAGCATTAGTGATTCACAGGTTCTTTGAAGACTGTGCAAGCCTTCCATAAAGCCAATAGCAACCCCATGTGGGTCTCTCATTCTCTGAGTGCCCAGGTTTCCTTTCCTTGTATGTTGACCTAGCTGTATAGTTGTCCTTTACTGGTTAGATTTGGTTGCCAGTCTCTTGGGAGAGTTCATACTTCAGTAATAGCACTCTGTAAGTTTTCTCATATGTAAATAATCTCATGAGGCTTACATGGGATTTGGGGAAGGTCACCCTCACCTAGAAGACAGGCTGGATCCCTCATTTTCACTTTGTATTTGGCATTCTATCGGTTCCTTAGTGCTACACTTTTTTTTTTTTGATTTTTAATATTTTTATTACATATTTTCCTCAATTACATTTCCAATGCTATCCCAAAAGTCCCCCATAGCGCCCCCCACTTCCCTACCCACCCATTCCCATTCTTTTGGCCCTGGCATTCCCCTATATTGGGGCATATAAAGTTTGCAAGTCCAATGGGCCTCTCTTTCCATTGATGGCCGACTAGGCCATCTTTCGATACATATGCAGCTAGAGACAAGAGCTCCAGGGTTCTGGTTAGTACATCATGTTGTTCCAACAATAGGGTTGCAGATCCCTTTAGCTCCTTGGGTACTTTCTCTAGCTTCTCCATTGGGAGCCCTGTGATACATCCAATAGCTGACTGTGAACATCCACTCCTGTGTTTGCTAGGCCCCGGCATCGTCTCACAAGAGACAGCTATATTTGGGTCCTTTCAGCAAAATCTTGCTAGTGTATGCAATGGTGTCAGCGTTTAGAAGCTGATTATGGGACGGATCCCTGGATACAGCAGTCTCTAAATGGTCCATCCTTTCATCACAGCTACGAACTTTGTCTCTGTAACTCATTCCCTGGGTGTTTTGTTCCCAATTCTAAGAAGGTGCACAGTGTCCACACTTTGGTCTTCCTTCTTCTTGAGTTTCATGCGTTTATCAAATTGTATCTTATATCTTGGGTATCCTAAGTTTTGGGCTAATATCCACTTATCAGTGAATACATATTATGTGAGTTCTTTTGTGATTGTGTTATTTCACTCAAGATGATGCCCTCCAGGTCCATCCATTTGGCTAGGAATTTCATAAATTCATTCTTTTTAATAACTGAGTAGTACTCCATTGTGTAAATGTACCATAATTTCTGTATCCATTCCTCTGTTGAGGGACATCTGGGTTCTTTCCAGCTTCTGGCTATTATAAATAGGGCTGCTATGAACATAGTGGAGCATGTGTCCTTTTTACCGGTTGGGACATCTTCTGGATATATGCCCAGGAGAGGTATTGCTGGATCCTCCGGTAGTACTATGTCCAATTTTCTGAGGAACCGCCAGACTGATTTCCAGAGTGGTTGTAAAAGCTTGCAATCCCACCAACAATGGAGGAGTGTTCCTCTTTCTCCACATCCTCGCCAGCATCTGCTGTCACCTGAATTTTTGATCTTAGCCATAAGCAACACTTAAAAGATCCTTTACCCACCCTTTGCCAATTTTCCATTCTCAGCTCATGCCAAAACTAACTTCTGTTTATCTCCTCCTGCTTTATATTCCTGGAGCAACTAGACTTAATTACTATGTAATCAGACATTAATCACTCCGTTCTTTTTTCTACATATTCAATCATTTATTGATTCTCCTATTCAACAAGCATTTGTGCATCTTGCATAATTCTTAATGCAAGATCTTTGTTCCCATGGTGGCGATGAAAATTCAATTTTGACCATCTCAGTGAGGTGCTAAAAAAACAAACAAACAAAATACCCATAACACAAAGCACCATGTACAAAGTAGCGCCCCTGGAGATAACTAATGTGATTTTCTCAAATGAACTCTATTCCATAAAAAGATATTTTTATGTGTTCATTGAATGAAGATGTGGGAAATAGGGATTTAGTTTGGTGGGTGGACATAGTTTTTCAATATGCAAAAAAATTGTGCAGAATTTCTTTTGTGGTAAAAGGAAGTAACTTAGGAAAACACAAAGATAATTGAGTTTAGAGGGTTTCAGCAGAGTTCATTCTTAGATTAAGAAACAATAGAAAAAATTTCATTTGATTAAAAATGTCATCATCTCCAGATACAGAAAACTGCTTTGATTTGTCTGCCATCATCAATGTTTTTCTTATTTCCCTTTGGATACTGAGCTGTTAACTGAAGTCCATCTGGGTTGCCTTTCCAGTATATTATATTTTTTCCCACAGTAGTACATCGAAATTATCAAAACAAACTCTTGATTATATTACACCAGATAAGCTTGTTTATGGGTTGATTATAAAACCTTGTAAAATCTCAAATTCTTAGGAGTCATGAAAAATGCACATTAAATAAAAAATGCATATTAAGCGAGGTCTGATACTTGGAGCTTCACAATAACTAATTAGCTCCACCTTTTCTTTACTGCGCTATGGGCATAAATGTCGCCTCTGAGGAAAACAGTTTATTAAAATAACTAATGTACCGGGTTGTAGCTCTTATTCAGCATTTATGGTTGTATGGTGTATTGAGTTCAACCTCCAGTACCACCCACACAAATATATTCCTGTGTCTCGTAATTGTCACATTCAAGTCAACATTTATCATTGCCTCAGAATTTAACCTACCAGAAAGACTAACCCATGTTTGGTCAGATGTCTTCTAGAGTGGAGGCAGAGAAAGTCAGGACACTAATGCACTTGCTCTCGAGTTTGTAAAGTCATCTGGTTTTGTATAAAGCTAACTTTACCACTGTGAAGGAATTTGTCCATCACTAATGTTAGAAATAAGGACAAATTCTGGAAGAAACCTAAAACCAAAACAAAACCAAACAAACAAACAACCTACCAAACTAAACAAACAACAACAAACCCCGACAAAGCATCCCTTTTGTTTACAAATGGACTTTTATACACGGGAATAACCGGAAAGTGTTTTCCTTTCCCATTCACCAGCATCTTGACAGTAAACCCACCATATCTGTGGAATGGGAGTTTGAACAAAGGAAGAAAGAAAAAACCCTCAAAGGATTTAAAAGTCAATGGTGACATTGTGGTTGGAAAGAAATTGCATAATTATCCTCTTGCATTCTGGCAATTTTAATCATCCAAGTTCTGGGATAAATCTTTCTTATTTTTAGTACTTCTGTGCTTTAGAGATTCATTATTTTGAAGCATTTTTTTCTCCATGTAAAGTAACCTGTTTTACCTTATTTTTAATATAAAAAGAAACATAAGCAAAAACCGCAATAAATCTGTGGTTTAATAGCTATCTTGCTCAAGTTCTTTCAAAGATCTTCGGGTTGCTATAAGCCCAGAATGAAATCCATTATTAGAATGCTCCCTCTGCCAGGTTTTTATTTCTAATATGTTATTTTTTAATCATCTTTTGAATTATTGACTATTTTATGGTGTCTTATAGCAGCAATTTCTATTTGTTTTATATACTTTGTACGGCAGATTTCATTTTCTGCCTTACTCCATTATATGTAATGGCTTAGCTTTGAAGTTTTTGCTTGATATAGGGGGGCGTTAATTTGCTTTAACACATTATTGTCTAACATAGTTCAGATTCTGTAAAAGCTTTATCTTGAAACACTCTGAAAGGTACTTTCTGTTTTATTCTTGTGTTCGTAAAAGATGCTTGTAACTCCCCCTTGTATTCTTGACGCATGCTGAGATATTAAGGGGCTGCTGGCTGCCTTGGCTAGATAATGTTGAAACGCGGAGACTTAGATTTCAAAGCAATTGTTACATTTCCCTTTGACAGTCTTCTTCCAGTATTTTATTACCACTCCAGACTCTTTAACCAGAGCCTTCTAGCACTTGTTGTGCTTCTAATTGTCTCCTAATTTTTTCTTCCCCCCCTCCTTGACTCCCAAGAGCAACCTATCTATTTCTGAACTTTCCTGCAGTTTTTAACTGACACCCTAGAATACTGTGCCTGTTCTTATTCTTCCCAGTTCTTCTCCAGTGAGGCATGGCCAGAAGACTGCTCTATTCTTGAGAGGTGTGTTCTTAGAATGGAGTGCCAGGTGGATGGGCAAGAGTCAGCAGTGCAGTGACAGCAGTAATTCCACTCCAATTAGACTTTAAAGTGGGTCGCTTCATAGGCTAGCAGGGATGAGTGTCCCTCTGGGATTTTGTTCCTCAGTACTAGGTTGCTAGAAGAGGTTATCTAAAGCAGGAGAAATCCAAGAATAGGAAAATTAAGATTGGTTTGGTGGTCCTTAAAATGGTGACAAGGTAAATATTAATCTATTTTTGCCAAACATTTATCATACATCATGTGCAAAGTTAAAACTGCTATGCAGTACCCACCTTGAGTATGTGTCAGTTGATTTCATTGTTAGTATATTGGCTTGCTTTTTCTTCCAAAGACCACAAGTAAAGTGTCTTCTTACAATATATCTTTATTTTCTTTGTTTCTGTGAGTCAGAAGTCTTAAGTAAGTAGCTCACAAGGCTGTGGTCACGGTCCTCGCCAAGGCTAGGTTTTCCTCTGGAGGCAGAACTTGGTGATGGTGTGCAGTCTTGTTTCTGTTGTTGTTTTGTTTTTCTTGATGGACCTATTCGGTGACTTGGGATCGTTGGACTGAAATTTCTGGCTGGCTGCTCTCCAGAACTCTCTTGGTCTTAAGGCTTCCTCTGCCCCTTATCACATGCATTCTCCAATATTTTTACATGCTTCCCTCAAGCCCTCACTGGGCGACAGAAAGACTTCTGAAGCCCAGATTCTACAAATTTATGGAATGAACTCATGCTTTTCATTCTTTACACTCATCTATGTCCTGCCATCTTTTCAATACTCTGTTGCTTAGAAGCAAATAAAATGTTTGCTATGCTCAGCTGGAGAGGAACCTGTAAGAAATGGAGGTGGGAATCCTGTGTGGGAGGCTGTGGAAGCATTTCTCTGTGGGACAGTATTGCTATTTGTCCTTTCCAATCAAAAGTAGACTATTAGCTGGATGCAGATCATCCAAAAGAAAGACTTTGTTGCTCAGCTTCTCTTCTAGGTTTAGCTATGTAGTAAGGCATGGAGTTGAGTAAAGGGATCGGGATGGCTCGGGTTGCAGATTCTCCACCATCCTCCTCACTTCTTCTGTGTGAGAGGATAAGAAAGCTTTATATTAAACTGTATGTTTTATTATTTTAAAAAAGCATTTGTACACAAATATGTTTTCCATTAAACTTGCCCCTACCCCATATCTACCTAAAATACGTTTTTTGTCCCTCTCCTTCCCAATTGTTCCCTTTGTTCTCCATACAGTTTCACTTCTGTTTTAATGCTATTTATGATTTCATGTGGCTATATGAAATATAGAGACCACAAATGAGAGAAACACATATTTGATTTTTTATAAAAGTGGTTTAATTTGCTTAATATAATCACCCCAATCGCTTCCATTTTTCCTGCAGGCAACGTAACTCTATTCTTCTTTTCTGTTGAAAAGTTACATTGTGTACACATACCACATTTTCTTTGTCCATTCCTCTGTTGATAGCAAATGAAGTTGATTCTGTATTGTAAATAGTCCTGCAAAAAGCATAGATACACAAGTCTCTCTATGATGTGTTGACTAGTCCTTTGGGTGACTGCTGAGGCGTAGTATAGTTGCGGCATATGTTAGGTCTCCTCTCAATGTTTTAAGAAACCTCCTCACAAAATTTCATAGAGGCCAGAGTAGGTTACGTTCTCACCAGGAGTGTATACTTAACCTTTTTGTCTACATCCCCACCAGTATTTGTTGTTTTGTCTTCTTGATGACTGACATTCAAGTGTTATTATTTCTGATTACTCTTGCCAGACACTTTGTTGAGTTCCTCATCTGATGGCCAGATCCATCACAGTGCCGTCTTGTCCTGAATCTTATCATTTCTTGTCCAGGGCCCATCAGCCTATGAGGCAAGAGCTAGCCTCTTCAGCTCCCTGTCTCCATCAGGATAAGTTCTCTTCATAACCATGTGGGTGCAAACAGTCTTTCTTACCATTTTTCAGTGGAAGAGGTTTTTAAGGAATTTGAAGTGACCTCTAATTGCAGCTTAAATATAACTAGCACATCTTGTTCTCTGACACAAGGGTGTCAAGTATGGGGTTTGCCAGTCTAATAACAGCAAACTAAAAACTTGCTGAGAAATTTTCCTTGTTTATAGCAATAGTTCTTTGGAATATATCTTTTCCATTCTAGCTTTGATCTTATCCTAAGAAGGAACAGTCTTCACCTGACCTTGATCTGACCTGTGTGAGCACTCTGCAGCCCAGCCCTGACTCACTTTATCTGACTGTTGGGCAGCAGTCAGCTCACAGAGCATAGAACCAAGCTGAATTGTTTCAATATATTACTCACTATTTAAACAATGGTCTAGAGTAGCCATGTACCCTAAGTTGAGAAATTGTACATTACAGGAAGACCATGAGAGGTCCATGACTGTGTCTCCTTAACTGTGACTCCTAACCCACGTGAGGCTAGATGATTCTAGTCAGCATAAAGCTGGAAGACCATCTCATGGTGGTCGGAATTGGTATCCCCATGCTTGTGGATTCATATGAATTTCACAAGAGATTGGAATGTTAAAGTGAGTTATATTTAAGATTCTTTCTAAATTGTTCATTAATCTCTATACCTGTAGTGTGTGCTTCATGGCAGTGTGGTAATGAACTTATTATTAATTTTTAAGATCACAAAGTAACCCTTTCTCATTTAGTAAATTGCACAATGCAGAGGTACAGCTCTGCTTTCTCAGGACACCCCTGCCTCTGTTCTCCTTTCATGTGTTCCTTGTGACCTGACACTTGTGGAATGCTCTCTTCTTAAAGACTGGAGATGAATGCATGGTTCCTCATTTTCTATTTTTCTTTTTTCTTTCTTTTTCTTTTTTCTTTTTTTTTTTTTTTTTTTTTTTTGGTTTTTCACGACAGGGTTTCTCTGTATAGCCCTGGCTGTCTTGGAACTCACTTTGTAGACCAGGCTGGCCTCGAACTCAGAAATCTGCCTGCCTCTGCCTCCTGAGTGCTGGGATCAAAGGCGTGTGCTACCACGCCCGGCTTCATTTTCTTTTTTCTTTTTAAGATTTATTTATTTATTATATGTAAGTACACTGTAGCTGTCTTCAGACACTCCAGAAGAGGGCGCCAGATCTCGTTACGGATGGTTGTGAGCCACCATGTGGTTGCTGGGATTTGAACTCTGGACCTTTGGAAGAGCAGTCGGGTGCTCTTACCCACTGAGCCATATCACCAGCCCCCAGCTTCATTTTCTATTTTTCAAGTATCACAGGGTTTTAAAACCATTTTTTGCCTAAATTAATAATAATATATCCAACCTCTAGTAGATAAAACTTCCCAGCATCTTTAGAATGGGATGAAAGTAATTTGCTTTTCCCAGGAGGAATTATGGCTGTCTGAGGGAGGTAAGGGTAGAACATAAATGAAACCAAAGAAAGCATTGACAGTCTATTTTCGTTGGGTCGTGGACACTGCAGGTATTCTCAAATGCTGTGTATGCAGAAAGGAAAGGCATACTGTTTGAGAAGCCTCTAAAGATAATGACATGGTATTTAAGTTGGACCTTTGCTAGATAGGGAAAGACAGAGAGAATCCTGATTAGTTTGAGAGTCTCTTGGCATAAAGGACAGCAGTTTTTCCTAGACCTGTCTGCACTTTGCAGCCCACCGGAAGGGGCAGGACATTAGAAGATAAGCTGGAGTGCCTAAGTGAGCTTGGAGGGCTGGTGTTTAGGGGTCTCTAAAGCAGAAGGTGTGTCCCACTATTAGCACAGCTGCTTCAAACTTAATGTGAGAACACACTTCATGGCTAAAATTCTTATAAGAATCAATTGAAAGGCCACTCTCCTAATAGTTGGGCATAATTGTTAAATTTCTTATTTTGAAAACCATTTATTTGTACTTGAGTTGCTATCCTCTTAATTCTCTTAAGATATTTAGAATCATTTATTTATAAAAGTTTTATTAAAAAGGAAAGCAAGTAATAGCCCTCAGAAATGCTTTTCAGCACTCACTAATTCTTTATTAATTTATTTTGTCCTCTGGCAAACATTAGGTAAGGCTATAGTTAAAAGAAAGGGAATATTAGTGTAGGACATTAATCTAGCCTGAGGGTGTGTTGAATGTGGATTAAACTAAATACACATGCACAGGCATGCACACGTGTGTGCGCCTGCAAATGTAATGTAAGGAAAAACTGCCAGGAGAGGAAATTTTTAGCTGTGACAATTTGGGAATCCTTTAAGGAGCATTTTGGGTGTTTTTGTTTTTGTTTTTGTTTTTGTTTTTGTTTTTGTTTTTTTGAGACAGGGTTTCTCTGTATAGCCCAAGCTGTCCTGGAACTCACTTTGTAGACCAGGCTGGCCTGAATTCAGAAATCCACCTGCCTCTGCCTCCTGAGTGCTGGGACTAAAGGCGTGCGCCACCACACCCAGCTCAAGGAGCATTTTGAATGTCAAATTTGACATAAAAATATAGGTAAATTTTGAATATTTTGGCAGAGATAAAAAGTATTCCAGATATAAGATTCAATATTGAAGAAAGCCTCTGCTGGGAACTATGGGGGGTTTACATGGTGAAGAGGAGAAGGTATAGTCACATGAATTTATAAACTTGATAATTTATTATTATACATAATAAACATGGTAAAATGTTGGAGGTCAGAATGTGGTAGCAGAAATATAATTCCATCTCTACCCTCACAGGCCATCCACATCCTATCGACACAGTGTGTAAATAAGAATTACATGGGATCTAACACAAGCTAGCATCATCTAGGAAGAGGGAACCTCACTTGAGAAAATGTTTCCATAAGACTCGTCTGTACATTTGCTTTTGTTGATTGATAGTAAAGGTGTAAAGGTCTACTGTGAGCCGTTCCTCACCTCCTTGGAACAGGTGGTCCTGGGTTGTATAAAAAGAGCAAGCTGAGTAAACCATAGAAAGCTAGCCAGTAAGCATCATTCCTCCAGACATGTTGATCAATGGAATAGAACTGAAGACCCAGAAATAACATCACACACTTACTGTCTTTGACAAAGATGCCAAAAATATACAATGGAAAGAAGAAAGCATCTTCAATAAATGGTACTGGTCTAACTGGTTGTCTATATGTAGAAGAATGAAAATAGACCCATAGTTATCACCTGGTACAAAGCTCAAAACCAAGTGGACCAAGGACATCAGCACAAAACCAGATACACTGAATCTAATAGAAGAGAAAGTGGGAAAGAACCTTGAACTCATTGGCACAGGGGGAACTTTCCTAAACAGAATTCCAATGGCTCATGCTCTAAGACCAACAATTAATAAATGGGACCTCATGAAACTGGAAAGATTCTGTAAGGCAAAGGACATAGTTGATCAAGACACATTAGGAATGCACAGATTGGAAAAAAAATCTTCACTAACCCTATACCCCATAGAGGCTAATATCCAAAATATATAACTCAAGAAGTTAATCACCAAAAATCCAAACAACCCAATCAAAAAATGGGGTATAGAATTAAACTGAGAATTCACAACTGAGGAATCTCGAATGGCTGAGAAGCACCTAAAGAAATGTCCAAAGTCCTTAGTGATTAGAGGAATGCAAATCAAAACGACCCTGAGATCCCACCTTACACCAATCAGAATGGCTAAGATCAAAACCTCAGGTGACAATCCACGTTGGAGGGAATGTGGAGAAAGAGGAACACTAATCCATTGCTGGTGGGATTGCAAACTGGTACAGCCACTCTGGAAATCAATCTGGAGGTTCCTCAGAAAATCTACCTGAAGACCCAGCTATACCACTCTTAGGAATATAATCAAAAGATGCCCCACCAGGCCACAGGGGCACGTGTTCCATTATGTTTATAGTGGCCTTATTTGTGATAACCAGACACTGGAAACAACCTATATATTCCACGACAGAAGAATGGATCCAGAAAATGTGGTTCATTTACACAGTGGAATACTACTCAGCTATTGAGAACGAGGAGATCCTGAGTTTTGCAGGCAAATAGATGGACCTAGAAAATATCATCCTGAGTGAGGTAACTCAGACCCAAAAGAATATGCATGGTATGTACTCACTAATAAGTGGATATTAGCCAAAAAAAAAAAAACAAAAAACAAAAAACAAGTACAGAATATCCAAGATACAATCCACAGAACTCACAAAGCTCACAAGGTAAAGTGCCCAAGTGAGGACACCTCAGTCTCACTTGGGAGAGAGAAGAAAGCAATCACAAGTGGGGAAGGAGAGAGGAAGGAACCCAGGAGGGAAAGTGGGGTGGGGAATGCTGAGGGGTGGGGGACAGGGGACCTGATCTGGTATTGGGTAAGGGAAAGGGACTGAAGCCCTGAAGGCCAGCAGAAACAATGTAAACAGGCAACCTCAGGAAATAGGAGGTTGGGAGTACCCCCCAGAGTGCACCAGAGACCTGGGAGGTGAGAGACTCCCAGGACTCACAAGGAGGGACCTTTGATGAAATGCCTGAGAGTAGAGAGAGGGAACAAATAAAGCCCACCTCCAGCAGAAAGACAGGACATCAAGTGAGGGATGGGGTTACCATCCCACAGTCACACCTCTGACCCATAATTGTTCCTGTCTGAAAGAATACAGGGATGGAAATGGAGAGGAGCCTGAGGAAAGAAGGTCCAGCGACAGGCCCAAAGTGGGATCCAGCTCAAGGGGAGGTCCCAAGGCCCGATACTATTACAGAGGTTATGGAGTGCTCACAAAAAGGCATATATCCTGACTGCTCTCTGAAAGACCCAACAAGCAGCTGAAAGAGTCAGATGCAGATATTTGTACCCAACCAATGGACAGAAGCAGCTGACCCCTGTTGTTGAATTAGGGAGGTCTGAAAGAAGCTGAGGAGAAGGGCGATCCTATAGGAGCACCAGCAGTCTCAATTAATCTGGACCCCTGTGATCTCTCAAACAGTGGACCACCAAACAGACAGCAAACACCAGCTGATATGAGGCCCCAAACACACATACAGTAGAGGACTTCTGGGTTTGTATTCATTCAGAGATGATGCACCTAACCCTCAAGAGACTGGAGGCCCCAGGGAGTTTAGAGGTCAGGTGGGGTGGGGGATGGGGGCATCCATGTGGAGATGGGGTGGGGTGAGGTGGAGGTGTGAGATGTGGACCAGTCAGAGGGTAGATGGGGGGAGGGTGGCGCCGCAGGGAATGGGAATCATTCAAAGAAGTTAGTACATAAATGAGAAAAATAACATAGAGCGATGGATGCTATGACAATGAAAGAGTGGGATAGTGGGTCAGATAGAGAGTTGCAGGTACCATATTTTAATAAAGGATAGAGAACCCCATCTGAAGAGATGAAGGTTCAGATGAGACCTTAGTAGTGAAAAGGAATCGACTGTGAGAAGATTCCAGGGGATGATGGATTTGGAGAGAGGAAGACGCTTGGCTTCACAGAGGGGCCAGAGAGCAGTGTGGGTAAATCTCTAGTAAAGGCTGAGATATGATAAAGGGTTAGAGTGAGAGGTGAGCAGGGAAGGCTAAGCCACCATGAAGTGTGTGTGCCTTGTCCAAATAGTCATGGTGTTTTACTGGAGAAGAGTGTGATGGTCCAGCAAGGTGACTTCTGTAGTAATGGAAGGAAAGGATCGCCTGTGGACAGTCTTTGCTCTGTCTTTTCTCTATACCACAGACTATCTTTCCCCCTGTCTTCTAACTGTATTTGGTAAAATAGCTACCAGTGGAAAACATGACACCTTAAAAATAAGTTCAGCACAGCACCCTTCTAACACATTACATTATTTCTGAAGAGATGAATGAGCTTGAACAGGCAGCAAATTATTTCTCATATGTGTGTTTTAAATGTTGATATAGCAATAGAGAGAGGAAGCCTTTCAGATTAGTGAAGTAAGTTAGGTGTTAGCTGTGTAATATATACTTGGCATAGTATCTCAACCAAACCAAATCACTCCTAACTCGTAAAAATGTACAGAATGTTTTACTTTGAAATATGAATGAACATAAGATGAACAATTGCCATGTAATTTATTTATAGTTTATACATGTGCGATGGACTCTGTGTGTGAGTGTATGAGTGTGTATGTATATGTAAGAGTGTATGTGTACATGTTTGCATATGAATCAATGTGAGTGTGTGTGAATATGTGTGTGAGAGTGTGTTGTGTGTGATGTGTACATGTATGTGTGAATGTGTGTGTGTGTGTGTACCATTGCTTCTTGAAATCCAGACTTTGTAACTAAGCTCCAATCTTCTCACAGGACTTCATTATTCAGCAAGTGTTAGTATATGATAGAATTGTGTTTGAATGATACTATTTGTTTATGTAAAATGAATTATTTTTATGCATTGCAATTTTGTGCATAGTACCTAGTAACATTTCTTACTATATTAATAGGGAGCTTATCAGAAACCTAAATGAATTATATAGTTTATGGAGATATTTTATAGGCAAGTAGTTTATTTGAAAATTAATTACTACATGGAATGCACATATCACAGAGATAATCCAACATCATTTCAATAGTGAAGAGTAGACATCAAGAGACTCTTTGATTATACACCTCCTCCTTCTCCAAGGTTCATATGTATGTGTTTATCAAAGATGGGGATTTAAAGTTGATTTTAAAAGACACTGGCTATTTAGCTGAGTTTTTAACTGTTTTAAATATCCCCTTATGAATCAAAAGAGTGAATTTTCTTTTTGACTGTCCTGGTTATCATATTAATGTCTTGGTATGTTAAATACAGTACCAACTGTTCCTAATTCTGTCATTTCGTAGCTGTTTATTTTAACTTCATGATATAACAGACTGTGTCTTGGAAGAGAAAAAGGAGTTGCATTATGATTCCCATGCATGTGACACTGCAGTCTTCCCACAGATTTCACTCACAGCAGCTGCCTGATTGATGATATTTCATGAATGTGCAGATATAGAAGGCTATATTTGCATGAATGGACTATATTATCTATGTGCACTCTGCTTACTACTGTTAATTTTTTTTTTTTTTTGGTTTTTCGAGACAGGGTTTCTCTGTATAGCCCTGGCTGTCCTGGAACTCACTTTGTAGACCAGGCTGGCCTCGAACTCAGAAATCCGCCTGCCTCTGCCTCCCGAGTGCTGGGATTAAAGGCGTGCGCCACCACGCCCGGCATTAATTTTTGAATAAGGCAAATATTATGGACTAATTTCAAAACACAATAATTTGGTTAACAGCAAAATTTTGACACTGATAAATCCTTCCTTTTGTTGAGCAGACCAGTTCATTTGGGGTTAACCACTGCTTCTCCAAGTTGAATGATATTAAATATTCTTTAAATTATCACAGTTGTTCTTTAAGTACCATACTGCTCATATGTGCTTACATAATCATAATGTAAATAATCGTTTATGGCTTTTCCCTTCTTCTCACTGATATGCTATGAGGTGACAAAGTTTCATCACACACAAGAATGTCTCCTACTAGATTCTGATAGTTAAGAAGTATGACAACTTATTTATTGGACATAGTGGACTCTGGTCTCAAGTCACAACAGAATTTTGAGATACTACTCTTGTTCTGTAAATTATGGAGACTGATTTTACTAAAACATCCATAGGACAGCTTTATGATATATTCTCATGGAATTGTCCACACATGTCAAATCATAGGTAGAATGCAATGCAAATGAACATGGATCTCCATATCATGCTATTGATCTGATTTATGGATATAGTAATTGTCTATCTAAAACTACTTTTTCAGCCTTCGTTGTAGACTCTGGCTCACTTTGAACAAAATTTTCTTCTACATATATTATTAAAAAATACTTATTATAGAATGACATTGAAGAAAATTGGTCTATTTTCTTTCTTGAGTTAGGACTCACTATTAATCCAGACTGGCCTCAGTTTACCTTGTAGTCCTCTGTTTTAGCCTTCTGTATGCTGGGGTTACAGGTTTGTGCTGCGTAACCAGATCATCTGCTGATATTTCAGATTGAAAATCTAAACCCTTGGCAATTCTTTTGCCAAATAGGTGTGTGAACTTAGACATGCATATGCAGTTAACAGGTAAATCCTTCACAATAGCACAAGACTAAAAAATGACTTAGATGCCCTCTAATGGAGCAATAAATAAATGTTTTGGTGGATTCATACAGTGTGACAATATATAGCATTGAAAGAAGCAGACATCTAACAATATGAATAAGACATCTAACAATATGAATAAGACAAATTATTGCTTGTATGAAACACACATACACAAAAATACATGATGGGTGATGCCATTTAAATATAGTTTATAAACAGACAGAGATATAGTGTGAAGAGATGTAAATAGCGATTTATGATTATGCAAATGAAGCAAATGGTTACTATACGAAGGCAATGGGAACCTCCTTGATCATTAGTTGTGGTTATAAAGGATACAGCATGGTGCTTTATAAGAATTTCTAGTGCTCCTTTCGTCATGTAGATGTTGGTGTTCAAGCATTCACAGTAAATTTTATGTACAATATGTTAATTATGGTTCTCAAAACTTAAAAGAGCACTCATTCTATCTACTGAACTCTAGAACTCTTTTGGGGATTGGTATTTGTAAAGGTACTTTTCAGAATAAAAGGGATCATGGTACTTGAGGAAGCCTCTGAACAAAGGAAAGGCATGAGACTCAAAGTTTCTTATGTAGCCAAAGACTCCTCTTTCGCCATGCAAAGACAAATATTAGTTGACTGAGATTCTCAGATCCTGAATTTTACATTCTGTTAAAAAAAAACCCTCAATGAATGAATGGATTTTAATACTATTAGTGTGTCTATTCTGTCTCCTGTTTCTGGGTCATGCCTGGATCTGACAGAGCAGTGTGCCCATACCCTAACACCTAGACATGGTCTAGCTTCTCTTAAGTCACTTATAAAAGCAGGACTGCTGATTATTTGATAGAGGGCTAAACCACTCACAGCTCTTTGTATGGTATAAACTTATTTTTTCTACAAGTAAAGTACTCATTTACTAATCATGATATTAGAAAATGCTGCCATAGTATCTTTTTTGTGAAAATTCATTACATGTTACATATGGCTATATACAAATGTGTTATGTGAATCTCATAATATAGGATGTCTCATGATAATACCAAAAGTTTTAGTGATTATGAATCATAGACTTAGAGAGTTTTCACAAAATAATTCTGTGTAACTCCAAACTCACTATTCTTTGTTGGCAGAGCATGCATGCCACAGTAGCTTCATTTAGTTCTAGTATGTTAAGTAATAAACATGTCTTTATTAGTTATATATCTTGTTCCATCTTCTATAGTTATGACAAACTACAAACTGGAATTTGTAAGAAAGTACCTTTCCATTACAGTTTTTAAGCTGGTACAGCCACTCTGGAAATCAGTCTGGCGGTTCCTCAGAAAATTGGACATAGAATTACTTGAGGACTCTGCTATACCACTCCTGGGCATATACCCAGAAGATGCTCCAACACATAAAAAGGACACATGCTCTACAATGTTCATAGCAGCCTTGTTTATAATAGCCAGAAGCTGGAAAGAACCCAGATGTCCCTCAGCAGAGGAATGGATACAGAAAATGTGGTACATTTACACAATGGAGAGCTACGCAGCTATTAAAAACAATGAATTTATGAAATTCTTAGACAAATGGATGGATCTGGAGGATATCATCCTGAGTGAGGTAACCCAATCATAAAAGAACACACATGATATGCACTCACTGATAAGTGGATAATAGCCCAGAAGCTTGGAATACCCAAGATACAATTCACAAAACACATTGATTTTTTTTTTATATGGCTTGGGACTTTCTTTGGCCAGACACTTATTTTGAATCAGTATTAAAGGCAGAGATGGTCAAATCACTTATTTCAGTGACTGCTTCAGCTCTGCACTAATTTCTAAAACTCAGCTTGACCAGACTCAAAGCCCAGTTTTCTGTTTTCAATTCCTGTCTGACATATAGGAAGCTATTGAGTAGAAGATCCTGGCTGATGAGCATGACTGATGTGCAATGAATGCATGGGATATAAATGAGGCAGAGGCACAACTGTGGCCAAGGCACATCATTTTGTACAGGATTTTTGATAGAAAGATAAATCAATTGCTAAGATATCTAATTTTAATTTTAGTCAACGTTGCTAGAATATATAATTTTAACTTTATAAGGAAAGTTTTAGTAAATAAGTGATTAGTACCGTCACTTTTGATAGATCTGTATTATCTTGCTATACTTTTGGTATAAGAATTTATCCATTTCTTCTGTATTCTATTATTTGAGAATTTAGGTTTTCAAATATTCTATAATAATTCCCTCTTCTGTCTCTTCATATCTTTTTAAAATTTTCTATAATGATTCTCTCTTTTCTCTCTTCATATCTGTACAGTTCTGTTGCTTCTGTTACTATTGACTTCTAGTTTTATTCCACTATTGCTCATAATTAATTTTCTATTCTTATTTTGGGGAAGGTTTAATGGGCTGTTGAGAAGACTTGTAGTCCATAGTTTTGAGTAGAATATTGTGCAGATTTACATTAAATCAGTTTAGTCAATGACACTCTCTAGGTTTCCTTTATTGATTTTTTTCCTGAATGTTCTATCCACTGATGAGCTAAGTTACCTCCTATTGTAAATGGACCGCTCTGTCCCTGTAAACAGGCTGCTTGTTTCTGTTACAAATGTAAATAATGTCTCATATACATGAATGCATATTTTATGTATTTTATGGATTATTTTCTTTATTAATATGTATGCATTAATATGTAGTGTTCTTTTATGTTATTTATTGCATACAATATCAGACATAGCAGAGGGGTTTTTTTTGGTTAGTTTTGGCTTCTGTTTGTATGGTATGTTGACTTTTATCTTTTCACTCCTAATTGTAGGTTTCTTTTCTAGTGCACTGTTGTTTTATTTCTTAATTGGGTGTTGTTGTTTATTTGTTTTGTTCTTGACAAAGTCTTATGTAACCCTGACTGCCCTCAAATGAATAGGTAAGGATAGCCTTTAATATATGTTCCTTCTGCTTCCACCTTCTAAGAGGGGATTACAAGCAGGTGACTCCACACCCAGTGAACCCAGGGCTTTGTGTATACTAGACAGACACTCTATCTAAATAGACTATAGTAACAAATCATTGAATATTGTGTTAAGTCCAGTCATCTAGTCTAATCATTAATTGGAGAATTAATAGCCTTTACACAAAGATACCATTGAAAGGGTTGCTGGTAATTGCTGTAATTTTGTTGGTGTGGTTGATTCAATTATTGTTTGTTCTTCATTTCTGCTCTCTTATTCATATACATGTGTCTGCTTTACTGTGTTGGATGTAGTTTATTCATTTGTAAAAGTACCTTTTATTTGCCAGAGGTAATTGTTGCCTTGGAGGCTTACTGCCTCCATCTGCTAATCTAGACCTAGACCTGGCAGTTTCTAGATTCCCTCCATCTAATCTAGGCCTAGAATGTTTTCTGCCTCTGAGACTCTGAGACTTGCTGTTGAATAAGTTCACCCCTTCTAGTTCTTTCTGAACATTTGCTGTCTGAACTCCTCTCCTAGCTGACTAATTAAATCTGTCCCCCCAGCCCCCGATTCTCCTGAATTGCTCTACTTGGCCTCAAACTAACTCTAGCAATTTGTTCTAAAAATTTCTTCTGGCTCCTCATTCTCTGTCTCATTCTGGCATTACCTGTGTCTAGCTTGTTCTCTCTTCAACCTGTCTCTGTAAAACAGTCCCAGTAAAACTGCCTCCTGCTTCTCTTCTCTGCCTGCACTGTTCTCTTAAGTAGCTTCTTCTTCCTCTCTCTGTTGACAGTGGGGCATATCCTATTCTCTCAAATCTTTCTGATTCATCACTCTGTCTGCCACTCAATTAGACTTCACCTTCAAACATGGCTGCTTCTTTGTGCAAACTAACTTTGCTTTCATCGTTTGGGATTAAATGTATGTACTAAGAGAATGTACATAGCAGCCAGAGAATTTAAAGGTGTGTGCTAAGGGGTGAGCCACACAACTAGAAACAACGTTTTTTTTCTTTAGTAAATAACACAATCTGAGGATTACAGTGTGATCAAATATCCTGCAGGATTCTTTCCTAGATTTTCTTTGTTCACCTATTACTCTTGTGTAGCTCATTCTTCCCTATATTCCTTTATGACTGAGGCTGTCTTTTTCTTCCTGTATGTAACATTTCTTTAAGTATCTTCCACAATCCTGGCTTGGGGGACATGTACTGCTCAAAATTGTGATCATATTAAAAGATCTTTCCTCTGCTGTTTTGGAAGAGAGCTTTGCTGTATACAGTAATCTTTGTTGATGGTTCTTTATCTGGGGGCATATCCAGCTAGGGGATAAGACTGCAGAGGTTGAAGACTCACACTGGAGCTCAACGTTCTGTCTTTCTGGCAGTGAACCTCACTGCAAATACAGGAACTGTGAAGAGAACTGCCATTTACATCTAATGGATACAACATAGCATTCTAAAATCAATTTTTATATACTTATAAAGTATGAATTTTAATTTGAAACCTTTGGGTTAATCTTGATCTCTTTACACATTTTTCTTGCAACAAAAAAGATTGCATTTCCTACCTGTATTTATTCACATAGATGAAATGAAAGTATGTATAGAAAATAGATTAGTTTTCTTTTCTTTTTTCTTTGATTTTTTTTGAGACAGGGTTTCTCTGTAGAGCCCTGGTTGTCCTGGAACTCACCTTGTAGACCAGGCTGGCCTCGAACTCAGAAATCCACCTGCCTCTGCCTCCCAAGTGCTGGGATTAAAGGTGTGCTTTTGCTTTGTAAATGCCATAAACTTCACGATGTATTTTAATGTAGGTGCATCAGAAGTATAGCTAGTTTTTCTCCTCACAAGGCTGAAATCAAGGTGTCAGCCTCTTAGAATCTTATCTGGAGGCTTTGGGAAAATATTGTTTTCCAAGAGAATTCAATTAATTAACTAACATTATTTCATTCTTTGTGGCTGTTGTACTGTGGTTTCTAATTTATGTTGACCGTCAACAGAGATCCATTTGCATTTCCATTTATCTCCTCCACCTTCAAAGGCAGATATATCTGATTAATATTTTCATGTTTATAGGCTCTCTGACTTCAATGCTACCCACATTTGAAGGAGAAGATATTGTAAGAGGGTGAAAATCACTGGAGTCCATTCTTAGAATTCTGCCTACCACAGATAGATAGCGGTATATTTATGATTCTGGAATTTCCCCAAGATTGTTATTGATAAGATACCTGACATAGGCACCTAGCTTTACTTGATTATTTAATAGAATCATACTTATTAATTAATTAGTGAAAATGCATTTTATATGGCTCTTTTAAATTTGTTGTTCTCTTTATATTAGGGATTATCTTGAAGGTCATCTTAAAATTAGGAAACAAAAATATTGATTTTTTTTTACATTCATTCGAAGATTATTAGAATTTTTATGAAGAGCACGATCCATAATCTGATCCTTACTCCAAAGGCCTTTCCTTCTGTTGTGTCAGCAGAGAGGGGGAGTTGCTTACTGAGTCCTACACAGAGGCAGGGGAAAGCAGCATGTGTTGATATTAAGATAAATTTCACAAAGACTGTTGTCCTGAATAACAGTGTTCCATGGCTCTGTAATGGTGCATCCTTCCCAATGATTCTTGTCTATTCTTATGCCATTCTCAAGTCCTGTTCTACCAGCTATTTCCCAGTTGGAAATACTGAAGCTCTTGGAAAACAAACAACTGAAAGACTGATTGCCATTTACCACTGCTTGACTTTGGCTATGGAAACCTAAAAAGTAGCCACTCTATGCCCAAAAAGGTTGCTTTCCGCAGGTAGAATGATGGCACACACAGTAGTCACAGCTCTTATGTTCTCCCCTTGAAAAGCCACATTCACAGCCTATGCCCTTAGGAAAAGCCACCATGTGGGTTCCCCAGTTCATCTTTGCCGTATTTATCTTTCATTCATTGAAGAAGTGAGTTCCAGGCAGGATATACATCTTTGTTGTACTTTCTAATGACTAGATTACCCTCTGGCTGACACCACCATTTGAGGAGCCCTTTGACTGATCCATTTCCTTTATAACTGGTACTTAATATGCATAAAATTTGTGTCTTTTCTAAAGCTTATAGTCTTCCATTCAACATCGTTCCAAATGTGTCTTTTAATGAGTCAAGCTCCTCTGACATCCCGCCCTATTCTCACCCCACAGCCCCCATACATTTAAAGTTATATTCAGCAGAGCAAAGTTTCTCAATGCAGTTACACTCACACAGTGGCTTATTCATAGACTGTGCTGGGAATCGTCTGATGAAGGACAGGGGGCAGCGATGTCATAGTCCCTTCTATGATTCTTTTGTGTGAATTCAACATCTACATTGATGCCCCTTGAAATAGTTTGACCTCTCAGCTTTGTGACCCCATCTTTTAATCACTTACCAGGATGAACACATTTTGAGTCTCTTGACTATTCACTACGACTTGACATCTAAGATAAAGAAATGGAAATTTCTATATCATTGAGACCTTTTCTATTTTCTTACTACTTATGAGTATGAATTTTCCTGTCATACTGTCAAGGTAAGAAGAACTGTCATTATACTTAATAGCTTGACTTCTGGATTACTTTTCACCGCAGTGGCAAGTCACTGGAAATTTTATGCTCATTGTGGACTCTTTTTTTCAAAGCTCTATGTGAATTGAGTTCCAGGGCCTAATAGTTCAACCATATTCTGCCCTGCTTAGGGTAGACTGTGCTGCTCTCTCCCTTGATACTTATACTTTCCAAAGTTCCGTAGTGTCCATTCTCTAGCCAAAATAGACATTGGTGATTGTGTGGTGCAGGATAACCACTGTTCTTAAAGATTAAAGAAGTAGAGATTACCTTCGAATACTTATGAGACATGGTTACTTCTCACTTGGTTTTAAATCATGGTTCACTAAAGTTTGAAGGTGACCTTGCCTGGCTTGTTCATTTATTCTGTTATACACTATATTGTCAAATTCTCACTAATATTTTATTTCCTTCTTGCTTCAACAGAAACTCAATGTATCTTTAGTCTGTAACTTCAGGAACTCTTGTTTTCCTTCACCTTCCAGACTCCCATTCACATCAATCTAGCCATCCATCTCTTTTTCTCTTACTGTGTTTGACAATGATGTGGCTTTTTAAAAATTTAGTTTTGTCTTCTTCCGTTTTATCTATAAAAGATTTAGTAGTTCTGCTGGTCCGTAGAACTATGATACAAATCTACATGTGGTTAGTAAGCTCATATTTTTGATTTTGACCCCATGCTCCTTGTTCATGGCCTTTGTACCTGTAATTTCTTGTCTCAGCTCTTCTACTATACTAGAAAACTCACGTTTCATTCTATGTAGTCTAATTATGGTCATGACAATGTTTAGATCATGTAAAGATACTGCTTTATATTTTTATTTTGATTGATTTTCAAGCTCAAATTATCACCAGTTTAGAGTTTCTCGGTTTACTCTGTTTAAAATACTGGGCTCTGTCATGTTATAGTCCTTTCCCTTGCTATTATTTTATTTTCCTTCTCAGGTCTTATGTATTTACTAGAAAAATATCTAGTTTACTCATTTTATTATCTGCCTATTTCATACAAAATGAGAGGCTTGTGGTTGCTTAAATACACAGCTAAATGTCACCTAATGATGGGGATACATTCTGAGAAATGTTCATTAGGCACCATAGCATCTGCTTATACAAGCCCTAAGAGTTGTGTAACGCCATTACACCCTTTGGCTATAGGGCATATATCCAGAAGATGTTCCAACCGGTAAGAAGGACATATGCTCCACTATGTTCATAGCAGCCTTATTTATAATAGCCAGAAGCTGGAAAGAACCCAGAGGCCCCTCAACAGAGGAATGGATACAGAAAATGTGGTATATTTACACAATGGAGTACTACTCAGCTATTAAAAAGAATGAATTTATGAAATTCCTAGGCAAATGGATGGACCTGGAGGGCATCGTCCTGAGTGAGGTAACTCAATACAAAAGAACTCACATGATATGTACTCACTGATAAGTGGATATTAGCCCAGAAACTTAGAATACCCAAGATATAAGATACAATTTGTGAAACACATGAAGCTTGGGAAGAACGAAGACTAAGGTGTGGATACTTTGCCCCTTCTTGGAATTGGGAGCAGGGCACCCATGGAAGGAGCTACAGAGATAGAGTTTGGAGCTGAGACGAAAGGATAGACCATCTAGAGGCTGCCATACCCGGGGATCCATCCCATAATCAGCCTCCAAATGCTGACACCATTGCATACACTAGCAAGATTTTGCTGAAAGGACCCTGATATAGCTGTCTCTTGTGAGATTATGCCGGGGCCTAGCAAACACAGAAGTGGATGCTCACAGTCAGCTATTGGATGAATCACAAGGCCCCCAATGGAGGAGCTGGAGGAAGTACCCAAGGAGCTGGGGGAATCTGCAACCCAATAGGTGGAACAACAATATGAACTAACCAGTACCCCTCCCCCCTCCCAGAGCTCTGGTCTCTAGCTGCATATGTATGAGAAGATTGCCTGGTCAGCCATCAGTGGAAAGAGAGGCCCATTGGTCGTGCAAACTTTATATGCCTCAGTACAGGGGAACGCCAGGGCCAAGAGGTGGGAGTCGGTGGGTGGGGGAGTGGGTGTGGGAGGGTGTGGGGGACTTTTGGGATAGCATTGGAAATGTAAATGAAATAAATACCCAATAATAAAAAAAACAGACAGCAGGAGAATTGGAAAAAATATATATAGCCTGTGGCTTTAAGAGTACAAACCTGTACAGCCTATTTGTATACTGCATATTGTCAGAAACTATAATAAAATGTAAGTATTTATTCATTTAAATTTAGAAAGTGCTCAGTCAAATGTTGTATAGAAGATCAAAATCCAGTACTTTTCAATAGAGTATATGTCTGAAATGGAGCTTAGAGGTCTAGAAGCTTCTATGGTAAGTCAGTGACTGAGTAGTGAGTGGCTGTGTAGGTCGGGACATGGCTGTCCACTACTGTAGAGTCTCTATAAACACTATGATCTTAACTATGCTACGTTAATTTTTCTTATTTAAAGAACTTTAGTTTACTATAACATTTTCATTTAAAAATATTTAATTTTTAATTTTTTTAATTAGGTAATTTCCTCAATTACATTTCCAATGCTATCCAAAAAGTCCCCAATACACTCCCCCCCCCAGTCCCCCACCCACCCACCCCCACCCCTTGGCCCTGGCGTTCCCCTGTACTGGGGCATATAAAGTTGGCAAGTCCAATGGGCCTCTCTTTCCAGTGATGGCCTACTAGGCCATCTTTTGATACAAATGCAGCTAGAGACAAGAGCTCTGGGGTACTGGTTAGTTCATAATAATGATCCACCTATGGGGTTGCAGTTCCCTTTAGCTCCTTGGGTACTTTCTCTAGCTCCTCCATTGGGGGCCCTGTGATCCATCCAATAGCTGACTGTGAGCATCCACTTCTGTGTTTGCTAGGCCCCGGCATTGTCTCACAAGAGACTTGTAGTAACATAGATTAAAAAACAAGTACATGTAACTATGCAAAAGTACTCTCTTTGTCCTCTAATTCTGTAAGCCTTTTCTATGTTTTATTTTACCTTAAATTTTTTCTTGTTGAAAACTGAGACACACATGCAGTATTAGTTTAGGCCTGAACATGTTCAGGGCCATCATTATTATTGTCTTCCTGCTTCATAGCTTGCATTCCTCAGGGATGAGGGAAGACATCAGTACAATGGAGGTGCCATCCCCTATAATGCCAGTGCTGCCTTCCAGACTGTCCCCTGGGTACCTCCCAGGACTGTGTTGTAGTTACTTGTTTGATGAGAAACAGTAGTAAAATATAGAAATAGCCAAACATATAAATCAGCAATATGGTACATTATTATTATTAACAAGTATTATATATGACTCATAATTGCATGCGATACACTTTTCAGAGGATAGCAGAACAATAGATTTGTTCATGCCATCTTGATCACAAACAAATGAGGAATGTATCACACTAAGATGTTTACTATACTACTGTGCAATAGGCATTTTTGAGCCCCATTACAGTTTTATGAGATCACTGTAGAGATATGGTCTATTGTTGACTGAAGTGTTATTATGTGGCATGTGACATGTGTGTGGGTAAATATGTGTATAATATATGTATGTGTGTGTGTATAGGTATAGGTATATATCCATATACACATTATTGAATATATAGTATAGGAATTACAAAACACAAAGTGAGATTTCTAAGAAAATTATATAGAGGACCTAGAACAAATTCTAAGGGATTGCAAAGTTTATGGAGTCAGTGGCATTGCTAATTTTTTTAGTTGTTTTTATTAACTGCTGTAGTGCAACATCTTAATAGGGACTGGTATATAATTCAAAAAAACTCTTAAAGTACATTTTTCACTCTTTGAAAGTTATCTTTCCTCTGAAATTGCAGTGAAACATAGACTGTCTGATGTAAAGTCTTTGACTTTTTGAGTGCTAACCAAACTTGTAGAGATGCAAATGTTTTTTTTAATGTGTACTTCAGAAAATTGATATTTCTGGTAGTTGCATATAAAAGTGTAAAACTTTATTCTACATCTGTCTTGTAGATCTTAAGAACTTAAACAGTTTGCTCTTCTCCTTTATTGGCACATGATTGGGATAAATAGTCCCTCTACAACTCATATTGGAATTTATGGTACAGTACAAAGAGATGGGAATATTCAGAGGTGATTTTCATGAAGGGACTGTCATTATTGTGAATTATGTAATGGCGAGTAATCATAAGAATGGATTTGTGATTTTTTTTGAAAAATGAGTTTTGATATATTGCTTTGATATATTGTCTGTTATGTGTGCTCATTTTCTTTGTTATATGTCTTAGTTACTTTTCTATTGCTGTGAAGAGATACCTTAAACAAGGCATTCTATAAAAGAAAATGTTTATTGAGACTCATGGTTCCAAAGGGTTAGAATCTATGGCAGGTAGAATGGCAGCAGGCAAGTAGGCACAGCACTAGAACTGTCGGTGAGAACTTACAACTATTCACAAGCACAAGACAGGAAGAAGAGAGAGAGAGAGAGAGAGAGAGAGAGAGAGAGAGAGAGAGAGAGAGAGAGAGAGAGAGAGAGAGAACAAGAGAACGTGAGTACACAGCCTTTTGAAATCTTTTAAAGGCCTCATGATGTCTGGCTTCCTCCAACAAAGCCATACCTCCCAATCCTTCCAAAATAGTTCCATAAAAAACACCATAAGACTTTAAAACACAATGCTAATGCAGCATGAAGGCCCTCCCCTGGCATCAGCAGGTTGCTTGTAGATTTACTTCTAGCCTTCCACAAAGTTGAGTCATAGAGAGGTAGATATGTAGATGTAGATATAGATGTAGATGTAAATGTAGATGTAGATATAGATGAAGATGAAGATATAACTCCTTAAATCAAATAAAAACCACTATGTAAAACTTACCAATCATCAGTACCATGCTGAGGCAACAATATAAGGGTGAGAAAACAAAAGTCAGGAAATACTACCTTCAGATTTCAATAATGATAAAAACAAGAAGACCTGACTATAACTGTCTAGAGTTCTATGAAGTGGTTGGATTAAAAAAAAATCAGGAAGAAGAAACTGAGATAGGTTTGGAAAACCTATGTGAGGCACTGGAGAGATGGCTGGGTGGTTAAGAGCACTAGATGCTCTTCCAGAAATCCTGTGTTCAATTCCCAGCACATACATGGAGGCTCACAACCATCTATGACTCCAGTACAAGAAGATCCAATGATCTCTTCTCTTCTATCCTATGTGGGTTCCGAGTATACAAGTGGTGCATAGACATACATACAGGCAAAGTATCATACACATGAAAAAAAACTGTGCAACAAAATGATAGGAGAAATATTACCAAATATTACTCAAGAGAAATGCATGGAATCCAAATATACTACAAGGCCTTTAGAACCCAAAATATGCATGTACAGATAAAATCTACAACATAAAATGTACAGCTAATGCTGCAACAAACTATATAGTGAAAGCAGTGAGAAAATATATACTTATAAAGGTGAAATGAATTAATTATCTAATAAATGAAAAATCATTAAATAATAAAACTCAGTATGTGGATAAACTTCTAAGATGAATAATAGTAGGAAAAACATAGTATTTGAATCAACTAGGGAAAAACAATAATAATCAATCAGTACTTGAACCAAGTTATAAATAACAAACATATCTATAATAAGCAATTAATTTGAAGTGACCACTCAGTAAAAATAAATAAATCAAACTGAGGATCATGTAGATTCACTGCCCAGCTATATCAGATCATTTAAAAATTGAAATAAAAGCTCCTCAAATCCTCTACAGAGTGAGTGGAAGGAGAAGAAATACCACCAAATGCAAAGAGCAGAAGAAAATAAAGAATGTGTAAATCAATTTGCTTGATACAGGTAGACACAATTCTTTCAACCAATCAACAATACATTTAAAAAGTTCATATACCGTGATTAAGTTGACTTCATTCTATGACTGTGAGGACAGTTCAGTATATGCACTCTAAGGACCCCAATACAGCAGATATATAGGTTCAGCTTACCTGTGAAGCTGAAAATTCATGTGATAATCTCAACAAATGCAGAAAGAGTTTTTTAATAAATTCAACATTCTTTTATGTTAAAAACTCTGAACAAACTTAAGTGGTAAGGATATTATACACAAAAAGGGCCATGTATGACAAATGTAAAGCTGATGTTATACTTAACGAAGAAAAACTAAGGACATTTTCTTTATGTCAGAAACAAGCCAATGGTGGCAGCTCTCAGTACTCTTATTCAGCATTGTGCTTACATTCTTAGGCAAGGCAATGAAATGAGACCAATGGGGACACAAAGAGAAAGGGAAAAGTTTTAAATGTCCCTTCTCATAAATGGCACAATGCTGTAGTTAAAAGATGATAAGGACCCTATCAAATCAAAATATCCTTAGATATCATAAACACTTGCTATAGTTGAACATAACATCAGGATACAAAAATCAGAAGATTTTCCTACAACAAATGTATTGGAAAAGATATCAGAAAAATTAATTATAAGAGACTAAAAAGTGAGCAATCAACCAACAAAATGAGCAAACAAATAAAAAAAATTAAAAAGCCTAAGAAGGATGTGGAAGACTGCTGCAATAAAAAGTATAGAACACTGAAGAAAGAAATATAAAACACCAGAAAATTAATGGTTTACATATTCATGGACAAGCTGAATTAACACTGCAGAACACTATGCTGCTAAAATCAATCACAGATGCAAGACAGAATCCATCAATATCCATAGAAACAGTCATAGAAAGCACAGAAGACTCATAGAAGCACAGAAGACTCTTGTTACGTGTGTCTTAGCGGTCAGTTAATGGGATTAGGCATTACTATGGAACCCAATCTCTGGATATGTCTGGGAGGTATTATGTGGATTATGTCAGTGATGTCGGAAGACCTATCCTAAGTACAAGCAGTGTCATTCCATTTGCTGGGCTTCAGGACTGAGGAAGGCGGAGGAAGGCAGCTGAGCATGAGTGTTCATGACTCTGCTGCTGACTGAGAATGCGCACCCAGCAGCCTCATGCTCCCACCACTGTGACCTCCCTGGCATGGTGGACTGTACGGTTGAATACTGAGTCAAAATGAGCCTTTCCCTTAACTTATCATCTTAAAGTGTTTTTTCCAATAATGTTCAAATTAACACAATAGTTTAAGGGACTCTAGTAACAAAAACATTATGGTACTGACACAAACACAGACATATATAGAATGTAAGACCTTGGTATAAACCATAGAACTATAAGTATCTGGTTCTTTGAGAAAAAGTACCAATAACATACTGGAGAAAGGTGGCCTTTTCATCAAATTGGGCTTAGATGACAGGATATACACATGCACATGGCTGAAACTAGATTGTTACCTTAGAACAAAAATCAGTCCAAAATGGATGAGGGATATGAATATGAGACTTCAAAAAGCAAAACTGCTAGAGGAAACAAAGAGAAAACAATTCAAGACATAGTAGGAGGACCCCCAGAGCTCAGAAATAATGACCTACACTGACAAACAAGTGACTGCATGAAATTTAAAAACCCCTTTCCCAGTAAAGGAAACAATTGGCAGAGTGTAGAGATAGTCTACAAAACACGCAGATGTTTGCCAACTATTTTTATTGTGCTTAACACACAAGTAACAACAATATGAAAAGCAATGAAAGAACAAGTAATCCAATTTAAAAAGGGCAGATGAAATAAACAGATATTCTCAAAAGATGCACAAATGGTCAATAATTATAGTGAGAAACATGTTCACATCTGCTATTAAGAAAATCAACCCAAAACTTCACTGATTTCAACTCATCCCAATCTGAATGGATGTCATTAAGAAAACAGCTGCATGAGTGGTACATCTCTTTAGTCTTATCAATTTGGAGGGGGGTGCAGAAGTAGGTGGATCTCAGTGAGTTCAAGGCCAGTTTGCCCTACATAGCAACTTCCAGGTCAGTCAGTGCTACATTGCCACATAAATAAATAAACAAGTAAATACACAAACAACAAGCAAATATCAACAAATGCTTGTAAGAAAGGGAGGGGAAAGGAGGCCTTATATACTGCTGGTAGGAATATAAATTTATACAGCCACTATGGAAATCAGTACGTAGTTTCTTCAAGTAAGAATAATATAAATAATTATAATAATATAAATAATAATAAAATAATATAAATACATTAATATTACTATTATAAATAATAATAATTTTCACCTTTACAACTATGGCTTCCCCCTCTCCTACTTCTGTTTGGAAGATTAAAAAATGAATTAGTTTGTGGTCAGAAATTTGAAGTGCAGTAAGTCATCCTTGGTAATTGGAAGCTTGCCTTCCCCAGTCAAGGAAGAGCCCCGTCAAGAGTACACAAGGAAACAAGAGGCTCAAATAGAACCAAAGGAAGATACCATTTGAGGAATTGTTGTGCTTGTGTCTCCCCATCCTCATCGCTGTCCTCCTCTTCCTCCTCTTATTTTTAATGACCTTTCTCTCTTTGCACAGGTCTTAGGTGTTATTGTTCCTGTAGATTTTATCTCTGACTTTGAACTGTATTTCATCTACGGACTAGGGCACATATCTACATGAAGTTTATATGTTTGTAATTACTCATATGGTAACTTTTCCTTCGTATCTCATATATTCCCGTACTCTTGAGGTGAGTGTAAGCTTATACTGCTTGCCACAGAATCATGTGTATTTTCTTCTATTACAGCATTCTTCACATTGAGCCATTTATTCTTCTGGTTTCATGAAGTCTGTAGCGTTTTGAATCCACATCGTTTTTCATTTATGTATTCCCCAAGATTTGCCACCTGTAATGTGGTAATCACCCATTACTTTTTCTCATATTTGGGTGTGTGAATCCTTTCTGGATGTTATGAATGTTACTCAGGCCTTTTCAAATAAACCTTATCATTTTCATTGGTTTGAGAAATTATGCCTTGTATACAAGTCTAGAATAAAGATTGTCAAGCTCTGAACTTTAGTTTAGTGTGTCAGAATATCCTAAAACGGTAAGGTGGAAAGAGAGCTAAGGTTTTCCAGCTCTCAGAGGGCACTCCATTAGCCCTGCTTTTCCCATGTACTCAGTACTCAGAACCTTCAGCATTGCCAATCAGGTCTGAAGTTTAGGGCCTAAAAACCCAAACCAAATAGCAAACAGAAAGACTCCATAAAACACAGGGATCTTTGTCTTGACTTTGTTTCTGTGTTTCATTTTGGTATATTGTTTCATGATTTTCATCCATTTTTGATTTTTTTCTTTTATAGATATTCAGTTATAATCTCAAAGAACATCATCACTATGGTGGAAGAATAGTGATTATGCTAGGCGATAAAGTAGTTTGGGTGATTTTTGTGAACACCAAAGGTGACAGTATTCATCCGGAAGATAACAGTTAGAACAAGTCGTACAAAAAAAATGTCTTATATAGTTTATCCAGCTCTATTGTGATTGGAGTAGTTCTCTATATTGTCAGCACAAGCCCTTTATAGTGCTTAGAGAGAAAATTTGTATCTACTATCACAATGCAATGATTGCTGCAACTTGCCCAGAGCAAAACTTGTGGTAATAAAAACTTCTAGATTGGAACATAGTGATGTCATTTGTGTTACTGGCTGTCTAAGTTGTCTCTGTGCTGTGTCAACCCTAAGCAAACAGATCTCAGTTTGGGAGCCTCAGTAAACTCTGTCATTGGATATTGCTGAATTATAGCACCAATTCTTTAAGAATGTATCAGCTGAAGTCCCAGAGAGCAGTGGAGTCTAGATTTTAAGCAACCCAAGGCATTGGATTAAAATGGTTTTTATCTTCTGACTTTGTATTGAACTCACTTTGCAAGATGCCTTTCTGTGACATTGATATTAGTTTTAAAGATTCAGTGAGTTGCTGGGCTTGTGGATTCTAGTGCCTGGTACAACAGTATTAAATAGGGAAAATGAGCTGAACATTGTACTCAAGAAAATATGAAAAAGTCTCAAAGAGCAGCGACTATATCCATCTCATAAATGTTTGGTACACTTTAGCAAATCACTTGTGCGTTTGCTCTAAAAAGTGGCTATGCAGAAGGTTGCATAAATCTCTATAAATCCCAGTATGTTTCTAGAGTTTTCTCACGTTAAATTCATAAAGTTACCACGGGAATAGCCTCTGTCTTGCTTATGGAGATGTACCAATAATAAATAAAGAATAGAAAATAAGGTAAAGGTGAAGAATAAAAGTCCTACATCAGTTGTCTCAACGTCAAGCCAGTGGCTCTTCCCTCACTGGGCAAGGGTATGCATTCTTTGTTTGTCAGCCTTGAACCGCTCGCTGTTCACCCAGAACTGCCCCTAAACTGCTGGTGCCCTTAGTTCACAGGACTCTGTAGCATCCTTCTCAAGACCTATAATTGGAAGTGGTACTTGAACTTTAGCCATTCTATTGTTCTGTTCTTGAATTTATTCTTAATTGAATGAAATGACAAGAACTTAAGACAAATTTTCTTTGACAAAGAACCTCCTTGTTTCTTTAAGATAATTTTTTATGTGAACTTGCTGTAACATTTAAAATAATAACAATAAATAAATAAGCCAGCCTTTGGTCACTTCCTTAAAGAAAAGAATAAATTTTGCTAGTCATACAAAGAATACAGTATTTTTATTAGGAGGGTCTTAAAATAAGAAAGAAGTGTAATGAAAAAAAAGTGAACCTAACACTATACTAATAACCTACTGGGAATAGTTATATCAACTCTAAGTGAAATTGGCAAGGACTGGCTAATTATTTCATTGTTTTACCCGATGATTTCATTGTCCTACTTTAGATACTAAGCTGTAATATATATACATATATATATATATATATATATATATGTATATATTACATGTAATGTATATTGTATCATTACTTCCATGCATATATACATATATAACATATATCTTACATACAATATGTATTACAAACAAAACAAAAAGATAAGCTTCTTGACACAGTAGCTCATGAAATTCATAACTGTCTACATTAAAAATTAAGCACATATGTTATGTACACTGCATTCAGTGATGCTGTTTGTGGTTTCACTGCACTTGTTTCTGTACATAACCTTTTCAGTGTGTTTCTACTAGTTTTTAGGTGTCTCAGTCATTGGGTATGTTTAGGGGTATAGATTGTTCATATATGGGTTGTGTTTCTCAGTATAGGTTGTTCACATATGGGGTATGTCTTACAGTATAGGTTGTTCATGTATGAGGTATGTTTAAGGTATAGTTTGTTCATGTATAAGGTATGTTTGGGGTGTAGGTTGTTCATGTATGTGTATGTTTGCGGTGTAGTTTGTTCAAGTATAGCATGTATTTTGGGATAAGCTTGGTGTCTTGGGATAGATGCCTGTTTCCTTTTATATTTTATTTTCAAATTTTCTTGTTCACACATGCTAATTTTACTGAAACTGTGTTTTCTTTTTGAATACTAATATTCAAGAGAATCAAGGGGAAAGAATGGTAGCCCTTAATTGTTATAGTGAATTTGTTATTTGACTATTCTTAAAGTTTTAGCATTTTTAGTCAGCAATGGCAGTAGCATTATAAATAACCATAATATACTTCTCAAATAACCAGAGCTTCTGGCCACTGAAACTTTCTTCCTATATGTCCTCTGGCCTGGTAACATAATTATGTGTTTCTTTGCTACTGATGCTCTGCTAGCCATTCTCAGCTTTCCAGTGATTTTCATATCTAAGAAGATTGTTTTTCAATTAGCTTTCACATGCTCTGATATGAGTTATATTTAAACATAGGCTCAATATTTGTTACTGAGAAATAATAAAATACTTGTGATTAAAAATTCATTATGGCATTCCCATATACATAAATGTCTAAGAGAGCAATTCTTTTAGGTAGGTATTCCCTGGTTCTCTAGTTGGACAAAGCTTCAACTTGCTCAGGAATTCCAAGCCAGACCTTCCAGAGTCACTGGGAAGCTAAATATACACAAAGATCAAGGCCCCACCCAGGACTTACTAGGTCACGATTTCTGGATAATTTGTATCACTGGGCAAGTCTGAGAAACTTGAAACCAGGGAGACTACATACAAGCCTGATTGATGATTTGTTACTGCATTTTGCTGTATAGGGAAGATTTGTAGATGTATTGAGTTGATAGTATAGTACTTATTTTTAATGCTACCCAATTAAAAAAGAACACAAGGAAGGACCGGTGTGGTGGTAACCATCTTTAAACCCAGCATTGGCAGGTAAGTGATTCCTTATAAGTTTCAGGCCATCTTAGTCTACATTCAAGTTCCAGGACAGCTAGAGCTCTGTAGAAATATTATATCAACAGACAGACAGACAGACAGACAGAGAAGCAAACAACAGAAGCAGCTGAGTGCACTGCTTAATCTATTTAATACCAACACCCAGGAGACAAGTGGCAGAGGCAGGCAGATTTCTATGCTTATTCACTTTTAACTCACACTCCAGTATTTTAAGCTAAGCTAAGAGGAGACAGAGTCAGAGCTGTCATTTCCCCGACTTGTCCTGCTGGCAAATGGCCGTGCCTGTGCTTAGGTCTCTCCTCCCGTGTTCTACACATTATGAGCAGTCCCTCGGGGAGGTGGGGGTGGTTTCTGAAGGGAGCTGTGACATACTGTAATGTCTACATTTAAAATCTATATTAACACACTGTACTGTCGACATTGAATCTTAGAAGACATTCTAAAATAGACTGTAGAATCCATCGTCCCAAAAATGTTTTGAAGGAATAAATTGGTCACTCTGTTATCTGTCATGGAACAGCTGAAAGAGAAAAGCAAAGGATTCGCATACTTGTAGAGAATTCTTCATCCTGCATTTCTTTATTGTTAAGGGTAGTGTAGTTATTGAATATGCATGAATGTCTCACCTTTTGCTGAGTGGTTATGCTTTGTGTCACTGCGCATGACATGTTCCACGTGTGCTTTATCACAGTAAGTTCCCCCCCCCTCCTTAACTAAGATGATTTATCAACTTACTTCCACGTATTTATTAACAACCCAGTTTGAACCATGTCTCCATGTCCTTATCCCCAAATGCAGTGAAGGGTTGGTTGCTTTACTGGCTCTCCTGTCTCATCTCAGTCTGGGAGTTCTAAGGAAAGGTGAAACTGTAGGTGCAAATGTGCAATTTATCTGTAGAGATGAAAATGCTTAATGTGCTTGTGAATTAATGCATCTCTCCTAGCAAGATTAGTGCACTCTGATAAATAGTGAAACCTAATCTTCACTCATAGGCTAATCTTTTTTAAAGTATTACTTATCATCTCTAGAGATTTGTGTGTTCTCAGTGCTGGGACAGAAAGAAGTCAGGACCTCTTGCTAGAGAAGTATTCCTAACACTGAGCTACATGCCCAGTTCTGAGAAAAATGCCAACTAAAGTCTTTGTCCAGAAAAGATCATCAGCAGATAAACTATATATTAGATTTAAATATGAGCACAAAACAAGAGATTAGATCCTTTACCACCACCATGACACCAAGGGCATGGTGACTTGTGCTCATCAGAAGAGAATGCCAGTTTGCTGTTGGACTTAAACAAAGGCTGTAGTCGATGAAATTACAGTCTTCCTACCAGCAGGAGTTAATACATCTGAAATAGTGTCTATAGTGCTTAAACATAGTATCTGTCAATAACCCCGAGACTTTGATTTAACAAGCAACCATCTAGATAGGTGTTCTTTTCTTACCAATAGAAATACCCAGATTCTGCAAAATGCAAAGAAAAAGCTTTCATTTACCATTGCAGCTGCTTTCCAATATTGAATCTTTAAGAAGAAATTATTATTCCTTCTCCTTTTTGACATTCCCACTCATGCTTCTACTTGACATTCAGAGAGTTTCATAATGAGCAGAAAGAACACTGTGCTGGGGGAAGATGGAGGCACACACCATTGCTGGCAGTTGCCTCTGTAAAATCAGTCATGGCATAGAAGGAGAACAGATGTTTTTGTCTATTTTCCACTTTTTTAGCACTCTCTATTTTACTGTCCACTTGGACCTGAGGAAATGTTTCTATATCATTGAAGGTAAAATCTTCCAGAACTTTCTAAGATTCAAGTGAAATTGTTGTTTATAGAGTCTGGGCAAAGTACACAGAACCATATCTCAAGTAAATGGCAGAAGCTGGATGTGAACCCAGGTCTGTCTGTTTACAAAACAATGCTGTGCCTCATCCTCTCCAACAGCAACTGTTCATTCATGTGGCTGATTGGGATGCTAGGGGTAGTGTTTTATACCCTTCGGGTAAGTGTAAATTGACTCAGCATGATCCTCAGGAGAGAACAGCAGAAGAAGAAAAGACAGGAATTATGAAGGTGGTACCATTGAATTTGGAGTCAAGTTGTTTGTTGGAAATCTTAGTTTATTGTGCATGCCATACAATATTGAGGGAGTTACATTATGCATTTGAATGTAGTTTCTTTTGTGAAATAAGAATGAAACAAGCAATGACTTTGAGATATTTAGTAAATGGGCTTCACTAGTTTTGGTGCAGGTAACTGAAGAATAATTTACATTTTAAAAAGAAAGGTCGCTGAAGTTGTCACAGATGATGCTATCATGGAAGTTATGTCCATCCATCTCATTCTCCCACCTGCTGGATTAGGCCATGTATGACGTTCATCCACTCCTTAGGCAATAACAGTAAGAGTAACAGTTAATTCATTTTAAGTACTATGATCTGTAGTTAGCTCTGTAGCTAGACAAATAGATTAAGTGATAGATTACCTACTTATTTTTCTAATATGTAACTTCTAAAAACCCTGTAGTTATAATTCAAATATATTTTCCCACACTTTCCACAGACAAAGGCATTTTTAAAATTTGATATCCCACTTACTTTACCACCCTTGGTGAAGTGTCTTCTAGCTTGAGGTTCTGTGATCTGCTGTAACATTTTGAAGCAGATGTCTGCTTCTAATACCTTTCTATGTTTATGTGTGTCTAGAAAATGTTCTCTGAGTAAGGCATTTCAGCAATACAAGTTTCAAAAATATTATTGACTAATTTTGGCATCCTTTCTAATCAGCAGTAGTGCTCAGACAGTGGCTATGTCTGTTTTAACCACTAAGCCTGGGGAAAGTCCCAGGTACGACGCTTCTCCCCTGTTATATGAGCGTCGTGAACTCAGACATTCAAGTTTGCTTAACACGGGAGTTTAAATTCACTGAAAACTGAAAGAAGACAAATGCCATTGAGAATACTGAAGACGTTTGTATCCACAGACCAACAGTGACTGGAAGTCATCAGTCAGCTTGCTGACAGAGAGGTCTATAAAGAGAGGGAAAAGTTTACCTTGGCCCACCAAATGTTTAACAAAATCATCCTAAAATTGGCTGCTAGTTGTCATCTCAGAACAGCCTTTTCCTCCCTTAACTCCAACGCCATTATAAAGGTACTATGGTGTCTCCACTCCTGTTTGTTTAAGAGAGCAGTCAGGAGTTCAAAATTTAGGGACAGGCAGGCTCCTTATTCTATTACCTACTAATTACATACAAATAATAAATATTCCTCCAAAACTATAATATATACTGAACATCTTTGCCCATCTCTCTGCTTACCACCAAGTTCTGTAAGTACAAATTCCTCATATACTACTGGGAGTGACCTTGTTCTTCAAGCAATTGGAGTGGTTTTTTTTTTTTTTTTTTTTTTTTTTTTGTGAAACACACACTAGACATGGCTGAAGTTGGGGCCTATTAACCACATTTATTTCCTCCTTCTTCCTCCATTCCTCCCACCTCCCTCCTCTCTCCCACCTAAGTGCTCCATCTTCTTCTGTTCTCATTCTTGCTACCCTCATTACCCTTTTATTCTGCATCTCCCTCTACTCCTTATATTCCTCACCTCCCCTCCTCTTCCCTCCTCTCTTCTCCTCTTCTCCCCTCCCTCCCTTCCCTTCCTCTCCTTTCCTTCCTTCCTCTCCCTTCCATTCCTCTCCTTCCCTCTTCCCTTCTCTCCCCTCTTCTCCCCTCTTCACTCCTCTCTCCTCTTCTCCACTCTTCCCTCCTTTCCCCTCCTCTCCCCTCCTCCCCTCTTCCCCTCTTCCCTTCTCTTTCCTCCTCCCCCTCCTCTCCCCTCCTCTTCCCTCCTCCCCTGTTTCATCCTCTCCTCTCCACTCTTCCCTCCTCTCCTCTTTCCTCCTTTCCCCTCCTCTCCTCTCCCTTCCCATCCCCTCCCATCCTCTCCTCTTTTCCCCTCCCCTCCCTTCCCCTCCCCTCCCCTCCCCTCCCCTCCCCTCCCCTCCTCTCCTCTTTTCCCCTCCCCTCCCCTCATCTTCTCTCCTCCTTCTCTTCCTCTCTACTTCCTCCTCTTCCTTGTGGCCTGTCTTGTCAACTCTCAGAAGATTTCATTTAAATCGACTTGAGATCCCACCTGTTTTCTCCTCTTCCCTTCAGATCTCCTGTTTCCATTACTGAGTGTGAATCCCTCTGACATTCCTTCAATCATTAAACACTCTAAGCTGACCCCCTACATGAAGTTTATAAAATCTGTTTCCTATGGTCAGAACACTGATTATATCCTGTGCACATGGCTGTCTGCCTTGCCCCTGTGTCTCCAATCTTAGATTTTCCCTTAATTACATAACATAGATTCTCTAGTCACATTCATCCACAGTAGCAATTTTCTTTCTTTTTTTATTACATATTTTCCTCAATTACATTTCCAATGCTCTCCCAGAAGTCCCCCATACCCTCCCCCCCCCACTTCCCTACCCACCCATTCCCATTTTTGGCCCTGGCATTCCCCTGTACTGAGGCATATAAAGTTTGTGAGTCCAATGGGCCTCTCTTTCCAGTGATGGCCGACTAGGCCATCTTTTGATACAAATGCAGCTATAGTCAAGAGCTCTGGGGTACTGGTCAGTTCAGAATGTTGTTCCACCTATAGGGTTGCAGATCCCTTTAGCTCCTTGGATACTTTCTCTAGCTCCTCCATTGGGAGCCCTGTGATCCATCCACTAGCTGACTGTGAGCATCCACTTCTGTGTTTGCTAGGCCCCGGCATAGTCTCACAAGAGACAGCTATATCTGGGTCCTTTCAGCAAAATCTTGCTAGTGTATGCAATGGTGTCAGCGTTTGGAAGCTGATTATGGGGTGGATCCCTGAATATGGCAGTCTCTAGATGGTCCATTCTTTCATCACAGCTCCAAACTTTGTCTCTGTAACTCCTTCCATGGGTGTTTTGTTCCCAATTCTAAGAAGGGGCACAGTGTCCCCACTTTGGTCTTCATTCTTCATGAGTTTCATGCATTTAGCAAATTGTATCTTATATCTTAGTAGCAATTTTCAAAAGCACCTTCCACACAGTTCTTTTTATACACATTAAGTTTTTACTTAATACATGAATTTCTGTACTAGAACATCTACATTGGTTTTGTTTTGTATATCCAGCCCCAGAAATAGTTCTTGAGGAGGTACTTGGTAAATCTTTGTTGAATGAAGGCATATTTCTGTAATGTTTTTAAAGTCTTAATTTGCTCATCTGAAAAACAGGGACAAAAATTCTTATGTGTAGATTTATTGTGAATTAAAAGGCATTATATATATATATATATATATATATATATATATATGACAGAATTCCTAACAAATGATACTGTCATCACCTAAAGAAAGATAATCAACTATGCTTGTGCCTAATCTATGTATTAAAGATCGCTAATATGTATAAAAATGCTTTAATAAAAGACCTTTGCTAGGCTTTTGTTTCACCCAGACTTCCCTGGATGTATATTTTAACACTAATCCCCACTTCAAGGATATAAAACTGAGAAGTTGCATCAGTGATCTGAACTGGCTTCAGCTTTGCAGTGTCAAAACTGCCCAAGCCACAGTGTAAGTTCAGCAGGGTAATTACTTTGGGTAGTAATTGTCTAGACAGTCTTCCCTCCCCTCTAGCCTACTGGCATTGAAAACCAAGTACTGCTTTTGTGTGTGCACACAATCCGGCTGTAAAATCCTATTATCCCCATTTCCACACCCCTGTGGCTGCTTGCTTTCTTTTGAAGCTCTTATGGGGGTTTGGAGGTGTAGAAGAAGAAAAGAAAGAATGAGGAAAAAAGCTTTCTAGGTAACCCAAAGGTTTATTTGTAATCTCATTGTGCTCAGGTAATGTAAAAGATGGAGGGGCACATACGTGCCTTTCATATACCTTCAACTAGAGTCCCATGACACTTGTGGGAAAGCCCATGAAAGTTTTTTTATTTTGGGGGGGTGGCTATAAATACTTCTGTGTGAGGTTTGAAATGAAGTTGGATTTAATCTGTTCTGATGTTCACAAAGTAGAGGAAGATCAACTTTCTTTCTTGAGTATTCTGTTGAGAATGCGCAGCTGCTTAAGACTGGGGCTGATTTCTCCCCAGCCGCAGACACTGTGCCCTGCTCAACTCCCCTTGTTGGCTCATGCCTCTCTACACCTAGCCTTTCTCCTACCCTCTTCCACTAGGTTCATGTCAATCTTCTTTTTTGGGGGGGTTGGGTGCTCTGGTTTCCCAGGTGACCGAAATTATCCTTAGCATTCTTTCCGTACCTTGACTAATTGATGCCTGTTCCCTGAGGATAACACCTCTGTTTTCTGCCAAATCTCTCACTACCACTGTGTAATGGTGGTGATGGGAGAGGGCTGGGGTTGGAGTGCAGAATGAAAGCAGCCGTGTTAACAAGTTTCTCTAGACTCTTTGAATGATCTGTTTTGTCACTACTCATTCTTTTGACATCATGCCTTACTTAATTCCATCGCTCTCTCTGTTTTCTTTATCTTTGGGACATATTCTCATCTTCAGATTGAGCCTTCCACACCTCTGCATTATACCCACACTTCACATTGCTCTGAGTGACTGACTTGCTCCTTGCTAGACTCTTCCCCAGACTGCCAAGTTTCTCCATCATGGCATTTGACCTGATCCAAGTCACATCCCTGACTTGGGTATCTCTTGAGCTTTATCAATTTTCTTTTCTATTCCATTGAGCTCACTGTAAATTCTGATCTCTTCATGCCCCCTCTTCCTGAGCACAGTAAATCTCTTCATTGGTATTTGGTGAAGTCCACCTTGCCCTCACAGTGACCTACCTAAATCCTTTCACTCTCCGAACTCGTCAGCAGAACGAACTATCTTAATCACTGTTTTTATTTTCTTTGTTTTTCATTAACTTGTTGATACCTTTGAGGCCTCTGCCCTATTCTCTGCAAATGGGTACTGGGAGGAGGGGAAGGCTCTTTTCGAAAATTCAGTAGTATCTTCTAATATCATGATGTCATAGATTTTTAACAACTTCTTTAAAAAAATTCTAGTTCTTTGATTTCATGTTCTTCCGATGATTATTTTCCTCCACTGTAACTTTCCATCTTTCTTTATCTCTTTTTTTTCTTCTTTTCTTCTTTCTTTTCTCTTTTTTCCCTCTCTTCTACGTGTGTGGGGGTGGGTGAGTATAGTGGGTATGTGAGTTGTATGTTTGTATTTGTGTGTCTTGCATGCTTGTGAATGTTGGGTGCTTGTCCCTTTGCCCTTGGATGTGGAGGCCAGAGGAAGATGTTACATGTCTTCCTTTCTCTCTGCTCAGCCTTGTTCCTTTAAGAAGTCTCTCACTGAAGAAGATGTTTGTCATTTGGCTTGTCTGGTTGGCCAGGGAACTCTCAGGATCTAAAATCTGAGTCTCTGTTCCAGTGCTTTGGCTACAGGCACATGTATCCATGCAGGCTTTTAACATGGGTGCCAGAGATTTGAACTCAGCTCCTCATGTTTGCAAAGCAAGTATTCTTAGGAAAATGAAGCCATTTTCCTAGCTTTCCTCTTTTATTTGTTTAATGTTTCATTTAATAATTTTTCTTTTGTATTCTTACAGAAGAAGGGCTATTTCTTTGACTCATGTCTTGTATCTGTTTTATCTTCCTGGGGGCTATCTCATCCACCCTCTCAACTTTAATAACAGCCTCTGATTACATAGGCTTTTCTTCCCTATGCTGCCCATTGGTTTCTTGACCTTATTTCTTATAGACATTACCAGAGTACAACTTTAAAATACTTTGAACTGAAGGTGATTTTAAATGACTACTTGATGTGCTCTTGAGGGTTAAAAGAACAATATTAAAAATCAGAAGACAAACCTGCCGTTTGCATAACCTCCCACTCAAGACCAACAGATACAAAAGTCTTACAAATTGCATCACCAACATTTTCTTCCATCTTCCAAATGTGGCTTCCTGCTGTTTACAGAGCTGCACTCAGTTCTTTCTTATTAATCCTCCATTTTCACCCTTCTCTCTTAGCTGCAACACAGTTGTTCTGACAATGCATCTGCTGTTGGAGTTTCCTCCCTTGTCAACAATATCCTCTATTTCTACCAAATGTTCTTCAAGTGTATTGACTTTTTACACACTTGCTGAAAAACATTCTCCCCACCCCAAAACTACTTAAGAACAATGGCCCCAAACCATCAGGGCAGATGTCATGACTTGAAATTCAACACACCACAAAGCCTGGCATAACAAACTAACCACCCAATCAATGAGCAGAAAGCAGCAACAAAACCAAACTCCACACTTTGGGTATACCTCCTCCGCAGAGTGTAGTCTGTCTACACTGTTACCTGTTCTCCAAATACCTTCTAAATCAGTGACCACAGTCCTCACCCACACCTGGCTGTGCCTGGGAGATTTTAATTCCCCAAGTCTGCCCTGAGGCATGGTTGTCTTAATAAAATCATTCCCTATTGATTCTGACCGATGCCAGTGTTTGGGCTAGTGACTATTTCATCTCAGGGATTTGCTCAACACTTTCCCTCTATGGCAAATATCTTGCTTTTCTTGATTTCTTGTCACATTCCTTCAATCCTCAGCCCTAGTTTTACTTTGTTCCTGAGGTCTTCTCTATCTATTCAAATATATAATTGCTTTTTTTCTATGTTGAATAATAAACTTTTTTTCCCCTGCTAATGTTATGAACCATAAACCTGCAGCTAAAAGGTACAATAGTTGTAATTTCAAGACTGTGTGACACTTGCTAATCATGCTAAGTGGAAGGAAGGAATGTTAAATATCACTGTTGTTTTCAACAACAGATGAGCTTATTAAAATAATTCAGCGCTGGATGCTTTTTTCTAACACCTACCTTCTAAGTTGCTTTAGAACATTGACAGATCTCTAGGGATTCCTCCTGGAACTGTCCTGCTGCATGAAGCCATAAAATGTGCTTAAGTCAGAAACCGTGGTTAGGAAAGCATTGTTTTTCACTAGTTCCCCTGACCCAGTGGAATACTTTTAATAAGTCAGCCCTGCTGACAGGCAGAGAACACTGTTGTTTTTAATGGGGAGCTAGATTTGGTGTAGTCATTTCATGCAGTTACAAGTTACTGCATCTAAAAGCAATTTCTGACTTTTGTCAAATATTTGGCAAGGAGGTGATCTTTTCTTTTAGTTTTACCAGGAAAAAACAGGGCCAACATTTCATTCAAGACATTGAGAATTCATGTATAATTAGGTAATCTCTTGCCTCGGAAGGTGGAGACTTGAATCTAAGTAGATAGTGAATTTTTATCTACTCGGTGCTGTGTGTGTGTATATATATATATATATTTTATGTAGAACATGTTTGGATTTATTTTACATGAAATAATAAAACGAAGTGTAAAACATATATAAAAATTTTGTGCTTATCAAGTTTAATTGGAAAACAGTTGATATAATCCAGTTTTCACTTTTTATAAGCCATAGGTTTATTGTGTCTTCATAAACTACCCAGTCCTTTATCTCTGACTTCAGCAGACCTGTAATTGAACCCCTCAAAACCTTGAGAAGCTAAACCAAACTCCCTTTGGAAAACGTTCCTCATACTGTCAAACGTACTTTTCAGTCACTCATAGAAAATCCTCTGTAGCAGGAAGTGAAAAGAGAAATTGTTGGGTAACGTTTTGAAGATGTCAAATAAGAAGTAAGGTTTCTGAGTTGGTCATGGGTCTGTGTCAGTAGGGGAGAAGCCACGGTGTCTAGGAAGCCTCTGGGAACACAGTAGTTTTTTTGAACATAACGGAACTAACAAAGAGAGCAGAATGCTGTGTAGCTTCTCAGCACATCTGAGCTGCACAATGACCCTGCGCTGCTGTTTTAGTAGTCTACTCCATACATAGAGATAGCCACTGAACCACAAGCCTTTTAATTAGATGGTTTACCTATTAAAGATGGATAACAGATTTCAAATATTTTGATGCCATCTTACTCTCTCAAAAGTATATTTAAAACCATTTTTTCCAAGACCACCTTTAAAGTGTTAGCTCAGACAATGGCAGCAGTGCTCCTGAAACAAAAACATTGAAACCACTCTAGAGTTTTTCATCTACTGAGTGAATATTTAGCCACAAAACATGGACTCTTTGAAGTAAAAAGGATACACAATCTCAAGATGTCACTATTTCTTTTATTTGTACCCAACTTTTATTTTTATGCCTAGAAAAATACATGGGGTTGTTTAGGACTCATGTGCTGGCAATTTTCTACTTTTAGTGATGGAAACATAGTCCCGAAAGCAAGCACAATTATTCTGTTTTTCTTAAGTTTTATTCAGCAATAAGACCATAATTTTTCATATTTAAGGAAGTATGAAAAATTTGTCGAATTTCAAAAGCTGAATACATGTAGCGTTGGATCAAGGCACATACAAGACTGGCCAAAGGGCGTACAGTGCACTTTGGTTTTTTTTTTTTTTCCGTTGTTGAAAAAAAATTCATGGCAACAAAAAGTGGTATGGTTTTTAAACAAGTAATAGCTCACAATTCAGTAGGAAGCTGTAAAGAAATGTTACATTACAAGTCCATTATGTAATATCTGGAAACTGTGACAGTAACGGGCAGTATGCTCCACCATGGTGAAAGTAAATTGAATAGTTATGTACAGTGTTCAAGCATCTCATATAAGCCAGATCTAAATTTGATATCTAGTATTTATTTTTCTCTGAAATTCTCACTTACTTAAAGCACTACTTTCTCTAGATCTCTGAGAGGAATTGCTGATGGTTGTTCTCAGGCATCAGGCATCCTTTATAATAAAAACATCATAAACACTAACAATTCTGTGTGTAGGATTCAACTTTTTCAAGAGCCTGGATGGTCCAGGCAGAAACCAAGATGCAGTTCTAGTATATGTACTGGTTACACTACAGAAGTCTAAGTTGTCATGGTTTTTTTTAAGTACACATACTCCCTGCACTTACATGATTCTTCTCGTGAAGTCCTTTATTCTTGAAGCTCTGCTGACAGTGGCTTCAACAGCGGAAGCCTTCACATTGTCCTTATGCCAGCTGATGTATTCAGTTCAGAAACTATGCTTAACTTCCTTAAGGATATTTAATTTGCCTAGGGTAAAATGAGAGGTGTGGCAAGTTTGATACTGCCCGTTATGCCACAGATTTTGATTTATTGAATACCACTGGGATAATACAAATTTAACCATTGGAACATTATTTCATAACTAGTTTTTAAAATTTATTTTGTCATCCAGCCAGGTTTCTTTTTTTTTTTTCTTTTTACATTGTATTAATACCAAAGTGAAAAACGGCCTGTGCTTATACTACAAGGGTCTCATGTGAACGCAGTCCTGATTGTTCAACACAGCGGGAAAATTCACTTTCACAGTCAACAAGTCATCTTACTCAGTAGAACACAAAGTAAATGGTTTATAACTTCAATATCTGCAAGGAAAATACAGTACAAATTACTAAAAAATACTAAAATATAGAATTGTGTTCAGGCATCCCCACTACATCAACCGCAGCAGCAACCTGAAATCTGAAACTTTTAATAAAAAGTTCTTAAATATAAATTATATGGCAAATGTACAGTACATTGCTTCTCTCAGTCTCTTTTCCAGTGTTTTGCAGTAGAACAGAGTTCCTACCATCACCTTTCTTAGGTTTTTTTTTTAAAGAAAAAACCCGGAACAGTCTGGTGTGGGACCTCCTTGCATCATGAGTGTGAGTGGTCCGAGTCTGGGATCCCACTGTCTCTGTAGCTCCGGTTACTACTGCTCTCACTGAGGTTGTTCTTGTACAGATTCATCCCATTCGGAGGAAATATGGTGTGTATTACAAATTCCTCCTTGGAGATGGGTTCATTGCTTATCGGTAGCATCTGGAAAGAAGTTTCCCTGATTTCCAGGATGGAGTTGTCTTTCTTAGTACCGGCTTCTGCATAGTCATCCTTTCTCCTCCTCCCTTTGCTGTACGCACAGTTCCGTGAAAACAGTGACCCGTTCCTATGCACATACCAACACACCAAAGCAAGGAGGGCGATGCTTACCAGGGCCACAGCCCCACCAATGATGGCAGCCAAAGGTAAATTTGGATTTTTGTAAGGTTCTTTCTCTTGCTCTCGATTGAGGGTGGTTGTGGGGTTGTACATTCGAAGAGGGGCAGTTTGGGTCTCAATACAAACAGGTGTTTCATCAAACAGGTAAAGGTTACTGGTTTCCATGGGAACCATGCATACTCTATAGGGTGATTCAGGTTCTAGGGCGGTGACCAAGTATTCACTGCGTTCTCCTGTTACGATTGTTTCTGTTATAGATCCAAAGGCTGGGCTATGGCCCAGTTTAAGCCAGCTGAGTCGCAGAGCAGTCATAGGCAGAGCAAGTCTCCAGGATATGTGGATTGTGTCAGGGGTGACAGATTTCACAGTAATTAAAATTGTTTTCCGTGAGGGGCTGCCTGTAGTTCGCTGATCCTTAATGAGCTTGGGGTTTTTAATATCTGGTTGTTTGGTCACAGGAGCTGGCCACTGTCCTTGAGCAGGATATGCTGTGTTGGGTATTGCAGTGGTTATCTGAATGGTGCTCACAATCCCACTGTCTTTACAATCAAACAGTTCTGCACTGAGGTCCTTGATAGCCATTCCACGGACCTTTTCTGGGGCTTGGCACATGAGCCCACGCACATTGACCTTCACCGGTAGCGACTGTAACCAGTCTCGTACCCATTTCATCTTGCACCCACAATACCAAGGATTGTTGCGAAGAATCAGTTGGGTTATATTGTCCAAATCATCAAAGATACCCTGAGGTAAATTGCTTAGGTTATTATTAGACATATCGAGTCGATACAGCTGCCTTAAATAAGAAAAAGCATTTGGGGGTACCCGGTTGATATGGTTGTCTTGAAGGTAAAGCTTCCTCAGGCTTGTGCCGGGAAGGTTCACTGGCGCTGCTGTCAAGGAATTCCTCACCAGGGACAGCTCTGTTAAGTTTACTAAGTTGAAGAAAACTTTGTCACCCAAACCATGGTTGTTCAACAAGTTTCCATCTAAAACCAGGCGTTTCAGGCTTGTGAGACCGTGAAGTGATGGGGAAGAGATGGTTGATATGCGATTGTCATCCAGGCGTAATTCCTCGATAGTCCTGGGCAAGCCCCCCGGGATTGTGCTAAGGTGGTTACGGGACAGAAAAAGCAGCCGCAGATAGTTACTGTCTCGAAATGCTCCCTCTTCGATGCTGACAGCCGAGACTGAGTTATCATCCAAGTGTAACTCTTCCAGAAACGGAATTTTCGAAAGTGAATCATACGTGATAGTCCTTATGTTATTCTCCTGCAAATGTAACTCTTTTACATACTTTGGAAGATTGGTAGGAAATTCATCTAAACTGTTGTGGTATAGGTATATTCTTTGTACTTTCAGCAAGTTCTTCAAATCTGAAGGAATCCCAACATTGTTTATTTGGTTGTTCTGAAGGTAGAGTGTTGTAGCATCCTCCGGAATTCCCACTGGAATGGATGTCAGAGAGCGATCGTTACAGTAAATGAAGCCTGCGTCACAGCGACATACAGATGGACAGGATTTAGCCACAACTGACAGAGGTGCCACTTGGAAGAACAGCCCAATTTTAGTCCCGATAAGGAAGAGGCTCCAGGCTGGGCTGATCATGGTCAGCAGTGTTGAGGTCTTTATTATAGCAGGTAGCTTCTGTTACTACAATAGAGTAAGAAACACATAAAAACAATTAGGCCAGAATACTGAAGTGTCTTAAGAACAGATGTGGAAACGAAGATAACTATAACCAATTATAGTATTTTAATTTTCAGAGAGGAGCACCCAGGATTCATTGCTGTCTACCAACAAGCACATTCATATAATTTCTTTACCCTGAGTGTCTTTGGAATATACGTTGATTAACATGTTTAAATCTACTTTATTTTAAAATGGTTAATATAATTAAATAGTCAAAATATTTTAAAGTATTTATATCCAATTCAGATAGTAATGAAGCTTATCAAATTTCTAACTTTTAATATTTATAGAAACTTCTTTATGTGTGTGTGTGTGTGCGCGCGTACATGCCAGTGTTTTCTGTCTCCTTTGGCAAATATCATAAAATATAGAAATATGTAATGAAAAATATCTATATTTTTACTCTTCTAGAATAATTAGCTACACATATCTTGAGTTCTTTAATCTCAGTAAAGCCAAGCATTTTCTTTGGTTATTCATATTATTTAATATTAATATTAGATATTGTTTGAAAGGCATTTCTGGGAAGAAAATAAGGAGGAATAGTTCACTTACTTTAGGGAAAGAATTGTAGAGCTCATATGTGGAGTTGGTGAGAATGGAAAATTTCATTTTGTGCTAGCCCTTTCTCCCTGTACCTATTTTGTCATACTTAGTGCTGCATGCTTTAATAACTTGATCCACACTTTGTTTTTTCTGTTTCAAAACATGTTTTAACAGTGAATTTATCAGTCTTCAAATTCTAAGCTAGAATGATTCAAGTTTTCCCAGGCGCTAAAGAATTATAGATTGATGTGGGTATACTATGTGTTATTCTGTCTTCTGCAAGTCTAGGTATTAAGCAGCCTTTATAATTTTAGGCACGGAAATAAAATATTTTTCCTACCTTATTGAACGATGTAAGAAATTTGGGTGACAGTCCAATGCACATATGTTACTTTCTTGGTGAGGGGCTGGGACTTTAAAACTCTTTAGTCCTTGGCAGTGTTCTTCACTGTTTATTCAAGTAATTCTATGCCGCACACACCTCCGGATCAGGCTCACTGCTGCCAATGAACATTCCAGCTGTAGTTAAGCATGGTGAGCAAGCTCATTAAAGTGGGGGCCAGAAACAATTCAGCCTCCAGTTACTATGTAGGATACATGGTTTCCTATTTGTTTTTTGTTTTTTGGGTTTTTTTTTTTGTTTGTTTTTTTTTCTCTTTCTGATAGTTTCAATGTGGTGGCTCTTTTTGTATAGCTTAATTCCCTCAGTTGAAACTGCCCTCTTTGAAATTCTTATTGGCTCTTCTGTGCAATGTGGTCAGAGATAGTAACTTCAGATCCTCATGAAGAAAGCCATTCATGATGCTAAGGCCTGTGTAGTAATAGGTTTTCCAGGCTGTTACCCCCTCCCTTTATTCCCATCCAGGATTATCCAAGTATAAACTCTGTACAGTAGCTACATCCTGAGGTGTGATTACCTGCTGTGAAATAGCTATTTCTTCTGCTTCTTGCTGCTTTCTCAGAATTTCTGTTTTAGTCCCCAGTCTACTGGAGTGGGTGGAGTCTCTTTTAAGAAGCAAAGGGCACAGTGCATGCAGTCTTCATGGAAAGAGAAGGAAGCACACTAAATTCCCTTTATATTTCTCTTCCTTAAAATGGGCTGGGACTGAGCACCTCCTGTGAAAGAAAGAAAAAAAAAGTAGCACTGTTGACAGTAAAACGCAGCAAACCCAAGGGACTTCCTAAAGCCTTAACATCTATTAGTTCTTTGAGGCATTGCATTGTTCGTCATCCAAAGAAAGTGGTGGCCCTACCTCTCTGTCTGTGTTTTCTACTTAACTATACAAGTCAAGTAGTGGCCAAAGATGGGATTGTCATGCAACTGATAACTCCCATTGTCAAGTGATTCATAGTGACACACACTTGAGTTCAGACACAGAGGGAAAACTTCATTTAAGAAGCAGTAAGACCCTTTCAGGGTTTTCAAATTCAGGCTAATGTCTTAAAGTTCACTTTCTGGTGCCTGGGCATGCAATGTTTTAAAAGAACATAGCACAGCAATGAACAAATGCATGGGCAAGTTCTTGGTAAAACGGCACTGTAACTGCTCTGAACTTCTGAACATGGCTTTCCAAATCACGCGATCTGCTATTTGAAGTGTGAAAAAGGCATGGCTTTGCTGCTCTTCTTTTGATATTCCCAGAGCACAATTTGATGCTTGTATTTTCCTAGCTGAAGAATGCGGGCACCCTCACCTTCCTCCTGAGGGTATAGCAGGATTCACCAGCGAGCTGGAAACTCTAGCACTCAAGTGGTTTCGCCCACATTTGTAGCATAGAAGTTCAAGTCATGGGACTTTTTAAAACTATTTTTAAAAAGGGAATAGTGCAATTTTCTTTTAGCACATTGAACTTGCCATTGTTTTGTTCCATCTCTTTTCAGAGGTACTGCAGGAGGAACAGGAACCCGAGGCAGCTGTCTTTCTCGGTTTAAACACAAACATGTCGGCCCCCAACAATTTGTAGTTTCATTCCTGAAAAATTACCTTAGGTGTGATTAAAACACACCAGTCACTGAGCTTGTGACTGCTTTGCCCATTATCCTGATGGAAACCGAGTGAGGATGCTTAGGGAGTTGGACAAGGGGATAAGTGTGACCCTAGGTTACTCAGGATGCCCATTCAGCACCTTCCATACAGATAGGAAGCAATCGGTATATGAGAATATTTGACCACAAGATTAAGGACTAAAGGAATCATTGCTTCTCTGCCAGTTACGACCTAGCATCCAACAAGGACAGCATCTGTCCCAGAATTTCCTGAGAGTGTATGTTAACCAAGGCCACAATTGGTATTCCTATCTGTTGTTGCAAAATTCCTATTTCTTTTAGTTTGCCACTAGACACTAATGCTGTCATAGACTACACTCATACTAAATGAACTTGAAAATGGCAGATACACATTTTTTTTTTAAAAGCAACCTAAAAATAGCAGTTGGCAAACACATAGAGCAGACTGGTGTGTGCTGCAAAGGGCCTGCAGTAGAAAGTTTAAATGGTTTATGTTTACTCTGAAGTCGTTTTATATTACTACTGGATTTCAACAGTGTATTTGCTTACACAGTGTTGCCTTCTAAGAGTGGGAGAGTGGGAGAACCAAACTGCTGAAATTATAACTCCAAAGTTACCTTTTCCGTAAACGTTTTCTAACCTTGAAAACCATCCAGCATATAAAATAACGTGGTCATTTCCAGGCAAGGGGACAATCACTTCAGTTAACTTGCATTAGAAATTTAATTTCAAACTATTATGCTACTAGCAAGTGAGAATGTGAGTTAAATGACCATTGGTCAAGTATTTCATATGCTCCAAGGGCATTGGTAAGGCAGGGCATACTTCAGAGGTCAAATGATGAACCCACTGAATGGGACTTGAAATGAGTGATTGTTCTGAGTTGAAACAAACCACAGTGTGATGTTCGCAATGAGAGCTGAGGATAAAATAGCTTCAGTAGCTGCTTTGAAAAGAAAAATCTCAATTATATCTATTTTGCAGAACTGGGCTTTAAGAATATATGCATTGATTTTTCTCTCTCTTGTTTTTTTCTTTTTTAGGCAGACATGGAATAAATGTTAATGTGAAAAACAAAGATTAATTAAATTAACCTGTTCTATCCACACTTTTGAAATTTCTAACACTACTGTTTGATATTCAGTCTCAACATTCACTGTTCATATAAGAGTGCAAACAGAGTGGACTGACAGAAAGCCTTAAGCCTCAATAAATCAAGAGAAAAATGCCATTCACTCCTCCTTAAATTTCACTAAAACTCAAAGCAAAGGCATAGAAGTAAATGCCATCTTAGAACAGGGTAGTCTCACAAATGGACTCCCAGGTCAGAAACTGTTCAGCTTATGACTACTTTTTATATGATTTTATAGCCTCTTCATATTTCAAACTATGGTTCTAAATAGGGATTTTGGCATACCTAATGTTATAATGGTCTCTCCATCATAAGCAATCCAACTTTTGTATCTACACTTGGTATCTGAGCTGGATCTCCATAGCATAGGCATGCAGCTTGCAGTTAAGTATGAATGGCAAAAAGCAAAAGTCACTGTTGTGAATATTGTGGCCAGCCCCACAGCACTGGCTTCAGAGTTCTCTCTCTGCACGGGCTTGAAAAAGGCAGTCACTTCTGAACAAAAAGCAATCCATCCTCTAGAAAACTCTTATTACTGGGGTAACTTTGGAAAAACATAAACGGAGCCCTGGTACTTAGTGCCGTGTTCTATATAATTCCTTTTAATGCAATCATTAAGTGTATCACACTTAAGCCTCAGCTAAGGGAAACGTACACTCACCTTACTGGTGAAATAGATTTTTAACAGGCATCTTTTGATTGTTTTTTTTCAAAATAATAATTTAAAAAATGCTTTTTAAAATGGTTTAATAACCCCAACCAATTCTGGTCTCTAATTTATTTTTATAATATATCCAAGAAGCTATATGAATAGATGAAGATGCTGTTCTCTGGAGGTACTTTATAAAAACTAATAAATATTAATAAGTTGTTTCTCAATAAGACACTGACATGTAAATAAAATCAAGAACTCAACGCATGTACTTGTTTACATGATTTCTCCTCTTTCAGCGGACAAAGACTTTGAATGGGGAAGTATTTTTTAGGTTTGGGGAATATAAGGTAGCTTAAAGTAAAGTTATATGGCATAATGATAACTTCCTAAATCTTAGATTTACAACCTTTTATTCAAGTTGATTTTGACTTTAACTCGTTTGATCAATACTCTGTAAAGAAACTTTGCATGGAGTTAATTTTGTGAGATGTAAGTTCTGTTTTATTGATTTGCCTTCACAGAATGACTTCTTAATGGCAGAAACTTTTTAAAAATATTAACTTTAAAAATACTATGGCATTTAGAATTTGCACTCAAACTTTGTTGCATTATGTATAAATTGTGATATTGAAGAAAACACATGCGTACTCAAATCTGTGTCTGTGAATGTTTTGAGCTAAATTGCAACATACACGAACAGCATCTAGCATATTAGGGAAATAATTTACTTATGAAGGTGAAAATTGCTCACCAAATGAGCAATCTGTGAATACTGAGGTTCTGCTACAACAAACAATATCTCAAGTGGACTGTGTATGTCGTGAAACTGGAAAGCCAGACTCCATCAGGTTAGTTAAGAGTGGTAGCAAAATGCTTTCCAAGCAGCCTGTCTGGTAGTTAGATTTTCCACGATCATCAGATTTCAGGAAGGCCCCAGTTCCTTTGTTTAATGCAGGCAAGCAGAAGTACCTCCAGCTCTCCTCCTGAGAGTCAGGAAGTCTGCAGGGTCTGCAGAGAGGTGGAGAAGCAAAGTGTGCCTTTTTATAGGTTTTATAAGGTTTTTTTTTTTTTATTTATGGAAAACAGAAGATGAAAAGTTCCAAAGCAAGAGGACTGCCCCACTGAGTTTGTCATAAATGAATCTTAATTCTGCGTTTGCTTCATCTCGTTGGTTGGTGAAGTGATATCAAGCATCTTTAATACAGAAGGATGATGTGTTATCCTGTATCCCACCACAGGCTGTTCCTTTCATGATATTCAAGCCAGACTAAATGACTTAGAGACCTAAGACCTGGATGAGGAAGAGAACTACAGTGAGAGGAACTATGTGGCTCGGGGCTTGAGGCCCACACTGGGCTTTAAGTTGATGCTGACTGTATTTGGGCAGATGTAATGAAAGGTGCGCCTGCCTGTATTCAACTAGAACCGACTGTTCTGACATTGCCAACCCAACCTCGCTTTACATTTCTGGCCTTTAGAACTGCATGCATTATTTTGACAACTCTTATTTGAGTCACTTGTGTGACAGCCTCTGTCCCAGTTAGTGAGACCATCTAAAGATTATAAACTACAATGCTTTGTCATGGCTGAGTAAGGTAGGTATTGATTTAAAGTGGACGAGTAGGAAGAAAACCAGCACCACAGAAAGCTGGGCAATCCACACTCCAGTGGCACACTTTGGAAAGTGGTGCTTAACCAAATGTGGCCTGGCCCTGCCGGGGTTCTCTTCAAAGTTGCCACGGTAACTCATGCACGTGAATCGACAGAACAAAAGCTGTCATCATCTCATCAAGTGAAAGCAATTTCTGACTCTCCTCCTTGAGCAGACTAAGACCTGGAAAGAGCTTTTCAGACATCCCTGACACTTGATTTTAGGGTGGGAACGAGATTATGCGTATGCAAAGCATGGAAACGTGTTACTTATTGACTAAATTGTATTTTAAGCCTTGTTCTTTAACACATTCTCTGTGGATCTGTGCTAATGGTTAAAACTCCCTCTTCTGCAGTATAATATAGATTTCAAAACTGTCAAGATTATTGTGATGTTTATACAAATTTAGTGATGTTGATCTGCATTTTGAAAGTGCTTTTTGAAAGGAATATACCTATTTTGGTTTTTCAAAAGGAAGGATCCTTTTCCAGAGAACAGTTGACCAGCCAGCCATCTCTTGTTTGGAAACTGGTTTGCTGACTTTGAGAAAGTCTGAAGCGGTGGCAGTGCTAGAAGAAACGGAGGAACGTTCCTGTTCTGCTCTGGAGAGAGAACGCCAGCCATTCTGCCTCTGCCGGCTGATATTGCTGAGAGATTTACTGTTGAGTTTTGCCCGCTGGGGGGTGGTACACTCTACCAGAACACTGCTTGCAGAAGCCGCAAGTCAGATGTTGGCTGCTGCTGGCCAGTTTTTCCCTGGTTTAATTACAACAAAGCCTCCCGTTGAGAAGAACAGTGAAGGCCTCTGGGGCAAAAGGTGGGGGTTGGAGGGGTGGGGATCTAGGGGAGGGGGAGGAGGAATCAAAGCTTTTGAAAAATTCACCAAATCCTATTTCCCTCCTTGACTTCATTTAGGGTTCTCTTCATTGACATGAAACAACTATTTATAATGCCTTTTACTGAACTGGTATGAAAACGAGAATGCAGAAAAGGCTTTATACAGAATTTTTAATTTAGCTTTAGGTTTTGCTATTAATCACATTCTTTGTTAACTAGCCCACCCACCTTTCAAAGGGAGGAGGGCTGAGACCGACTGAACTCTATGCTACATATTTTTAAATGACTAGATTCATATGAACGTTGGCCTATCATAACTAAAATTCAAGGAAGAAACATTCATATCATTTTAAAATAAGGTATACTCCCAGCCACTAACATTTGTTGGGTTTAAAACTGTTCTAAATAATCCAGAAAATGGCCAGTAATCTTGGCCTTGGGATGTGTGGCCAAGAAAAGCACAGGGGAGAATCTGAATTGCTTGTGCTTGCCTGTTTCAAACTGATAATTGTATTTTTCATCTGGAGGGACTGACTGTTCATTAGGGTCTTGTGTCCCTAGGCAGGAGCCACTGAGTATAATTGGAGTTTCTATTTGATTGGGCAATATAGCCAGAGAAGAAACTGGGGTAAAGATAATTAATAGCTCGCTAACAAAGTCTGACAGCCACAAGATTTCAACCAAATTTATTTCACACCGCTTCATTTAGCTCTGAAAAAGTTTTGATAGAATCGGAGGCTCCTTAATTAACACTTGAAAGCAAAAGAAACATAGCTTCTATTAGCTGCCACATTTAGTTATGACAAATTTCCTGTTTTGTTTTGTAATTTTTGTTAAAAAAAAAACCTTTATTTGCTGTGATCTCATAAACATCAGATTCAGGAATTGTTTAATTGGGCATTTTGAACCTAACCAGAATCGATTTTCAAAAGGGTATGCAAAGAAAAAAAGAGCCCAATTAATAACTGATCGATGCCACTATTAGAATACCCTATTAATGAATTCGCTGTGTTTATTCATTTGCTAATATAGTTTCTCACCCTTGGGAGTTTTCTAGTAAAACAATAAACTGGTATTTGTTGTTCTTTAGTTGAATACATGTAATGACATTTTTAACCCTTTTCCTCATTTTAGGCTGATATATATATATATATATATATATATATATATATATATATGAAGCTAAGTGATAACCAGCCTTTGCACGGTTATAACATTACGCTTGTTGATATTTGTAGTAATAATAATATGTTATGGCACTTTAAAAGAATTACCTTCTTTGCTCATTTCCAAAGAGATGGGTGTCAGTCACCTGTCACTCTGAGTCAAGCCTAAGTGATGGTAGCCTGGGAGCTGACAGGTTCGTCCTTTCTGTTTAGACTGGTCAGGGTATTCTTCCACAGTTAAGGATGATAAAGGAATAGCCACAGCTGAAACACTTTTCATCCCAACAACACAGCAAATGTGTGCATTTTGAAGCATAGATTTATTGAGAACAATCAAAATAATTATTAAAAACCATTTGATTTTGTAATTTGGAAAACACCAACATTTTCCATCTCCTTTTAATTCTAAACAAGTAATAAACCCCCTCCCAATGTTGAGAAAAGATGGGCCTGTTGCACTCTTTACCTTTATGCAACCATTTTGTTTCAGACATAATTTACTGAAAAACATTTTTTTTAATTAGATACATTTAAATACCTTTTGGAAGCTTTGTGGTCTAACGCATTTGTATCAGTACAATATTTTCCACTGTGTGTTGCAAGTGAAGGGACACTCTGCCTTTGCCATTTGATGAGGCTTCCCTCCCCTGTTCCCCTCACTGCATACATCAAGCACGGCTTCCAGGGTGAGCTTTGTTAGTTTTTCTGAGTGGACTACCCAGTTACTATGCTAGTCACATTCTATACTCGCCCAAGCGATAGGCTTTGACAGTCTCCTGGACTGGGAATATGGTTTGGCCCCGAGATTCTGAGTTGGATTTACTAGTTGAGATTCCCGAGCCCGAAATGCCTGAAGGAGCTGGGGCCGGATAAGCAGTGCAAGCTTTCAAATCTAGGTGTAGCTGTTAATCCTCTACAGAGGCATCTCAGTCTCCCAGCGCAGCTTTGCTGGCGGCGAGCAAGATGTATGCTTTTCATGTACTGCGTACTCATGGGCTGAGGGGTTATTGATTTCTTTCACAGTTATAGAAACAGCGATGGGTGATCATACCACACATACAGTACACACCAAGTTAGCGACCTTTCGCTTTTGTAGCCGAGAAAAATCTGCCTCTCCTATCTCAAACACTCAACTTTCCAACTGCAGTTTTCCGTGAAGCTCTGCGCGGTTAGCAATTGCTTGAAACAGAGAGGAGCTATTTATTATTTTTAAAAATGATTTAAGTCTGTAAGAAACTTATAACATTGGGCTATTTTGTCAGACTTTCCCTAGCTGGCTTGCACGCACATCTTTGACCCGTCCTGCTGACAGAGCAAACGTGGCTACTTGGATCCCTCATGGAACCAAGCTAGTCAGTCATTTCCTTCTAGGGAGTAACAGCAAGCGAAGTTTCTGGGACAATTATGAGAAAAAGCATGGAAAACACTTACCAGGAAGACGAGGAAAAAGCAATCCTTTATACCCTGCTGCTACAGCTGTAATTCCATTGCCTGTGAGTTGAAGTAAAAACCCTCCCCCGTCTCCGGAGCGCGGCATCCAGTGCACACAAAGCCACGGCAGCTGCAGCCTGAGCGGTCCTGCTTCAGATCACTCCTGCGCTGAGGACTGCGCGCGAGAGCATCCAGTTGACTGCGCGCAGCCCACCTCCAAGTCTGAAGTTTAAAGCTTCACCTCGCAGTGGTTGAGGAAGGGGGTGATGTCATAGGTGGGCAGGACTTAGCCCAGCTCTTGTTCAGTGAGGTAACTGGATAATCAGACAGATGAGCTTTGCCAACGCTAGAGGGGGTGAGAGAAGCCGAAATGAGCCTTTCAGTTTGCCAAAGCTGAGATGCCATTTGGTTTGTAGGCAGCAACTCTGGAATCTCCGCGCTCCCTAAAGTTTACTACTATAAGGTAGCGATAGCACACTCAGAAAAACACAAGCACACTAGGAGAATGTTTATAAGATCACAATAGAGAAACAGGTGTCTGATGCTCAAGCCATCTGTACCGAAAATAAGTTAACAAAAGTCAGATTATTTTTATTACATTAAAATCGTAACTGTGGAGAACAGAGGACGGCAATCCCAACTAATATTGATTTGGCAAATGAAGAGAGAGCAGGGTCAAATGGTGATTTACTTAGGAGAAAGGAGAAAATAGGAGAACAATAAAAAATATTGAAGAAAGCAGTCTTATTGGGAAGTAGAAAGGTTTTTTTTTTTTCCATATGCATTTTCACATAATGAAGAATGTTTTATGTACTACTGGAGAGACCACCTACATGTGTGCATAAGGGTATACCTCTACTTCAGAACTAGGTAGATACAATCACTCACATTTATCAGTCTTCCCTAAAATTAAAAGGGTTGAGCCTAACTACATTCTTTTTTTTTTTTAATGGTTTTTGCTGCCACGAGCATGGCTGCAGTCATCAAAATCTTAAAACATCTGTTAGAAATGGTTCTTCCAGGTTTAAATTATTTCAATTTGAATAAATAGTGACAGTTGCAAGACACTGAGATTTCTCTGCCTAATTAACAGGATTCCAAGACTTTAATTTCCAGGTATAATTTTATCATCAGTTTTCTGTTATTTGGACTTGTGAGTTTTCTCCTAAGTGAATTTAAGTGACGAATCTTGTTTCTATATTTACCCAAATAGCAATTTCCTTTCACTTCTTTCTTTGCTTGATTCTAACAGGCTCATGACTTTGTCCTTTCTAGGAAATGGTCTGTTTGTCTCTGAAGGCTAGTTGTCTGTCTTAGGAGTATGCAAATATTCTCTCTTCATTAGCTTCATGTGGTTCCTAACTTGAGTTTGGCAGCTGTTTGACCTTTAGAATTCCCCTCTGAGAATGGGTGCTCTCAGGAGTGGAAGGTGACCCCTTGATAAGAGATGTTCTGACACCTATTGTTCTATGCTTGCTCTCTTGCTGACTTCTGAGGAATGGCCTACTGAATGAAAGTAGGACTTTAGCATGTTAACATCTATTGAAAAGCCAATTTCTTAGAAGTCTTCAGTAGTGCAGGTTAAACTGAGAGGTGGCCGTAGATTTTTGATGGAAAAAGTAGGTGTAATTGATAACCTCTCAGGAAAGGATAGGAGTGATTTCAGTTACTGAAAATCAAACACCTGGATTAAATTATTGTTTGAAATAATTCTTTCTAGAAACCATTTTCAGATGAGAGTTGATTCTATTTAAAAAGGAAAATTTTGCCTGACCAAATTCCTGTGGGCTTATATCCATATTTAATCAGATCTGTCTCCATTCAGCTGCCTGAAAGCCTTCAACAGAAAAGAAAGATAAGTGGAAAATTTGGGTTACAGGTATATTAACGGAAAGCTGGCCGGTCTGGGAGAGAGGTGCTCTGAGGATGCATTTCCCTCCTTGGCCATTTGCTGTACGACCTCATAGGACCTGCTCCTTGCTTTGGTTTCATTGCATGGGAAATAAAGACAGCAAGAATTTATTGAATGCCAGCTATGTATTCTGCCCCGCCTCCAAGCGGTGAATTGAAAACGTAGCACGTGCAAGAAATTGTCAAAAATGTAATCTATCCAAAAGGTATTAACTTTAGAGGCAAATCTTAACAGAACCTTCATTACCATCCTTCCTTTTTACAAACATATATATTCCTTTTAAAAACTAAATTACATTTATCTGTATGTGTGGGTTGGGAGAGACTCACAAGTCATGAAGTGGAGGTCAGAAGATAAGTTACAGGAATCAGGTTTTTCCTTCCACCATTCCTGCCAAACTCAATTCTCCAGGCTTAGCACTCTCAGAGACACTGTTTGCTTCTGGACTAGGAACAAGGGCCTGAGGTACATATTTTACACATCAAAGCAGTCCCAGCATTCCTCAGTCCCTACCTGGCATACCCTGCCCCCAGTCTGAACTAACTTAGCAGCTTGGCTGCCCCTTCCCCCAGAGGCTCTTCCTTATATACTCCAGACATTTTGGTTTCCTCTGCCTTTTCTCTCTCTCTTCTTCTCCTCTTCTCTCTCTGAGTTCTCTGAGAGGAGACATTTCTCTCTTTCTTCCTGCCCCGAATCCCTTCTCTCCTATGGTGACTTCCCTGGTTTCTGTCCTTGGGGCCAGTAAACTCACCCCAGAGCAGCTTTCCAATAAACCTGCATTTAATGTAATCTACTGTGACTTGAATTGGCTTATTTCACCAGTGGAGAAATAACTTATCAGGTACCAGTCATCTATACTCAGGGGTTTCGAGAGGAGGCGGGTGGGGGCTCCACTTCTTGCTCTTATCAGACACCTGAAACTCTGTTACTCGAAGGTGAACTTACTTAACATGTATGTACTCTCTGCACCACTTCTAGCAAGGTTAAAATGCCATGAGTTGGTTCAGATTGCTTTCCTACTAAGTTTTTTAAAAGAAACCAACAGAAAGGGTGGTTGTTTTAGTTGAAGGAGGGGAGACTGGCAGTTTTCTCTATGATACCCTCTAGGCTGCTCTGTGTAGTCTCCCAGCAGGAAGGACTCAGAGTCTGAGTGTAGTGTGGAGGGCAGCTGAGTTTAAGCACATGGGCATCAGAGTCTTCTGTTTATCTGGGCTCTCTCTTGGGCCTTGGCACATGACCATAGACAAATCACTTAATATTTCTGAGTCAATTAGCTTAGAGCATGACTCCTAGTATCTGCCCCAACAAAGTGATAGCTGCTTTTACTAAGATGGGGACATGAGGGCTTGTGGGAACAGCAGTATTATTCAGTGGTGGTAGGAGAGGGACAATAGCATGATTTTCAACTTCTTTTTGCAGCTGTTCTGTAGGTAGGGGATGGAGGTGGAGTGGAGGCTGGAGATTGTCCTACCTGTTCCCTGCCTTCCTATGTCAGATGACTTTATGTTCCCATATTAAATTCTGAGTGAGCCCTAGAAGACTTTCAGAGTGAAAGATTATTTGTTGTTACTTTGCATTTCCTTGTGTTTTATAAGATGTCCATGAATCTAACCTTGTCACTGAGAAAATGTCTTTCAGAAAAGAAACAACCAGCTTGGGAATGGATCACTTTGATAGGACCATCCTAGGCCAGAGCCCAGAGATGGTTTCTGCTCCCCTCCTCCCACCTCTGTATGTGAGAAGAGGTGTTACCTTGTCAAAATTAGGGGACATTAGGTTTGGATCCAGGTTTTCCAGGCTCTGCCAATTTCTTGTGTATCAGGTAGAAAAATGAAAACTTGCAGATGGATTTTAAGTCCCAGGTAAAGCCATAATCACAAGGTGATTACACAAGGGATCCTTGCATTCCAGCCTCCAAACTTGCCTGTGTGTAGGCTGTCTCATTCATCTTTATCAACACTCATTGACTACCTTGTAAAAGACACTGCTAGTATAGATGATCCCAGACCACCTCCGCCTGGGATGTTTTGAGATTAAATCTTAGGGCACATCAAAGTTTATTTAAGTTGGAAACATTGTTGATGATCTTCTGTCCCTCAGAGACTACTGATGAGAATATAAAATCTTTACAGCTCTAGGAAGAAGCAAAGGTAGCTCTGGCTTTGGTATGTTAAGCATCTAGAACTGCTATCAGCTGAGACTCCCTGGATTGCAAGCCACTGAAAGTCTGAGCTGGACTATAGTCAATAGTTGGGGTGAGCAGGTTTCTGTGAGAACTTCAAACATACTGAATAGCTTCAGGTAAAGCTCATAGAAGTCACCTGTCAGCATGGATGCAAGATGCACGTTCCTCTGCCCTCTGTTCTGCCCTTTTCCGTGTCAGCCAACTTCTTCAGCTATGTACACCAGTCCTTTGGGGGCCCTGGCTTTCCCTTTAGGGAGCACCAGCTGTACGTACTACATCCCCATCAGCACAACAATTCAGGAAGCAGAGGCTCTTCCTAGAAGCTCCTGTACTCATTTCTTTAAACTTAGGAAGATTCTCATTCCAGAAGCTATTGTATAAGAATGGAGTAAAAGGCTGGTGAACTACTGTCTCATAGGGGTCATACTTAAAGTGGATCCTTTTTACAAACAGACTGGGCACATGCCAAAGAAAATGGTCTTTGTTAGAGAAGGAAGCAAGAGATATTAGAAATTCTCATTTTCAAGCAATTTGTTGTACTGAAACTTGTATGTGTTTTATAGATTTATAGACTTGAAGCTACTCCCCCCTCCTCCTCCCCCCTCTCTCTTCCCCTCATCCTCTCTCTTTCTCCTAAAGTTTCTTTGAAAGTTGCCAAACATCTTTGAAAGATTTTTCTGTCTGTAGACCCTTGAGTCTAGCCCATTTTTTCCTGTCAACAGGTAGAGATGCATGCCAGGGCACATCAGTGCTGCATCTAAGCATGAGCCTATGCAATGTTAATAAAATATAGAGTGCACATTCAGCTATCTGGAATTCTGTGAAGTCAGGCCAGATGCTTAATGCACCAGTTAGAAACTGTACCACATCTTTCTGAACAATTCCACAGAGCATTGGAGAAATAATTAGATTTTAGCAGGTCACAGATGCCATAGAATACTAAGAAGGGTTTTAAAGTGCTATATTAAACAGTTCTTCTGGTCTATATTTGCCTTTCAGTCAATACTTAAAATGTACCTTAAAAACAATCATATATTCCTTTTAACTGTATTTCCAAAACATACTGCATTAGAGTGAGGTCCGTTATTACTGGACTTGAAGCAGAAAGGAAAGCAGAATCAGATAAGTCTCTTTCCTTGCTCACCTACCCACTCCTTGCTCTTCCCCAGTAGCCAAGTTAGAGTGCTGTGCTCCTGAGATTGGAAGAAAGATAAAGGAGGAGGGGCAGGAGAGTAAAAGAAATACTGAAAATGTTATTGATTGATCCCAGCAAAGAAAGGAATAATTGTGATTCAGAATAGGTTTGTAGTTCCATGCCCACAGTGCAGGGGCTGGGTGAGGCAGTAGCCCTGGGGGATAGAAGGCTTGAAGGACTTCATTCCCCTACCCCTACCCCACCCCCCACCAATGCGCATATTTAGGGCCTTCCTGAGTGGCTATGCAGATGGGGTGATGGGAGATTCCAGCTTTTGGGGAACCTGCCTTTGACCTCCTTTGATTCTCTCAGCATGATCCTTCTTGCTTTCTTTTAAAATGGAGAAACAAAAACAAACAAACAAAAAACAAAGACCTTGAAATGAACCTTTAAGACAGAGGAGGCTGGGGGGCAAGCTGGGCAGACTCACCCCAGTGCAGCTTTCCATTTGGCTCTAGGAAAAATGGTGGTTTAGCTTTCTGAGCCTCTGCTTTCTCACATACTGAGGCGGGCCCCACATAAACTTGCTGTTACAGACTTCCAAAACCTGTTAAGGGTTCACTGTTAAACCCAAGAACACTTGTTCAGAGGCAGCTGGAACCTGTCTAGATAGATGCTTTTCTTCTTGGTAGGAATGAGTATGGCCTGGATTGTTTCAAAACAATCCACTGATGTTAAATTGAACTATACGTTTTACGATTTTGTCTTTGGAAATAGAATAATTTTATCTGTGTTTCTTCTGTTGGTTGTCTTGAACCTTAAGACAGAAACGTCACCAAAGGCTGAGACTAAATAACAAGTCAAAGAGCCAAGTCTTTATCTTTGGCAGTGATTGGTTTAATGACAGGAATAGCTAATAATATTGATAGACATGAAAACTAGACATCATACAAGTGGCCAACCCAAACCCTGTGGCTATTTATATCCAGCTACTGCTGCCTCTACTGAAGTCATCATAGCTTGCAAATCATCCCATTATTTCCCTATTTTTGACATTTTGGTCTGATTTTATGGACACAGTTTGCTGAGAACTTGTAAATTTTTCCCTTTTTCTGAAAACTGACTCTGTTGCTTTCCAGTGCTTGAGTCTGCCTCCCTTTTAGAGATTATGACTTCCCTGCAGATAAATTCCTTAGGTTAAACCAACGTATTGTTGAAAGAAACACGTTTGATGTAGAATTAAAGATCATCTCCACCTGCATCTATTTATAAATTGTGAAACCTCTTGCTGGTGCTGTCTAGACAAAGCAGATTTATGTCAACAGTATTTTTCTTTTTTGCAAACTGGTATGAGGTCCCCCCCCCAAAAAAAAAAGAAAAAGAAAAAAAAGAAAAGAAAAAAGGAAAAAGAAAAGAGAAGGTGTTTCTAGCATTTCCAGCTCATTGGTTTCATGTAATTCAATGTTCTACAATGACATCTATTCTAAATAATAGTAACCTAAAATTAAATCATGTTACCACTGCAAGTTTTTCTGTGCCGTTAAAACACTTCAGTATTTGAATACCATTCATGGCAGGCCTGTTACACAGTTATGAGACTTGTTTAGTTCATTTTGAAGTCATTAGTGCTCAAGTTGAAAGCATTTTAAAATTTAGTAGATACGTTTTTAATTTTGTTTTTTGACATTAAGTTGTATTATTGTTGCATATTTATGAATAGTCTTTAGGGTTCATGTGCTTAAAAATTAAGTTCTGGATTGACAATTTTAAGTGTAAATATTGCCAAAATTCATCTATACTTTTACGAATTTTTTCTTACTTTAACATATTTGAAAAATGTAGAATTGAAATGCTTCTTTTTAAACTTGTTCATTTTTAACTGGGAAAATTTTGAGGTGCTTTCTCATCGGTTTTAAATCCCCATGTTTACACAGAAGAAACATAAGATTAAGAGTCATGTGGAAATGGACATTTGTCTTCATGGGGGCTGAGCACAAGGAACAACTACATTGGGAAGAGTTTACATGCAACTCTGCCTTCCTCTTTCGCCTCAGGACAAATCAGAATTCAGCTGAACAGATCACATCTTACTGTTGCCTTGCTGAGAATAAGGGTAGGTCAGGTACCATATACAAGCTGTAAGTCTGTTGGTCTGAATCCTGGGCTGACAGTATTATTTTTGGGGTTCCTAAACTATTTTAAAAGAGGGGTTATATATTTAAACTTTTTAGGTGTCTTATTTTATCTAGAATTTTTTTTTCTTTTTGGTTTTTCGAGACAGGGTTTCTCTGTATAGCTCTGGCTGTCCTGGAACTCACTTTGTAGCCAGGCTGGCCTCGAACTCAGAAATCTGCCTGCCTCTGCCTCCCGAGTGCTGGGATTAAAGGCGAATTTTAGGTGCTATAAAACTTCAGTTCGTGGCATTACTCATCCACAGTAATTATGCAACATTGTTGCTTTTGTCATCATAGTTACTATTTGTTCTTTACAGGCAATCTTTCTTATATTTCAGAAAAGTTAGAGGAAACTAATATGCAGTTTGTGTGCATTCAGTACAGTTTTCAAACACAGCAGAACTATCCTTTCTGCTAAAACCAGGAATAAATTATTGGAAACCATAATGATTGTAAGGATATGGCTATTTCATTGATAGGAAACATTTAGAAATTTAAGAGAGTGGCTTCCCTATTTAACTCAGACTCATGCCAGTGAGGATGGCTTAGTGAGTAAGTTCATGTGCCATTAAGCCGGACAGCCATGGTTTGATTTCCAGGACCCACACTGTGGAAGGAAACTGCAGACTCCTGTTGTCTTCTGACCAAATTTAATTAAAATGAAAGGAAACTCACACTTACTTTTATTGATATTTATATTTTAAGAGAACCTAAATATACCATAAAATATTACAATCTCACATATATTTAGGGAAGAGAAATGTTTAGGTGACCAAGATCCACTTTAAGTAGCAAAAAATATAAGCACTATAAAAAACATATGGCTGTCGTCCTTCACCCAGTCCCTCTAGAATTCCGAGACATTCATAGTCAACAGTGTGTATTTTGGACCCTCTTTCTCTTCATTTCTTGCCTCTATATGAGCTCTTTATGTTTAGGGAAGACCTCTGAGTGAAGAATAGCTACTTCCATCTACAGAACTTCTATCTCTCAGATAGTCTATGAAGTGCTATGTGGATGCTGACAATAATACTAAAGCATTTTTTGTTGGTGGCTATGTATGTATGTATGTATGTATGTATGTATCTATCTATCTATCTATCTATCTATCTATCTATCTATCTATCTATCATCTATCAGATATTTCTAAGAGGAAGAGCTATTTGTATGCAGATTGCTTACAGGTTTTAATGTTTGTACCTTTTCTAACTCTCTGTCATTTTATTTGCTTAGAGCAGTGGCTCTCAATCTTCCCGGCACTGTGATCCTTTCATACAGTTCCTCATGTTGTAGTAACCCCCAACCATAAAATTATTTTCATCTCTACTTTATAATTATAATGTTTCTACTGAGCCATGTCTCAGTTCTTAAGACCATCAGAAATATGTGTTTTCTGATGGTCTTTCCAATGATTGTGACCCACAGGTTGAGAACCACTGGCTTAGGTTGATTGGACCCTAAATCTTTGTCCTACTAATGGGTGGTGGATCTTGACAAATTTCTTACTTTGGAGAATGTTCAACAGAAATTCAAAAGAAAGAGAGTTGTGTAGGGGGAGTGTTGGGGAGTGAAGGAGAGAGGACAGTAGAGAAGGGGAGGGGAGGGAAGAGAAGGTACTTTACCAGAGCCCTTTAGGTTTGATCCCCATTTCTTCTGCATCTATTCTGGGCCAACTTTTCATCAAAAGTTCATTGGCTGTCAAGCTATGTGTCCTAAGTCTGATCACTTTGGTTGTGCTCAGCATTATCCAAAGTCTTGACAACCAACTTTCTAACATTGTTCCATCCACTAAACATAGATTGTAGGCAGCCACCAAACCATCCCATAATAGCTGGATAAACAGGCTTTTAAAGAATCCCCTCAGTCTGTGGCTGCGATGTGACCAATGCACCCGGGGCTGCTCAAACATTTCAAGTGAGACTGGAAACAGCTTAGAAGGAGAAGCCCTGAAGAGATCAAAAGGAGAAAGTCAGAGATGCCAAAATAGCAAGCAGTATACTACTGTGTGGTGAGAAGAACTGCAGTTTATAGATGACAGCGTCCTTATCCGTTACTCTGATGGTATGTACAAGAAGGAAGGAAGGGAGACTCTTTCAAGAACGTTGACAACATCTGTTCCCTTCACTTATGCTTGGTAGTGAATTTGGGGAGAAGATAGGAGAGATTGATAAACTATAAAAGCTAATGGGAAAGATGATTTATAGATTTAAAGAAAATGATAATGCCAGTGTAAGAAGACAGGCTTTCCATTAGTGATCATTGTGTGATTGCAGTGTTAGGAAGCTGAGAGTAAACTCTCTTAGCAATGTTGGTGAAGAGGAAGGTTTAGGCAACATAGACATGGAGCTGTGTTCTTGTAGCTCACATTATTCTTAAGGAAAAACTCTTCTTGAATCTTTTCCAAAGCTGCTAGTTTCAAATTTACAGGAGACCTGGGGTCCCCAAGTCATTAGTCAGTTCTGCGCCCAGGAATATATGCCTCCACCAAGAAAGGAGCCTTCCCTATCTGCAAAGGAGGCTCTTTGTTTAAGGAGGGTGAAAGCTGATGCTTGTCAAGAGAACCATCATCACACCTTGGCTACTAACAGGAGTGTATGCATGAGGTTAAGTCACAGCAAAATCACCTGCTGCTCCTGTGTACAGGGTGGCTTTCAGAAACATCTGGTTTGTGTCCAGATTAACATCTAGTCGACCATTCCAGGGCTGGCAGAGTCAGGGGAACTGGTAAAATACAAAGTCAGACAAATGTATACATCTTAGAACAAAGAATAAAAACACTACAACTGAAGGGTTCATCTCCATTTCTGTCAGAAAGTACGAGAGCAAATATTAAAAAGAAAGCTGTATCCATTGGAGGTATACTGTCCTTTGAGAATACCAGAACCCGAATATACATTTCTCTTGCAGTTGGCTCTTCTGAATTTCATTCTGTCTTTTTCTTTTCAGTGAAGATCACCCTTTCTTATTAGACAAAGATGCCATTTTCCTAACTCACTATTTAAACAAAGCTGATTATCCTATTTCAAGGTTTGATTCTCTTGTTTTGTGGGATATTCCAGAATTGTAGTTTTCCTTTCACTATCTGTAATAAAATTAAATCACATGTTTTAAGAGAGAAGGCATAATGCCTTAGATGTTTTGAAGAGCTATAAAGACTTTATTTTTAAACAACAACAACAACAAATGAATTGGCCCCTACTGTTTACATCACACTTATTTCAGTCAACTCTCTATTCCCTCTGAACTTTACTAGTAAGTGGTTAGTGTTGTGGTGGGAAGTTGGAAAATAATGACTGTGTTAAGAGACAAAAAAGAGATGTAATCTGAATTTCCACCACCTAGGGTCTTTTTACAACTTATCCCTGTATAGCAAGTAGTACAAGTATTTTAGTGTTGGTAATTACCCATAAGTTGAAGTTAATTCAAATTACCATTTCTTGATAACTAAATTATTCTTTAATGAACCACGAGAATCTGTTCTTAGCAACATTTCTTCATAAATCTCCTGCTGCAATAGTGAAAGTGGCTTGTATGTCTGAAAATTCAAGTTCAGGGCTTTATCAGATAACTTTTTAAAATTTATTTTTTAAAAAAATTCACTACTTGTCTGTCAGGCAAGTGTGGCTCTTTGCATGTGAATGCAAGTGCACATGAATGTCAGAAGTGGTTGCCAGTCCCCTGGAGCTGGAGTTACAGGAAGTTGTAAGAGGCTGGCATGGGTGTCAGAAACCTAACTCAAGTCCTCTCCAAAAGTAACTCATGCTTTCAATCACAGCCATACCTCTGCACTCAAGGAAAGACAATTAAAAAAAAAAGTATATTGAAAATTTATTTTCCTTTTATTAGATTGCTTTTAACTGTAAGATTTTATTTAAGGGCTGCTCTAGGTTTGGCTAATTCCCTGACTTAGAGGCTTGCTTTGCTTAAGGAAAAGCAGTTTCCCCTGAAGAAATCACACACAAAACAATAGCGAAGGGCATTGTGTCTCTGTGGTTTTTGAAGGGCAGGGAAACATTGCCTGCTACCTTTGCTGACCTGACTCTCCTTCATATCTTTTGGCTAACACTGGATCAGACATCAGTGACCATACTTTATGAGTGGCTGGCAGAGAGGGACAGTTTCCCTGGAAGAATGTCAGCACCAGTCCAGGAGGAACAGGATACCTGGAAGGAGAAGGTTGAGAATGTGTGGGTAGTCAGCAATTCCTGATAATTCTTCAAAGGGATTCCTAGGTACCTAGCAATAGGGCTGAGTTCTTACTTGCTGGGTCTCTTGCTGGATTGGCTAATCTAATGAGCATGATGTTGTATCCTTGGTGTCTTTCTGCTGAAATGCAATATATATGTTTTTTGCTTCCTGTGTTATTTGAATTTTTCTTGATAAAATTTAATAGGTAATTATATATTCTGAATAATAATTATCTCTCTGTGTATTTCTGCCAGTGGTGTTTGTCTGCCAGTGTATGATCTTTGTGCTTGCTTTGTTGTTTTAATAAAGCAAATGTTTCTGGGGCTGAGATGTGATTCAGAATGTTTGTCAGGCATCTGTAACACCATGGGTTCAATTCCTAACACTAAAGCAACTACAGCAACAACCCTATCACTTAAATGTTTATGTTTGCTTCATCTCCTTCACAGGGCTCATTTGTGACACCCAGATTATCCATCCAGATGGTATAGAATTCTCTTTCTATTGAAGGTGTGTCTTATAACAATGGTGACATGTGACTGTGTTTTCATCCTTGCTCGTATAGTTTCCCAGGGGTTTGTATCAGCTGTTACACAGCACTGGATGCCAAAGCAGAAGGGGGAACTTCCCTGTCAGTGCAGTCTGGGATGAATGTGATTTGTGGACTTGTGACATGATGATACTTTTATGAATAAATGTTGGTTTGGGAAAGCATAGTAATTTATATATCCATATATTATGCTTATTGTTTTTTATGTGAATGGATATTTATGTTTTATCTATTTCAATGTCTTATTTAATAAACAGAAGAAAAAAACATTATTAAAAGCTCTGGAAGTGGTCTCCATAGACTCTTATCCTTTCAACTTCAATAGTTGAGAACTATTGCTGTGTATGAATACCAATGTGTGATTCATAAATTCTTTTATTTAGACTTGAATGTTCAAAAATTAAACGCTTATTTAGTTGTCCTTGGAAAATTACAATTGGAAGACAATTATGTTCCCATATACATTTATGTCTAATAAGGTGGAACCAAAACAAGGAATCTGACTTCTCTCCTCTTTGCACTACCCACCTACTTCAGTCAGCCGTTAACACAGTGGGCATTGTAACAGAGCAGACATAACCAGAATTCTAAGTAGAGCTAGATTTAGATCTCAGCAGGGACACTCATTTAGGATAATGATTCAATTTCTATATACCTCGTCTTCACTGAGTTTTGTTTTAGAATTTTTACAAATCTACTTTCTGGTGTTTTGTGCCAATTAAATGTAAATGGGGGACTATATAGATGCTAGTAACATTGGCATTGTTTTATATTTTCACTATATTGTTTTATATACAATTTTCTGAGGCCATTGACTCAAAAATGAAAGTGAATAGACCTGACTTAAAACCTACCAAATTACAATGAGATATTTTAAATGCCAATTAAGGTAGGAAAGAACACTGTACAGGCTGGACAGAATGTGTAATGGTACCTTCTATACGTGCATACCCATTGCCTCAACAGTGCATTTGCCCTCCTAACTTAGTAATGTCTTCTCCAGGGAGAACCTATGAGAAGGATGTTCGTTGAAGAGTTCTGTATACAGTAAAAGAAAGTGGAAGCAATGAGACATCCACCTGTAAGAGTCACTGTGCCTATAGAGACAATACTTTTGCTGCCGTTTGAGTTTAAAGGTTTTACCAAACAACATTGAAATGTGTTTGTTATATAATTGGGAGAAACCAGAATGTAAAACTATGAGCTTTATGATTTCAATGACATTAAAAACAAAACTTTAATCTGGAAAGGGCAGGAGACACATCAAAGTGTTAACAGGGCTTTATCTCTGAGTACTGTCATGGCTTTCTTTCATACGTACTTGGCAATTTTTTATTAATAACTCTGTACTGTTTTCAGTCTTAAAATTCTCACTTACACAAATCTTTGGCAAAGATTGGTTAATTTTCATTATCGCATTTGGGTCACCAAGGATAGAAAGAGCCCCTAAATGAAAGTAGAGACTAATCAAAGTTGGTGAGGGGGCACATCTGATCATATATCTTTCTTAGCAGGAAGAGTGGGACACAGCTGAGAATTTCTTAGGGATGCAGGACTTCAAAGAACACTGTCTAGATTCATATTTAGTGGGCTCTGTCTCTGGCTGATCAATGTATGCTAAGGGACATATGTTAAGGGCAGACACCTCGTTCACTACAGCTTTTCCACATGCTGAATTCATATGTGAAGGATTGCTTGATCAGTGAGTGTCCTTGCTATGCCCATATGTAAGCTAGGAATAATAATGTTCTGTGTGCATCGTTATTGTGAAGCTTTACTATCAACAAACGGAGTTAATAGACTCAAAATTGTTACCACAGTGTTGGCACATAATAATATCACTGAAACTTCAATTGTAGTCGGTCTATTAAGAATATAATCATTTAGGAGGTCATGAGTTCTAAGTCAGTCTGGCTTGTAGAGACTGTCTCAAGAAATAACATACGGTCAACAGCAAAAGAATCTGTCTATTCTCCATGACAAACCTAAAATCAGTGTTCCCAAATAACAGCAATATCATTTTCTGTTTGTGAGTCTCAGTAGTTACAGTTCTTCTCTGCTCCATAGGCTTTGGCTTTAGCGCACCTGGCAATAGGTGGCTGTGCTTCTGAAATGCTTCACTCTGTGGCTGCTAATTTTTTTCTGGTTTCTCCTGGGAGCTGAGCTGTAGTGTGGTGTTCTGTTCCAGTCCAGTTAGGCTTTCATTTTAGCACAGTGTCTGGGCTTCAAGTGCAGATATCTTAAGGAGACCCTGCAGGATGCCTTGCATGTTTATAACTTGTCCTCAGTTGTGACTTAGTATTACCTCTATCATAATCAATAATTCATCAAACTCCAAGGAGAACTCATGGATATAAGCCTATGTCTAATATATAGAAGTCACGTGCCAAGACTGGCAAAAAGGATTGTTGTAGGCATGATGGAGAGATGCAGTTGCCTTGATAGCACTTAATTGATCTATAGACAACACAATATTATTGACATCCTCATCCATAATTAATTAGCAGTCCCAAGTTTTATGTTAGAACTGTGGTAATTCTATAAAGAAATATAGATCATGGGAGGGTTTTTTTTTAATCTTTTGCCATTCCCTTCCCTCTAATTCCTAATCTATTCCCCACTACATCTTTCTGTCCCCCAATTTCATGTGCCCCCTTTGAGTCCATTTTGTGCTGCCAGTGTGTGCATGGGTGGAGGACCATCTACTGCAGCATGGGTAACCTATCAGGGGCTGCATGCCCAACGATCTTCCTCACCCACTAGCTATCTATTGCCAATAGCTGCTCAGCTCAGGTGAGAGAGCTTCTTGAACCCCTTATCCATTCATGATGTTTGTGGGACTGTGAAAGGCAGCCTGTGTTTTGGTTGAGCAAAGCTTACTCCAGAGACCCAGTAGAAAACTCTACAAGGGATAGAGCGTGAGCCAGGTTCCCAGAGACAGGTGCCTGACACCACAGAGCCCCCAATTCCATAATCCTGTGACTATAAGTCACACAGACTATGTTCCAAGCTCCTGGCATTCTGGCTCGGCTCCACCGACACAGTGACCTGACAATAGCAGGTATGCTCCTTCCCACAGCTACTCTGCAACTGCAAGATAGCCCTGCCTACTATAAAAGGAGCTGCTGGACCCCTCCTCTCTCTCTTAAGCTCTTACCTCTCATTCTCATCTCTAGCTCTTCTCTGTTCCCTTTCCCCCTCTCTCCACGTGGCCATGGTTGGTCTCTCTCTTTCTACCTTCTCTCTTTCTCGCTGCCTTTCTACAATAAAGCTCTAAAACCATAGACTGTCTCTGCTCATGAAGACCTGCCATGCTTGAACGATGGAATAGGCTTTCCTCTAAAGAGCCGTGTCTAACCCCCACCACCACCATGCCCCAAGGCCTTCCTGTGCTCCAGCCACAGATGGTACCAAGGGCTTTTGCCCACATGAGAACCACCCAGTGTCCCCTATCCCCCTACCCTCTTCTCCCTTTGGCCCCGGAGCTGACCAAGCTGCCCCCGGAGCCCCCACTTCGTTCTCTGCTCGTCTGTGACATACAGTGTCATCTGGGATGTCTGACTGAGAACCTGTCCTCTCTGGCCTCCATGAGACTCAGAGACCTAGGACTGCTCCCTCTCCAACCCCTGGAGACTGGGGTTCTGTGTTCTGTGGCTTCTCACAGCCAGACACTCACCCAGGGTTGCATGGAGAGCGCACGACAGTCCCCCACATATGCCCGCCCAGAGCACTGGAACACTGACAGGACTAGGGTTCTCTCCTATCCCCCTTTATTTCCCCATGCCTGCTTCATGACAGATGTTCTTTTGGTGGCTTGCTTTTGTGTAGGTCTTGTGCATGTAATCACAGCTGCTGCTGTGTGCACATGAGGACACTGATCTTGTCACATTTGGAAAACATGGAGAGGATTTCTATATCTTTGCTTTCTTGACTAAATGATCATTTACTACTAGGAAGAAAGTATCATGTGAAAGGAAAGAGAACACAACTCTCAAACGTAGAATATGCAGTCTCTGAGCACGGAAGTTCTAAGTATAATTCCCTGCGTGCGAGAACCTGTTCTACTCTTTGTTGTGTCTAGTGTGAGGATTTTTACAATCCAAGAAAGAGAAGGAAGAAAGCAAACACATTATATTCACAAATACTTCTAGATTAAATTGGGCTGTTCCTTAGTGCCAGCCTCAGATGCCAAAAGGAGCAAATGAAATGGTGACATGCCACCATCAGGGCCTGGTCTTTAATACTGTGGTTGCAAGCCACTTATGAGCCAGTGTTGTGAGTCTGTTGGGAGTGAGTCTGGACAGAGAGTAAGCTCAGCTCATCTGTCAAGAAAGGCAGATGCAGGGAAATATGCCTGTGCATTTAATACTGATAAGACCCATACAAATATCCTCACAAATGAGGCAGAACTCTCCAGATTTGGAGAAAAGGCCAAAGAAGCTCTACCACCAAAAAGAAGAAGAAGAAGAAGAAGAAGAAGAAGAAGAAGAAGAAGAAGAAGAAGAAGAAGAAGAAGAAGAAGAAGAAGAGAGAAGAGAGAAGAGAGAAGAGAGAAGAGAGAAGAGAGAAGAGAGAAGAGAGAAGAGAGAAGAGAGAAGAGAGAAGAGAGAAGAGAGAAGAGAGAATAAGAAGAAAAGAAAAGCTTTGGCATTACCCTCGATATTGTGCAAAGCCATCTCTTTTGAATTAAACATGTCTTATTCTGAAAGATGCCAGGCCTGGCCCTTTGGAACATTAACTTATCTTTGCAGCTGTAATTCATTTCTTCCCTTCAAATGGAAACACTTCATTTTCAAAAGGAAAGAGCGTTTCAGGTTTGAAGTGAGAATAGAATGAAATATGGAAGTGAAGGATTAATTTCAAAGAGAAGGAGGGCTTTACAGCAGCTCAGTTCACCTTCAAGTGCACATGTTGCTTTGTAGATTGAGGACGCCGGGCACGAAGCCCCTGGTAGTGATGCAGGATGGAGTGTCATCTGATGACCGGACGGAGTGAATGCAGCTCCTCAAGGATATTAATTGACTGCTGCGAGCAGTTTATAGGATAATAGCTTTTTTCTTTTTTTCCCTAACATAACTTTCACTATTGAGTTAATCCTACATTTTAGTCTAAGCTCTAAGTGCATTAGTTGTATTTAGTCATTTGATGCTCCGACTCTCCAATCAGGAAGTTATAGCCTGTGACAGAGAAGAACAGTGTTTCAGAGACTTGCCAAGGGTTACACAGCACCTCAGTAGGGGTTCACACCTGGGCAGAGCTTTGCCCCAAAGTACTCAATTTACTTATAGGGTTTTTTGTTTTGTTTGTTTGTTTGTTTGTTTTTTTAAGTGACAGTAGTTAGAAATTCCGTACTAGATAACTTCAAATACCTAGATCCAGTCACTGTAAGTAGATATCTGCTTGAAATTCTGTCAAAATTCACACGTCAAAATCAAGAGTTGTCCTGAGTGTGGTAGAAGCAGGAAGTAGAGAATGAGATCAGCTTGGGCTACATAGCAAGTTTGAACTGATCAGGGGCTACAAAGCAAGCACTTCTCAAGCGAAAATAATACAAAACAGCATTATAAACGCTCCTACTAGGTCTGTGTGCAAAGGAAATAAAATGAGAATATCCAAGAGATGCTTGTACTCTTGTGTTCTCTGCAGCGTTATTCAACAGGGCTGAGATAAGGAATCAGCTTAACTCTCCATCAGTGGAAAATGAATATCCATATGCTGGAAATCTATGCTTATAAAAAGAGAGAAATCGTATCTTTTAGACACCATGAAGAAACTTTAAGGACATTCTGTTAAATGAAACAAGACAGTCACAAACAGACATCCATATGGCCTCATGCATAGGTGAAATCTCCAAACAAACAAACAACAAACTGACTTAGGAGGAGCAGAGATTGGAATGGGGGTTTCACTGGCTGGGGATTGGAGGGGGTTTATAGTGACCCGCATCAAAGGATACAATATTGCAATCAGTGCCTTAGTTGCCATTCATGGGCATCAACTTGACACAGCCTAATATCACCCAGAAAAGAGACTCTCAACTGTGAGTGCTTAATTGTCTTTGCCAGGTTGATCTGTGGGCATGTCTGAGAGGGACAGTATGATTGTTAGCTGACATGGAAGAGCCCAGTCTACCGTGGGAGGTACTCTGGGCAGTTGGTCCTGTACTATATAAGGAAGCTAGCTGAGTATGAGCCCCAGCTAGCTAGCAAGTAGCAGTTTTCAGGATTCCTGCCTTCAGTTCCTGCCTCGATTTCCCTCAAGGATGGATCAGACCTGGAAGTAGAAGCTAACTTAACCCTTTCCTTCCCAGTTTGCTTTGGTTGGACTGTTATTATCGCAACAGAGCTAGAGTAGTTAGAGATGGGGAGTAAGTATTCATAGGTATTTTATCTATTGTGGTAACTGTAATTAATATCAACATAGTGTGTATGTAGTAATCCCTAGGAGAATAGATTTTAAATGTTCTCAGTAAAACATATGTGAGGTAATTCAGATGTTAATTAGCTCAATTTATTTGTGTCTTAAAGAGTTATGTTATACACAGTAAGAATAAGTATATACAATATATGCTTGTCAATTAAGAAAATAAATGAAAACTACAAGCATAAAAAGATTGAAGAGAGAACACAGGTAATAAATTATTGTTTCAGACTGTTCCTCACTCTTTACTTCTGGAAGCTGAGTTTTGTGGGTTTGGGACACAATGTGCAGTTTGTAAGAGCTTGGGTGACTTCATCTCTCTTAGAGTAATTGCTCTGCCAGCTTAAGTCAGTTGTTGGAAGGAGCAAATGAATTATCTTGCTGTCAAATCCAAAGTCTCCATGTACTGTTTGTCAGTACTGTGGCCAAGCATCTTTTCTCTTAGAAAGGTATTTCAAGAATGGTTACCCTTAGACACTCCTTGTCTTCCATTCGTTTGTCCCTCCATTTCTCACCACATCATTAGGGGAGACAACAGATACCAGGTGTTTAGCATATGGTAATACCCAGTGGACTATGATCGCTATGATTTAATTCACAGCACATGCACTGGGTTGGAGAAGCAATAAAAGGAACTATCTCTTGGAGAAGACAGAAGCCCTCAAGCTGAGCTAATGTTCTAGTTATTCTTGGTTGTCAGTGGCCACAGATGCAGAACAGAACTGGGCAGTCAGATGTCTACCTTAAGATTTCATTTTTAATGTTTGTAAAACAACTTTTTTTTGTATGTGAGTAATATCCACGTGCTTATGTACCAAGTTTGATCTGTTCTTGGGGGCTATCTTACAATGCCCATTTATGTTTGGTGAGATAGAGTGTTCTGGTCACTATCTCTAGGAGAGAGCTGTATTGGCCATTTCTGAATTATTCTGTAATGATTTTGAGATCCTCTTGTTTTATTTCCAAATCTTACCTTACTGCAGTCATCTGTCAGAGCATAGAGTGGTCCTCTGAGACACAAAGAAGCATCCTTATACTATGGCTTCTCTCACAAGAGCTTGATTTCACAGTCTTTCATGGCTCTTCTGCAGCCTCAGCTCCCAGCTAAAGTCTAACATTTAAATGGGTCCTGTGTAATGTGAGCCATATACTCTTGCAGATCTAAAGTTTATTAACTTAAAATTTTACTCTTAAATGAATGACTGAATCTTGAAAATAAAACATCGTGCCTTAGTCATGGAGTTACTGATTCTCCCACATTCTCCTCAAATACCAGATACATATTAATGTAATACCAGACACATATTAATATAATACCAGACACATATTAATATAATACCAGACACATATTAATATTTTGTAAGCATTCCACTTCAATAGTCTGAAAATTTGCTTGGGTTAATTTTACCACCTTAGATGAGTCTTAAGTCTTAAGTTGTTGTTAGAATGGTTAGTGGACCAGACAGCTCTTCAGAAACCATGATGGTCAGTGAGGAGGATGTGACAGATGAACTACCAGGAAGTGACAAAGGACAACAAAGAACAGGAAGTGATGAGGGACCACCACTTCTGCTGGCTCCTGCTGGCATTTAGGCTTCTCCTCTTGTATTCAGAGGTTGCTTCAACCTTTTATTTCCTTTGTGCGTGTCCTGTACATGTTTATTTTCTAGTTCCCATTTATTGACATCTCCAGTTATCTGAACATTTCATATCCTTCTCTAGCTGTTTAATAAAGGTCATGTTTATAGTTTCAATACTGATGGTTTGCCCCAGTGGACCAGGTGTCAGTTTCTGTAACATCCAATAGCATCCCAGGGCAGAGAACAAAATACTGTGATTCCACACTGGTGGTGCAGCTTGACCTACAGACAAGTCTGCAAAAATTAAAGTGTAATAATGCTACTAACTAGCTAATTCTGATCTCCGTGGCTTTGACTCTTGTAATCTTCATATCAACTGTGATTTCATGAAAACAGGAAGAATAAAAGTCCATAAATCACTTAGTGGTTTCCTGGAGTCATATGCCCGGCTATTTCCCCAGGTGTGGTGTATATACCACACAAGGCATAGGTTCTTGGTAGCTAGTAGACTTTTGAGCTAAGCATAACAGATAAATGTCTATCCTCTTGAGTTGTATTTAAGGGTTCACTCAACCCCAACCCTGTCCTTAATGTCGTAATGGAGATAGCATTTGTTTGCTTGTCTGTTTCTTTTTTTTTGAGACAGACTCCCACTGTGTAGTCCTGGCTGGCCTTTAACTCACTATATTTACCAGGCTGGCTTTGAACTTGTAATGAACCTCTGGCCTCTGCTTCTCTAATACTTGGATTACAGGCATTTGCCACCATACCTGGTTCCTGAGATAATTTTTAATTATTTTATTTCTTTGAGCTAACATCTCATTATATAACCCTCCCTGGCCTGGAACTTACTATGTAGTCCAGGCTGGCCTTAAACTCATAGAGATCCATCAGCCTCTGCCTCTCAAATGCTAGAATAAAAGATGAGATAGCTTTTAAGTGAGAAAGAGTTTCAGAGCTCCAAATGAACATTGTATAATCTAAATTAATTCCTGTAGGTAGGTACATTTTAGACACCTAGAAAAATGAAATTTGCATTTTTGGGAATCTGTTATTTCCTGGGCTGGAGGGAAAATGCAACAGGAAAAGAATTTGCAGTAAACTTGGTCTTCTTAAAACAAAGATTTAGCAATTGTGAGCAAGAAACAGATACTGCAGTGAATTGTCTCTTTCTTTTACCAAAGATATGTACACATGAAAGCTATCTAATTAACCTGAAGAGCTCTGCCATGAAATGTGGAAAACAATTAGGGAGTGATACCTTTCGTATACATATTTGATTTATCTTGTAACTTAAAATTTAAGAGTGTAAGGTATTTGATTTTTAGTATTTGTTTTTTGGATTATTAGTAACTTGACTATTAGCAATTTGATTACTAGTAACGACTGTGCTTAATAGCCAGCTCAGGAAATTCCTGAAAATTTAAGAGTTAACAGTAGGAACCCCTGACACCATATTGTTTATTTACATAGCTGCAGAGATTCCTTTAGCTTAGCGCTGCTTTCCTGAGGACTAGGACCTTGCCTCAGCTCCACCTCTGCCTGCAGTGTTTGTAAATCTCATTCTTGGGTCTGACTCTCAGCCTACATTGTAATAAAATCGTGATATTAGGTAAGTCATTCCATCTGAATGTCGTGTTTTATTACCTATAAATAATAATGGTAATTCTGTACTTCATGCCATGTCAATCCATCTTCACAACAGAGAACGACAGCAATTACTCATTTTACAGGTGTGGAAAGAAAAAAAAAATCCAGAGTCTATCACTTGCCTTACCAGTAAATGGCAGAGGTGATGGATAAAGCAGGGCACTGTGGTCCTCAAACCTGCCACATTACCTCAATACACTCACTGGCTATGGAAGTCCTTCTGGCCACGAAACAGCAGGGCCTATGTTATGTCCTGGCTCAGGATAATCATAAGAACATCAGGAACTCTTGGGAATGAGTCTGCAGAGGGGAACTCTGCGATCCAGTTTGTTCAGAGCCATGACTGCACAAGACAAAAAGAAAAAAAATCTTCTGTGGAGCTTTTAAAAACAACACAAATTTAAATGTTATATAGTAGCATGAGATGCATATTATAGTCATCAAACATCAAAGAAAAACTTAGATGTCACCATCATATCCCATATTAATAACCAGAAATGGACATGATTGAGTATGGATAATTTAGTTTTGTTTTATTAAATACCTCAAGTAATTAAGATGTAGTTTTTTAACTTTCTGGAAAAACTGGCAACTTACCCATCATTACTAGAACTCTCTTTTTATAGATCTCTTTGCCTTCTTCCACTTACACAAGATTATCACCACCAATGTGTCTACAAAGGAATAGGGCACAGTGGGGGTGGGGGTGGGGTGGGGTATGGGGGTGGTAATCCAAACAGAAACATTGGTTTGAATGGCTTTCACAGGTCCCTGCCAATGCTGTAGGGTCATTAGTAGGGAACTCCAGTTAATGCAGGAAACTTGCTGCTGCTGCTGTGGCCCAAAGTCCTTCTTTTTCTGGGATGCAGCTACCACCTCAGAGACACGATTACAGCGAAAGTTCCACGGATGGTTAATTCTGTTTACCGCACTATGATTTGTATACTTTGACTCCATGATTAGTTAGTTGTATGATATAGCTGAAAAAATTATAGTCCTGAAATTTGTATACCATAATGTTAATCCTTTTAAAATAAACTATTTAGTTGCAATTAGTACATCCACAGTGTGTAACCACCACTTTGAATCTCAAGATATTTTCATTACCCCAAAAGAAATCCTGTATCCTCCTTACTTTGCCTTCTCATCCTCCTTTTCCTACTGGCTCTTGGCAGCCAACAGTGCACTTTCAGATTCTTAGGATTTGCTGGCCTAGATATTTCACAAGAATATAATCATATTGTATGTAAACATTTCCTGGTTCAAAGTACCTTCACATTATAACATGACAATACTCCATTCTCTTTTGCAACTGAGTAATATTCTTTTATATGTATATATCTGCATATATATATACCTATATATGAATTTCATATGTTCGTTATTTAATTTTTGATAGGTATTTGGGTATCTTTACATTTTGAGTGGTATAACTAATATTGCTATAAACTTAAATTTCTGTATATAAGCATTGTTTTTGTGTTAATAGTTTTGTCTTCGTATTTCTTGGCTATATTCTGCTTATATTATATTTTCCTTCTTCTTCTTGTATTTTTGAGACAGGATGTTTCAGTTACTGTTTTAGGGGTCTGAAACTACCCCAAGTCCAAGGTGTCTTCTTACAAAAGGTAGCATTTAACTGGGGGTTTGCTTCCAGCTTCAGATGGAGAGTCCATGCTCATCCCGGCAGAGAGCAGGCAGACATGGCACACTGAAGAAGCAGCGGCTGAGCTCCATGTCCTGATCTGCAAGCAGCCAGCAGGGTTAATAACACTGAACCAAGCCAATAATCCCAGTGACACACATCCTCTAACAAGGCACACTTCCCAAATAATTCTACTAGCTGGGGACCAAGTACTCAAACAGGTTAGCCTACGGGGGTGATTCTCAGTCACACCACCTCACAGGGTCACTCAGACTGCCCTGGAAAACACGATGTAGACCAAGCTAGCCTCAAACTTCAACTGCCTCTGCCTCTCAAGGGGGTTGGGAATAAAGGCACACACTGTCATACTTGGGTAGTTAAATTTTTGGGTTATGTAAACCACAGAAGTGCCAACATTTTACACTACCACCAGATATATATAAGTATTCTGACTTTGTTATATCAATGTGAACATTTATAATGCCCCATTTTATTATCTATCTATCTTATCTATCTATCATTCTATCTATCTATATCTGAGTATAAAATAGTTTTATGTTTTGCTTTGTATCTCCCTGGTCTCTATGAGTGTCTTTTTACATGCTTATTGAGTTCACTATTCTTATATCTCTCTGAAGAAATGAATATTCAAGGCCTCTGACCTTTTTCAATATTTAACTTTTTCTTATTGTAACATTTGTTTATATGTTTTGATATTCAACACGTATGAGATACATGATTACAGATATTTTATTTTACTCTGGGTTATGTTTTCACTGTCTCTGTAGTTATTTTATGCACAAAAGCTCCCTGTTTTAAAGAAATCAAAGTTATATATTCAGTTTTTCTTGCTTATGCTTTTGGTATTGTATCTCAGATTTTGTTACCAAATCCAAGGTCATGAAGATCTATTTATTTTTATTCTAACAGCCTTATGATTTTATCTCTTCTACCTCAGTTTATTAACTACTTGAAGTTTAAAATTTATATATGGAATTAGATGTGTGGATATCCAGTTATCATAGTCTTCTCTATTAAAGAGACTTGTGTCTCACTAGTGAGTAGTTTTGGTGCTCTCATTAAAATTCAACTGGCCAGATATGTTTGTGCTTAATTGTGCATTCTATCCCTCATTGTCCTGTTCTCCAGAAATACCATCTGTTTTGATTACTGATGCTGAGTAGTAAGCTTTGAAATTAGAAGCATGGGTCTTCCTGCTTTCTTTTCTGTGCTTTCTTGATTATTTAGGACCCAATACCAGTATCAACCACATCTTTTTGTATTGAGTTCATAAGCTGTATAGGTCTATGGTTCTTGTTTTATGTTGTGTCCTGTCTGGTTTTGGTTCAGATCCCTAAACAACATAACAGGTGTTTCTTCCTTCTATATCATCCAAAAAGAGGCTGAGAAGGATTGCCATTAATTTTTGACATGTTTGATATAACTGGTTACTTTTCTTTATTGGGATATTTTTGATTACTGATTTTGTCTCATTGCTTGTAGCATGTCTGCTGAGGGTTTTTTTTTTTCTTCTTTTTTTTTCTTGAGTTAGTTTGGCAATTTGTATCTTTCTAGGAAGTATTAATTTTATCTAATCTATTTTTTACATTCATTCACAGTATTCCCTTATACTGTTTTGTTTCTCTAAGATTGGTAATAATAGTGTCAGTTTTATTTCTGACTTTCTTTACTTTAGTAATATACTTATTTTAGTCTAACTAAAAGCTTATTAATTCTGCTGATATTTTAAAATGTTTCCATGGACTTTGTTGCTTCCTAGTTTGCATTTCATTTATCCCTGGTGACCTTTGTTCTTTCCTATCCTACTAGCTTTGGGCCTAGTTTACTCTCGTCAGAAGGACTACAGTTAACATTAACTTTAAATGGTTCCTTCCTTCCTTAAGTGAAGTCTACGCTTTCTTCTGAACAATGATTTTGTTGTATGCTATAATTTTAGAATGTTGTATTTATTTCCATTTTCCTTTATCTCAAGATCTTTTCTAGCTTGTCATCCTAAAATGTATTTGAGACTTGTTAGTGCCTTAATATGTAGCCTGCCTTGAAGATGGCTTAAGGGGCAAGTATGTATAATGTTCATTTCCTCTGATTGTATTGGACCTTTATCTTTATGTGGTGTCTTTGTCACTCATAGGATTTTTGGGCTCAAAGTCTCTCCCTTTTAATGTTAATATAGCTTCTTTTACTGTAGCGTGGGTCAATTATGGGATTTGGGACAAAGGTGTTTCATATGGGTCCCAGTGTCTTTGGTTTTGTCTCAGGCTGTGATCACTTGTTCCCATGTACACACTGATTTGATTCCACAGAGCCCTCACCAGATTTAAGCCTGTGATAGTGCTAAATCCTTGAGTGTCTCAAACTCTGCTACTATTACTGCTACTATTACTGCTACTACTTCTTCCTCCTCCTCCTCTTCTGGGGCTGCTTCTGCCAACCTGTCTCGAATATTTTGCTATAGTAACAAACAATAACAAAAGCCTATTATACCTTATAACATTTTCTTCTTTTAAAGAATTTTTGTATTTATTTAATTTATATGAGTGCTCTGTTTTCATGCACACCAGAAGAGGGAATCAGATTCTATTATAGATGGTTGTGAGCCATCATGTGGTTGCAGTGAATTGGACTCAGGATCTCTAGAAGGGCAGCCAGTACTCTTAACCACTGAGCCATCTCTCCAGCCCCCTTATAAGGGTTCCTAGGGATTCTGACAGCCTTTTCTCTCCTGAATGAGTTTCCAGTGATAGAAACAGTAAAATTTTAGCATTGTTTTCCAAAGAACCCTTCATATAGACAAGAGCACACTAATTCTTTATGAATACGGTCTTTGCTTCTTCTACTTTGTAGGATGGAAGTCCCACACTGGGGAATTCCAGTAAAGGAAAAGACATTAAGGGCAGGTTCCATCAAGCACTGTAGTCTTTCTCTAGCATGTTAAATCTTCCTTGTGGTGGGTCTTGTGTGTTTTCCTAGTTGATGTAAGTCTCCAGAGTTCTGACAAGGTTGACTCTGACAGTTTGGCTTGATTTCTGAATGTTTCTGTGGGGGCCCATGTTCTCAGAACTGTCTGCCCTGTCATGTTCACTGATGTCACTTGTAGCTTATTTTGGGGACTTTGATGCAGGCTGGGGTTTAATTGAAGCTGTTCTTTGAATACAATGTGGGCATTTCCATATTAGGCACTATCTGTCATCTCATTTCCCTTTATTTAATTATTTATGTAAATGTGCTTTAGACCATGTGAACCGAAACTCATTATGTAAAAAGCATCCACCATTAAAAAGGTATATCTAAAGTAAACTTGATAAGTCCGTATTTTTGAAATATAGCCCCGTTTTTTTCTTTTAACATAGTTTCAAATTAAATAAAGCAAAAGGGTGGTTTTAAAAAAATAATCATGTGCTAGCATAAAAAAAAATCTTGGCAGCTGAAAATCAATTTTAATTCCTGGAAAGAAGATTTTAGAACAGAAATATAAATACTTCTGAGATTGAAACCAGTTATTTTGTTAGCTGAATGTTTTGATGAGAAGTTTGATAGTGTTGCCAAGACACAATTACTAGAGATAAATGTAAATTAATTTTTTTGTCTGAGATTTTGAAAATGTCATTTTAAATTTAATACTAGAATGCAATTCAATGCTTTACAAACAACAATTTAAGACTAATGTAGGGGGAAAGCATTAATATATAAGTTGTAATTCTCAGGTTCTGTAGTCTCAGGAATTAGGACACTGAGCTACTAGCAAAGAGCATGACCACACTAGGGAATATGAAAGGCCTTTAAGTCAAAGGTTAAGCATGGCTTTGGGTGAAAATCTCTGATTGCTGCTCTGGGGAAAGGAAGCAGCTCAGGGAGTCGTTTTTGTTTGCTCTTAGGAAGACAGTGCATGTATAAGATAAAATAAGCTCCTTTCGCTCAAAATGTCCCCCTTTTCTTTTTTACAAGCAGAGAGAACTTCCATAGGTTCTTTGTGTCCCCGTAAGAGGAAATAGAGCACAAAAGGCCGTTTAAAGGGTGGAATACCTATAAAGTTTTCTAAACTACTTACAGCGACTGGCCAGAACTTAGGTTTAATTAACTTTGCAGGGTCTGCAATGGGTGCGGGACAATAGCCAGTCTGAGGACAGAGTGCCAGCTTCCATTTAACTTTGAATTTCCTGGCCCCAATCCACCGGTGTCACCACTTCACTGTTACTTAAAAGCAGGATTTTCTCTTTAATTTCCTTTCAGGGAGGCATATAAACCAGTTTCTTTTCCTAGGGACGCCAAAGAACCTCCCTGTGCTTTGTTAAGTGAACCACTGGGTTTTCAGAGCAGAGGTAGGGTAACTGGCAGCACATTAAGATATGATAGAGTAGATGTGCAGCTGAAGATCCTAAAACTCAGGTAATTGTCAGGGAAGAGAACTTGCTGATTACGTAAGAAACCGCCAATACTAAAGCTAAGTATAAAAACCTTGAAATCTTTTCTTCATCACATCATAGCTAATTGTCCGTTTTCCCTCTTATGTCTTGTTTTTTGTTCTCATATTTTGTGATTCTGAGCAGTTTTTGCCGAAATCCATCCTATTGAACGTTAAAATAATTTGTAAGCTTTAAAAATAATGACTTTGAAGGTATTTTGTCTGCATCTGCTGACTTGGTTCTTTTGTTTTTGTTTGTTTTTGTTCTTGTTCTTACTAAGAGAATTTCTAAAATGTTCAGTCTTTTCTCATACCGTTTATACTGAGCTGGCCTCAGTTTACATAGTTGACTAGTGAGCAATGGCTCGCTACACTGAGGCTGTTAGAGGTGACTGAGAGAGTAAAATGGTAAAGCAGCTTTTACAGTCTGAGCAGTGTTTTTGTGGTTATTCTGTTCCCAGGAAGCCACCGATGGACTGCTTTCAACTGGGTCCTCTCTCCTTGGATTGGGCTTCTTTTGTGTCATCTGGTTAATGCCTGGCTATTCCTCCAACCTTTTCCCAGACATAGTTACTCTTGATTGCCTTCTGCTACTTCCCTGAGCATGTCAGCTCCCTTCACTTCTACAGATTCTCATAACACAACCCTCTCTTGTAGGTGATCCTCCTTATGATAATTTCTGGTTCATTGTCCTTACAGTCATTTGACTAATGTCCATCTGTGTGACTACACTAGAGCCTTCATGTGAGCAGAGATCCATCTTGCGTGAATTGACTCCCCCTTGTAGTCTGGAGCTCTGCATCGTGCCTGCTACTGTAGCTCCTGGCCTCTCCTCACGCCCTCGTCACATTGGCATTCCAATGCAGGAGGTTACTTCTCACATGTACACCGAGGTATCCTAAGCACACAAAAGTAGAATCACTACACTGAATTCTATTGACTGCTTGGCTAGCCCAGCCAAAGGGGAAGGTACCCAAAAAGGAGGTAAATGCAGGGACAGGCTCACTGAAGGTGCTGCAAATTCTTTACCTGAGATTTTGTGCTAACATGATGAAATATTGTTTACTGTCAGTGAACTCATGGTATCTGGAGAGAAGGACTGATAACCATGGATGCATCTGTGAAAGGTATTATGAGAGTGGACTCAGAGCAGGTCTGTATCTGCCTCACCACTTCCTTAAGCTTAGCCTATTGTCTCTCTGGGTTCCAATCCTTTCCTTTTCCCTTTTTCTTTCCTTCCTCCTTCCTTCCTTTATTTATTTAAGGCCTCAGCCTTCGAGTGTGGGGAATACAAGTATACATTACCATTCCAGGCTTCAATTTCTTATTTATTATATTACTTACATATTTTGAAGGGATTGCCTGGAAAAGAAAATGCTATAAGTAATGGAGACAAATAGAATGAATTACAGCACAGGGCTTTCCTAAACAATACGTAACAGGAATCTCACAAACCACTCTGCTCATTTCTTCTTCTCCATGTTTAGAGTAAACATGGAGAGTAAACCCAGGGCCCTGTCTATGCCAACCCAGAGCTGCACAGCTAATGGCACATACAGCTCTTACTTGAGTTTCTAAGGGTGGCATATTATTTTAAAAATGTAGTAGGTTGGGCAAATCATTCATCCACTTGAAAAACATAAAATCATATAAAATGAAATTTTGAAAAACTTCTGTAATGAGTACTTTGAAATATAAATAACAAGCTATTTAGAAAGAGAAATCTTTTATGCCTGAACCTAATGTAAGATATCCCAAGAAGTAAACACAGGAAAACAGATAATCTCAGATGTATTTATTAGAAAGCAAAACTGGAAACAAAGAACAGCACAGGATAAAAGAAAAGGAACCACAGGAAGTGTAAGGCAGAACGAGTCCCGACACAGCTGATCAAAGGCCAAGCTGAGAGTCACCACGAAGCCTGCCTAATCCTGAAACACCCATGCTTTTCAGAGTTAGGGCAAAATGTGTAGGTTTTTAAGGAAGGATAACTTGACACAAGATACTTAGAATTCTAACCCCCGATCAGGAACCACGGGAGCAGCTGAAGCAGTTACCTCAATCTTCCATCTTTTCTTTATTCCCTTGTGTGGATTTATACCAACTCTTCAGGAAATTATAAAAGAAAATAGATTTCCAATTTCCACATTCTGGAATGAGAAAGCTCAGTAGATTCCCACGATTCCCAAGTCAACATCCTCTGCGTGGTCTCACGCTAGTGTGACAATCTTCCCCAGCCTCTTCCACAGAACTTCCTGTTGTGAACTCTTAAAAGTACATATTTAGTTTTCATGAGTTTCCATGTCTTGTCTCCTTATCTTAGGAATGGGGCCAAGAGTGATTTGTCATTGCTGTAGCTGGGTTTGAGTAGAATCCACCGATTTAGAGAGTGGACATGAGCTGACCTGACTCGGCTCACCTCACATTCCTCACACTTAAGATATCAATAATGCGAAATCTCCATATCTTTTCCTACTCAATGGTTCCCCTTAATTTGCTGGTTTGGTGCTTATCTCTCATTTGATTGCTACTAAATTCAGGATCTAACAGCTTTTCAAAATTGGCCAAAAATAGAACACATAAAGGTAGAAGTGTTGACCAGTCTTAATTAGGACATTAAATCCAATATTGCAGACTGTGTCCAGCTCTGACACTATTAAGGTATCACAACAGTATAACTTAGTTTCAAGGAAATGAACAGAAAACAGTGACTACAATAGAATGAAATGTAGAAACAGACAGACAATGTCTATATACAATAGAGTCTTTTGTCCTTTTTTGGTGGTATATTTTTAGTTTCCTGGATAAACTGTTTAAAATTTAAATGCATCACAGCAGGAAAGTAAGGTTAAACTGCCTCTTTACTTTTCTGATGTTGCCCCTCTCCCCACCCCCCAATATTCTGGTTGGTTGGCAGTCCTCTCTTCTGCCCATTTTTCCTTATTTATGGTAGACTGTCTACTTTCTGATACCATTTTATATTTTTGGAGGGTTCTATGAGGTATGTCTAAAATGACTATCTACTTGTGCTTCAAAGACTTTTTGCTTAGAAGTTAGTTTTACCCGTCCAGTAACCAGATGGGAAAGAATATAATCAGAAGTTTTCATTGGTTCTGTGTGCTCTGAGTTCTTGCTCCCCCTTCCAGATCATCCCATGATTTTAAAACTCTGCTCCAGTGTGGCATGTTAGGATCATGATATTCCCTGGAACATACTGTCAACTCATTTATTGTGGTCCATTCTTGGATTTTTCCTTTAAGTCTTCAACTCTTTTTGCCATTGCAAGGGCTCCCCTAAACCTACTAAAGACTCATAAGGTTTCTAAAAGACATGGACAGTTGCTACACCCTTCTCCATAGACATGGTGGCAAAAGATATAGCAAATATGAAAGCAGCAAGGAGTGACTGCTCTTTCTGCAGCCCTGTTGTCTGAGACTTCAGATTTCCAAGGGGGAAAACACAGAGGAAATACCTTGTGACTGTCCCTTTACGTGTAATTCTAGATGTCTGGTAAAATTTGGTATAAGATTTTATACAAAATCTCTCCTAATTTTAAGAATGAGATGAAATCCATTTAGGCAATGTTGCTTTCTTTAGCAGCTGTTTAGGAAAAAAAAAATGAAGCACATTATTTACCAAAGTAATGACAAACAGTGTAAATCACCTGTAATTGTCTTTTAGAGTGTGTTTTAATATTGAGTTGGTTAGCAGGAATATTATTTGATTTGGCTTCCCTAATGAGGAAAATGCCACCCCACTCCTACGGCAGGAAAACACTAAATATTTTCCTTCCATTGACTCAGCATAGAAATGATCAGGGCTCATGACAAATGCCCTGAAAGCATTGCCTGGGAGAGTGCCTTTTCATGGAAAAGGTTAATCTGGCCTATTATCGGCATAATTAGGAAATCTTGAGAACAGAGACTCACAGTTTTCGTGTGAAGTGTTGCTTTAATTACACAGTGAGAGCACACCTATCCACTGCAGGGGCCCCAATCTCAAGGAGTAGCCATTATGCTTGTGTAGTGCAGAGCTGGCCCTGCTTGTGCATACAGTCTTATTTTGTTTATTACAGGCTGTCCTCAGCGAACAATGGGTTACAAATGAATGCTGAGTATGCATGTGAGCACTTTTATCTGGTAGATAAGTGGGAAATGGTTGTGCATTGGTTCCCAAGAATATCCTGTGGGGTGTTTTGTTTTGTTTTTTAAGTGTGATCATGTTATCTTGGTATTCTATTCTGATGATATATCTTCTTAGTTTCTTATCCCTTTATTGAAACAGAATCTGCAAATGAACTGAATTAGCCTTGGTTGTGTAAACCCTAAACATGTGCACGGTATTGCATGTGTGAGATGTAATGGGCACTATGAACAGTTGGACACTAATTTATCTCTGGCCTTTTTTTTTTTTTAAGAGAGATTCATGATTTGATTTCTTTGAACTTTTTATAACTTTGAACAATATACTATTCTAAAAATTTGTCCAGATCAAACAATTTAATTAGCTTCCTTAATACACACACACACACAGAGAGAGAGAGAGAGAGAGAGAGAGAGAGAGAGAGAGAGAGAGAGAGAAGAGAGAAAGAAGAAAAAAACCCCACCTCAGTAGAATTGACCCCCTGACCTTAATTCCCAGGAAACTGTCACATTACTTCTTTACCCCTTTGTCTAACTTAACAATGTGACCCAAAATACTGCAGACCTTTAAAGTTTCTCAGCATTGTAAGGTCAAGCTTTGGTCACCTTAGTTACAGTTTAGATCTGCAGGTCAAAGGTCAAAGAGATGAATGATGTCAGACACATCTTACTTGCATGCAGTAAACAGCTGAACATATTTGACATGATAAAGGTATTCTTCAGTTTCACTAATAAGATCCGCAGGGGCATCAGCCAACAAGGGATTTCCTAGAACACTTTGCAGTGGTGTGCTGTGGAGTTAGCAACAGCGTAAGTATTAGATGTATAATCTCTGATGCAGACGGAAAAATACAAAGTGTGCTCAACAGTTCAGATTACACTTCTCTGCCCTGTCAGTGGCTTCTGTGTTGTCGTCAGGCTAATCGGGCATCCACCTGATTATAAAAACACTGCCTTGTGCATTTCTGAGAAGGCGCAGCACATGCCTTGTCATTGCGGTCATATGCTCGTTTGTTTGTTTGTTTGTTTGTTTGTGGTCTCCTTTCTGCTAACTGGTGATTTATAGTTAAAAGCAGTTACACTTCATTCAGGAAGCATGTTCATAGTTGAGATCAGATTGGTTCTCTCTCTGTGCTTTATAATTTAACACTGTTTAAAATATGGTCTTTGATCTCTTTCCAGAGGTTAGATTCTGTATTCAATTTTTTTTTGTTTTTTTTTTTGTTTGTCTGTTTTTGTTTTTGGTTTGTTTTCTTTGAAGAAAATGGTCTGCTATACCCTGAATCAGAGGAAAAAAAAAACAAAAACAAACAAGCAACACCAATATTAAAGCAAACTACTTGAAAAATTCACACAAAGTTTTTATAACTAATAGCCTATAAATACTTTTAATTAAAAACTACAGAAATACACTTAAAATGATGAATCGAGATACTAGGTGAGCTGAGTTTTAAATTATTATTAAAATATATTTATAAGAATTAAAAGAAATCACTGGATTGTGACTCTCAGACATGAATATACTAGAGAATACTTTTTTGTTGTTGTTTTTAAAGCTCTACCACCAGTATGGAGCCTTACAGACGACAATGTGTGTAAGCAGCAGGCTTAGGCTAATTAAACATTAAAGGATGCCCTGCTTCTGAAGGTTTTGTTTCCCGTGTGTATTTTGTGCAGCTGTAAGACTTAAGCTTGCTGGAGCATTTGGTCTTGATCACATACTATAAAGGTAGACAAAGGAGAGAACTAGGAGGTTTGGCAGCTGGGAGGTGTTAATATGGAATTTAATAGCAAAGGGGATGGGGGTTGGGACTTTTCTAGGTGAAACAGAGATTGGCAGCTGGGTGGAGGAAGCAAGTCCAGCAGTCTGAGAAGAGCTGGTTGCCTGTGAGTTTCAAGTGACAGCCAGCTTTCATGTGAATGAATGGGTTGTCTCTGGGTTTCCCTTTCAATTCAGTGTGAGCCTTTGCCTTGTTGATGTGGAAGAAAGCAACGACTCAGCAAAGAAGGTAATTGCTGACCTGTTTAGCAGCACTTAGGGACACTGCTTCAACACACCGATGGATTATTCTGTTTGTTCATTATGTCAGGACAATAGCAAATCAATATTTAACTGGTAAAGAGGTTACCACATCGAAATACTGGTTTCTATAAAAACGATTCACACACAGGAGATCCTGAAAAAAAAAGCTTTGTTTTAAAGAATAAAATATCCGAAGTCAAATAAAGTAGGAGGCTGCACTCAGCTTTCAGGATCTGAATTGCATTGCTGTTTTGATGAACATTTAGGCTGCTTTTAGGATCTTGTCTCTAATGCATTGTTTCTGCTGCTTAAACCAACCAGTTCCTAATGTCTTTGCACCTATGTGTCAAAACCAATGGGATTTTCAACATCATATTTTATTTGCTTTTATTTTAAAGCCCAATCTTTTCTTGTTCACCTCCAATGACTTTTGATTTGTCAGTTTATACATTTCCACTCCTGCTAGTGCTCAGACCCCAAAGTGTGCAGGTTCTGCTACTGGAGCAGCATCCTCCTCTGCAGGGTGTGTGTGAGAAGTCAGCTGAGCACTGTCTCCAGACTCCAGACCAGCTGAGATGCTGGAGAGAGGATGGCACTCTTTAAAACCGTGTTCTGGAGCCAGACTCTTCCCTGTCAGATCTGCGTGATATCGGGCAAAATATGAATCTCCTGGAGTTGGCTTCCTTATTTCTAAAATAAAACAATTCCGTTGTTTCCATACAAGTATTTTGTTTCCTTACCTTACAAGAATTTTGTAAGGTTGCTTTAGTTTCTTCTTTTCTTCCTTATTTTTTTTTAAACCTGTGTACTATCTAAATTAAGCCCTGATACAAGGAGACTTTCCCCAATGGACAACACATGTCCATCTTCCGGTTAGTGCACTTGCCAACCCCAAAGTGTACTTGTACAGGGCAAATGACAGTTGCATAGGTGTGTACTCGGACTGTGACAATGGAGAAATGTAAGCTGCACCAGGCACAGATGAAACACCACCGAAACCTGAAGTGATTGATGTGGGCCTCCTTTATGTCACTGTCTTTCTCCAAGTATGTCTCCTGGAAGGCTCAAATGAGTTACAGGACCACATCATCACTCCTGGGCTATTGAATAATCGGAGTGACCATATCCATGAAGGCTTTTCAGTACCAAGGTTTCAGTACATTGTCACCAGAATTTTTTCCAGTGCAATGCATCACATAGACCCAGTGCAGACTTGAACATTTTCCCTTTTCTTTCCCTTTTAGCTTGAAGTACTACTTCTTCTTTAGAAGGGATAAATTGCCTTTGGGCCATTTCCTGCCTCATCTCTGAGCTCATCTTGGTATTTCTTTACCTACAGATCCTTTTAAAAGCTTAAGGGAAGAGTCACACAGAAAGTATGTTAGAGTTGTCCAAGATCTATCATTTTGCTTTTCTCAGGTCATATTTTCCTCCTTGGCATCTTCCTTTATATCTATGGACTTTCTTTGTTTGTTTTGCAATGAGCATAGCCTGTTTTTCCTAATTCACATTTCCATTGATCTGTGTCACATGTTTAGTACTCCAACTTTGTGCAGCTTAGTAATCACCCTCAACTCTAGAAGCAGTTCCATGACCACTGAGAGAGCACTGGGTGATTGTTTTCCAGCCTAAGATAAGCCTCTATAAGAGTACACTACACTCAGCATCTATCTCACAGTAGTCATCATGTGTGCATTTTGCATCTTAAACCATAAATAGTGTGGTTTTCCAATTCCGTCTGCATTAATACTATCTGAAGGTGTTATTGAAACTGAGATGCCTAGGACCCAGCTCTAGAATTTTTGATTCCACAGCTCTGAATCAAATAAGAACATGTGCTTCTAAGAAGTTTTCAAGCCATGCTGCTGCTGCCGCCTCCGCTTTGTGGACCACAACATGAAACACCAGTAGTGGCACTGAGATTTGCAAGTAGTCTCCTTCCGGAGTATGTTTCTTTCTAAAGTACAAAGAGTGTGGCGTGTGCTTTCCAGGTGTTCTGAGCTTTGGCCTCTGTTGATAAGAGCTGCTTCAGAATTGTATTCCCTTCCCTGGCTGCAGCTCAGATAAAATGACTAGACAATGCAGGGAGTGCCAAGGTCCGTCTGTCTTGTCTTGATCATGATAATTCTGTGGGCCCTTCCTGCTCCAGTCTCTCTCCTTAATCTTGCTTCCATGGCTCCTAAGAGCACACTCTGATTAAACTCTGTCACAGTGTTAGTTACCAGAGAATCTGGCACACAGCCATAGATAATAATATAATGTATTGTTAGTATGGATTTGACATTAGTTAGATATCACAATTTGTATGTAGGAGCTCGGGAACCTTGCTTTTTCCTTCATTTTCAGACACGTAGTAGTGTCATGTCAAAGTTCTTGATTCTTTCTTGCTTCTGTTTCCTGAGCTGCAGAATTTCTTAGGCCTCGGCAACCCTTCTCTGTAGTCATACAGGATCAATGTCTACCTTTCTGTTTATTTGTGCTCTAGTTGGGAAAGCATTCCCACAGCATCCATTGTTAGACTCCACATTTGCTCTATTTCATCCATAACAAACACCAGAGGCAAAGCACATGTCTTCCATGCGGCTGGTTGCTGTTGTGTGGTGGCCCAGGAGTTAGATGCTTCTCTCAGGATAATACCGATCGCTGCCACTTGTGCTTCAGACGTGCCAGGCACTCCTCTGAACACTTTGAAACATTTATTATTTTAATCCTTGTCTCAGCCTTAAGAAAAGGGCACTGTGATCCTTATTTCACAGAAGACATTGCAGCACTGGGAGGCTTAGTAACTTATTAGAGTCATATGTTGGGAAAGAGGGAGAGCCATGCTTCAGGCCCAGGAATACCAGTGTCTGGAGTCTGCATTCCTCACACAGAGCCCACGCTGCAGATTATCACCTTTTACGCACTCCTGGTTGTCAGTTATGCTCTTATTTGGTTGATATAATTTAAATAGTTAATTCAAGTATAATTCCACATTATATAAGTTACCAATTTAATGTATATTATTCAATATTAGCATATATTAAATTATAAGAAATGAACTATACAATGCAACCCATTTTAAGTATACAATTTAGAATATCCACAATGTTGTGTGCCTTTTGAACTTTTTCTTTATTATAGAAGAAGCTCTATAACCATTAAATAACAATTCTACATCTCACCCATGTTTTAGAAACTCCTGACCTATTTTCTGTGTTCATGAAATTGCCTATCCTAGGTAACTCCTGAAAGTGAAATCTTGAAGCATTCTCCCTTTGGTCTCCTATTCATTTTGCTTAGCATTGTGCTTTTAAGGGCTTATTCATGTTGTGACAAGTACCAGAATTTCAATCATTTCTAAGCTTGGATAGCATATTGAATATATATATATATATATATATATATATATATATATATATACACACACACACATACATACATACATGCAAACACACACACACATCTGCTATTATTAGCTCATCCATTGGTAGATACTTGGGATGTTCCTGTTGGCTTTTGTGTATACTGAGTCTCTTTCAGTCCCTGCTGTCAATTCCTGTGGCTTTGTACCTAGCTGGGTCATCTTTGGCCTCTTCAGAGCCTGCTAAACTGTATCCACATTCTAAACAGCACCAAAGAAGGACGAAAGTGCTCTCACATCTTTACCAAGATGTTATTTTCTGGTTTTGCTTTGTTTTGTTTGTTTTTTACATCTTAGTATGTATAAAGTGGTATTTTCTTGTTCTGATTTACAGTCCCCTTATGATTAAGTATATTGATCACCTTTTCATGTATTTATTGACTTTTTGTGCATCTTCATGAAGAAAAGTTTGTTTCCAGTTCTTGGCTGAAGTTTGAAAGGGATGCACAATTTGCTAATATTCCGCCATCTGTATTCTCTTTCCATGCCTTTGATGGTAACTTTTGAAACAGAAAGGATTTTAGTGAGCATGATGTATTGCTTACATGGTTTTCTCTTTGCTGCTTACCTCTTGTGCATTTGTGCTATATTTAAGACTCCACTGTCATATCCAAGGTTGGAAATGTTTACTGTCTCTCTTCAGTTTTATAGTTTAAGCCTTTGTTCGAAGGCTGCTGATCCTGTTCAAGTTAAAGCTATTGTGTCAGTGAAGGAGGAACTTACCTCATTCTTTTACGTGTGCAAATCCTGTTGTCCTGGTCTTATTTAGAGAAGACACCATCCTTTTCCTGATGGTTGGTTATTATGGCCTTGCCAGAAAACAATAAACTGTATGGGTTTCAGTTGGGACTTCCAACCTATCCTTGCTATTATTATAACAGCTGGAAACAGTGTTGCTTCTGCTTAAATTTCAGAATCAAAAAATGTGGCTTTTTTTTAAAATAAAAATTGCTTTGGTTATTTGGAGGCTCATTGCAGATCTTAATTTAACTAGTGTGTGTGTGTGTGTGTGTGTGTGTGTGTGTGCGCGCGCGCGCGCGCACGCACGCACGTGTGCATGTGTTTGATGCCTATGTATGGGAATGTGTGTTGAAGTACTCATGTGGGGATCAGAGAACAGCTTTATGGGGGTGACTCACTCTTTTCACATTTACATGAGTTTCAGAAATGGATAGGCTGGTGTGGCAACCACCTTTCCCACTGGGGCATTTTGCCAGCCCTGTAATGAAAACCTTTTGTATTATGCTTTTGCACTGTTGGTACCTAACGTTTGTTCAGGGATATCTTGTTTTAAATTTAATTTATTTTTTGAAAATTTGTTCTTTCATATATTACAACCTGACCACAGATTTTCCTCCCTCCTCTCTTCCCAGTCCTTTCCTCCACTTCCTCTCTCCCTCAATCCACTTCTCCATTTCCCTTCAGAAAAGGGCAGGCTTTATCAACCAAACATGGCTTAGCAGGTTGCTATAAGACTAGGCACCTCCCCTCATATCAAGGCTGAACAAGGCAACCAAGTAGGAGGGAAAAGGTCCCAGAAGAAGGCAAAAGAGTCAGAGATAGCCCCTGCCCCACTCTCATGAGTTCTACAAGAAGACCAAGCTACACAAACAAAACATAGATGCAGAGGGCCTAGGTCTGACCCATGCAGATTCCCTGATTGTCAGTCCAGTCCCTGTGAGGCCATATGTACTCAGGTTGGCTGATTCTGTGGTTTTCTTATGGTGTCCCTGACCCCTCTGGCTCCTACAGTTCTTCCTCCCTTTTTCCACAGGATTCCCCAAGCTGTGTCTAATGTTTGGCTGTGGGTTTCTGCATCTGTTCCCGTCAGTTGCTGGATGAAGCTTCTTTGATGCTGACTACGCTAGGCTCCTGTTTACTAGTGTAGCAGAGTATCATTAGGAATCATTTCTTTGACTTGTTTTTGGTGGGGAGGGGGTTTGTGTTTAGTTCTATCTTAGATCTCGGGGCTATACAACCTGTGCTTCTTAGCCCTCCATGGAGTGTCAGGGGTGGGATCCCTCTTGTGGCATGAATCTTAAGCTGGACCAGTCACTGGCTGACCACTGCCACAATTTCTGAGCCACCCTTGCCCCAGCACTTCTTGCAGGCAGAACAAATTGTAGGTCAAAGGTTTTGTGCTATGGTGGGGTTGGTGTCCTGCACCCTCCAAGGAAGTCAGTCTTAGTCACAGGAGATGGCCTGTTCAGGCTCTGTGTCCCCCATTGCTAGGGGTCCTAGCTAGAGTCATCCTTGTATATTCCTAGGAGTTCCCATTACACTAGGTTTCTATCTCACTGGGTAATGCCCCCTAATTCCGGTTATCTCTTCCAGTACTATCATCCTCCACCCCTCCTACTTCCTATTCCCATGCCCACCTGTCCCTAGTCCACCTGCAATATCTATTCTATTTCCTTTTCCCCGGGAGATACATGTGACATTCCTGTAAACTCCCTGCCACCCCCACTCCCCCCCACATCCTGCTTGAGCAGGGATACCTATTTTCCCTTTAGAGTATATCACATATATTCATATTATTTTTAACAATTCTTTATAAGATACCTAGCTTATCCCCCGATTTACAACTTTACTCCTTCAAATCTATTTCTGCTTATCCTTGATTTCAAACCCAAATTAAATTTGCCCTGATCAGATCTGTTTTGAAATCAGAGACTGATCTTGGATGATGTGAGGTTTTGTTAGTCTTAAAAAAACAAAAACAAAACAAAACTATCAGCTATCAATATTTATATGTTTTACATGAGAACTTCTGAAATGGTTCTTCTCACAGGGTATGTTATACCACACGTTGGATAGAAACAGCATTTCCTCGGTAAAATTAAGTGATTCTGCATCTCACTATATATGTTGCTCCAGGGTTTTCACATAAGTGATTGTTGATCTGGGTTTTTACTTTTGAAATACATAAAGAAAAACCACTGTTGTTGGAGTAACTTCACTGGAGTAACTTCACTGTTAAGACTTTGTGTTAATGTTACAAGAGAACATTGGCAGGAGAGAGCTAGTGAATTAAGTCCAGACCATGGTGCATAGTCTTTCATTAGCACTATTTATCACTTAGAGAAGACAGCGAATACTGAGAAGGGCGGTTGTGATAGAGGGAAGGCTGCAGCGGGTACAGTTTCCTGTGTGAGTGTGTGACATGATGAGGTGAGGCCTGTGTGTGCTGATCCCTTCATCTAGGAAGAGTCACTGTCTCTATTATGTTGATACCAAAACACATTACTGGGATTTTCTTCCACAAAAAGGAGGCACTCTACGCTCAGTTCTTCAAATCTCACCCTCTGACAGCGCTTGCTGCCTTCACTGGCACCGAATCAATTGTTTTAATCCGCACTGCTCACAGGTTGAAGAAAGAGTGATGGAGAGATACTTCCCCCAAGTGCATAGCAGGATTAGAAGACCTGGTTCTGAAAATTCAAACCTAGGGGATAAAAGTGTAATGGATTTTTGTCTTGGCGTCATCTGTGCAATGAAGGTTCTGATCCAGGAGAGTTAGTGGTTAGTGTTAGTGTTAGCCTTTAGCTTGATTGGACTGCATGTCCTCCAGAAGAACTCAAGGAAGCATATTTAGAATTTTTCATGACAGTGTCGTCCTGTATTATGATTCATTTGGAGTTATTTTTTGTAACTGTTTTAAAAATAATTAATATTAATAAGGAAAACTTGCATGATTGATGACTGTTATAAATGAGGAAGCAGTCAGTAGTCTTCTTTCTCTCTCTCTCTCCCTTCCCTCCTCCCCTCCCTCCCTCCATTTCTAAGCTGCCCTGGTACTCATTGCAATACCTCAGTCTCCTCTGTTCTGGGGCTATAGGTTTTCATCATGCTTGGCTCCACTGTTTTTGAAAAACAAAATATGGGCACTAAAATTAACATCATCTCTATGTCTGTGCCCTAAAATCAATTTGGAAAATTTTTGGAAAGAAATATGTTGAAGTCTTAGAAGAAGTTTCAATTTCAGTAGCAGAAATTAGTGCCCATCAGGAAGATGCATTTGGCTGGGCGTGGTGGCTCACGCCTTTGATCCCAGCACTCGGGAGGCAGAGGCAGGCGGATTTCTGAGTTTGAGGCCAGCCTGGCCTACAGAGTGAGTTCCAGGACAGCCAGGGCTACACAGAGAAACCCTGTCTTGAAAAACTAGAACTAAAACAAAACAAAACAAAAAAAACAAAACAAACAAGCAAACCAAAAAACAAAACAAACAAAAAAGAAGATGCATTTGAAGGAAGAACTGAGGGGTAAGGAGCTCCATGGCAAGTTTCCTAAATCTGTGATCAGAAATACAACAATACTTTCTTCTAAGAAGAGTTAGCTGGGCAGCACCTGACTTTAATCTCAGCACTTGGGAGACAGAGGTAGGTGGATCTCTAAGTTTGAGTCTGACCTGGTCTACAGAGCAAATTCCAGGACAGTCAAGGCTATACAGAGAAACACTGTCTCAATGCCCCTCCCCCTAAATAGTAAAACGCCAGTAACAGAACCTCTGCGGATGTCTGTAGATGTCCACATACATTTATCTTTTGCATGTATTCTGCCCGTCACCAAGATTCATATATCAGGATGGCCCATTAACGCCACCCCCCCCCGAAACTGTTGGTCTTAGTTTTAGTTATTATTGCTGTGATGAAACACCATGACCAAAGCAACTTGAGCAGGAGAAGGTTAATTTCCCTCAGTTCCATATGATAGTTCTTCATCAAGAGCACTGAGGGCAAGAACTCAAACGGGCCAAGAAGCCGGAGTGTGGCGCTGATGCAGAGGCCACAGGAGAGTGCTGCTTCCTGCCTTGCTCCCCTGCCTTATTTAGCCTGCTCTCTTTAAAAATCCAAACACTTAAAAATCCAGTCTCCTTAAAATATGCAGTCTCTTTTAAATTCAAAATGTTTTAAAATTCAATGTCTCTCAATTGTGGGCTTCTATAAAATCAAAACTAGATAAATACTTTCTTACTTCAAGAATGAATAACCAGGGAACAGACACAATCTGAACAAAGAAAAACCCGAACTCCAATTGTAAATAACTCAGAATCCAGTATCTGGGATTCACTCTCAATCCTCTGGGCAACTCTCAGAGGCTTCAGTCCCCCTTCCAGCTCCTCCTCCTGCAGCACCCATGCTTTGTCTTCTAGGCTCTGGCTGGCTCCTCTCCAGGCCTGCTGCAATTCTTGGTGGTTATTCCCATGGTCCTAAAATATCCAAAATACTGGGACATCTTGCTGAAACTGCACTGCACTCTCACAGGGAGCCTCTCTTGGGCTCTTTTCATGGTACTAAGCAGCTACTGAGGCTGTACCTTCACCAGTGACCTATCATGGCCTCTCACCATGCCAAGCCTTAGCTGGTTTTCATGAGCCCTTCGTGCCCTCAAAACAGGTACCAGCTGGGTGACTTCTCCACTACCAATTAGTTAGGTTGCCAGTGCAAGCTGAAAGAATACAACTGTTTTCTAGTCCAAAGTCTTCCATATTCCTCCAAACAACAGCATGGTCAGGCCTATCAAAGCAATACCCAACTCTTGGTACCAACTTCTGTCTTAGTTACTGTTCTATTGCTACAAGGAGACACCATGACCCATGCAACCCTTATAAAAGAAAGCATTTAATTGGGGGGCTGTTTACAGTATTAGAGGGTTTGTCTGTTATCATCATGGTGAGATCTGCAGGGAGCAGGCAGAGAAAGAGTCTGGGGTTGGCATGGGTTTTGAAACCTCAAGGCCAACTTCCAGTGATACATCTCCTCTAACAAGGCCACACCTCCTAATTTTTCCAGTTCTACTAACTGGAGATGAAACATTCAAACATATGAAGCTACAGGAACCATTCTCATTCAAACCACCACAGATACTTACTCATCTATGTTCTTGGATACTTTGTTCATAATAGTCGGAAATTAGAAACAGCCTTGATATCCATCAACTAATGAGCAGATAATGAAAATGTGCTAATTTATACAGTGAAATAGTATTCACTGTTTAAGAAAACTAGGTTATGAAATTTGCTGGTAAGTAGGTTGAAATAGAAAACAAGCAAAAGCATCCTGAGTGAGGTAACTCAGACTCAGGAAGGCAAACACTGAATGTTTCGCTTCCATGTGGATGTGAGCGTGTAATCCTTTGATACTTGAGCTATAATCTCTGTAACTGAAGACTAGATAGTGAGATAGGAACTAGGATGGAGGTGAAGGTTTCCCAAGGAAGGGGAAATAGAATATAGAGTTATGGAGGAACAGAGGGTGAGGAGGATTGAAAGGATTAAATGGGGATAGGGATGGAAGACAGGAATAAGGGAGGTAATATGAGGAGGGACAACTAACACTAAGGGCCATTTAAGGGGCCATGGAAACCTGCTACTGTAGAAGTACATGTATTATATAAAATATGTAATAATGTATAAATATATCATATTGACATATTACACACAACAATTTATATATTAATGTTTAATTATAATGTAAAATAATATACATAGCTATGTATGTAAATACATATATAAATTAAAATATATTACATTATCTTATATGGAAGAAATTTGAATGGTGTCACAAAATGATAGGGGAACAGTGCCCCATCTAGACATCATTCACCACTAAGTAAAACCTCCAATGACAGGAATGGGTTATGTTTAATTGAGTTGTTGGCCAAAGGGACCCTATGGAAATCTCAAACAACTATTGCCAAAGCTGTTGGCTGCTCTTCACAAACTGATGGTTAGGCCCCATTGCTCTAATACAACATTGCTATTGAGCATAGAGAAGTCAAGCTGGTGCTTAACTAGAGCCTACACCCACTACTGATTAGTGTTCATGTATTGGCAGGTACTCTGTGTGCTGTCAGAGGAGAAAGGTAAACACCAACCCAGCTACAAACCCTTATTCTATTGCGGTGACCTGCCTGCAAGATATTCTGGCTCAGTAAGGGAACAAAGGTCGTGAGAGCCACCAACTACCTTACTGCATTTAGACCCACTCCACGAGACAGAATCCATGCCTGACACTGCTTGGGTGGCTAAGAATCTGCAACCGGATAAGCCAGGGGAAAACCAGATACTTTGCCAGATCAGTGTCTCACTCAGCCTTCACCTGAAAGCCTTCTAGCCGTAGTGGGAACTAACACAGAGACCCACAACTGGACAATGTACACAAATGTGAGAGATTTTGGAACAGTCTGTCCTAAATGAGCCCATGTCCTTCTCAAACCACTGCTCCTTTCTCTAGGGTCCAGGGAGGCAGAAAGATTATAGGAGCCAGTGGGGATGTATAACTCCAAAGAAATAGTGTCCTTCTGGTAGGACTGCTGTACATATGAACTCATAGAGGCTGTGGCAGCATGCATGGGACCTACAGAGGTTCAAGCCAGATGGAGTTCCACAGTTGATAATGGGAAGTAGACATTGGCTCCCACCCACCTGTAACCAAAATGTGATCTGTAGCTCATACCCACTTGCATAGGAAGTATTAGTTTTCTCCTCTGAAGTCTCATTGGATCTATTAACCACACATAAGGCTGGCCCCATGCCCAGCAGTAGATGGCCAACACAAAGCAAACTCAGTGGTCCTTTTGTATACTTTTTTTTGTCTCATCTTGCTTTGTTTGGCCATTCTTAATTTTAATTTTTATTTAGTCTCATTGGCTTTTAGCTTGTATATTATGGTTTCTGATTTCGTGTGTTCTGGTGTGTGTGTGTGTGTGTGTGTGTGTATGTGTATATGTGAGGGAGTTTCTTGTGTTTTTTTTTTTCTTGTATGTTTGTTTGTTTACCTTTTTGTTTTATCAAGAGAGAGAAAAAGTAAGGATTTGGGAAGGTGGGGAGTGTCTGGGAGGAGTAGGGAAAGGGGACCAGCATCTTTAGAATACATTGTATGAAAAATTCTTTTCAATAAAAGTTAAGAAAAAAGTATGATCTTAACTTTTTAAAAAGAGTGATTGTTTTCTCCCATAATCCCAAAAGTTTCTTAGTACATCACTAATTTTATTTAAACCACCTCGACCCTACTTTGCCCTTCTTCCTTACTCCCTGTTTAGCCCAACAAGCTCCAGCCGCTTTCATAGCACAGCGGTTTTCCTATCTTCTCAACCCTCAGGACCCCTTACTTTTCCTTCTCTAGCTTATTTTGGGGGCCGGGGTCTCTCAGTGACCTGGAGTGTGCCTGTTTGCTAGACTGTCATTCTGGTAAGGCACAAGTATCAGCTCCCACGTCAGCACCTGAGTTAGAGATGTACTTCTCGGTACCCAGCTTTTATGTGAGTGCTGGCAATCTGACCTCAGGTTCTTGTGATTACAGAACAAACACTTCAACCATGGAGGCATCCCCAAGCTGACTCTTTCCAAGAGATAAATATAAGACTATTGTTGGGACTGAAAATTCATTAAGTTTAACTTCTGTTTAATTAGTAATCTAATCATTATTTGGCCTTCAGTTTCTCCTTCATTTTGATTGTTTCTGTTTACTAGAGAGGTTAAAGCGTAGTTCAGGTACTTCTTGTTACACCTTTTGCCAGCTTTTAAAGATATAGGTACAAATGCCTTCTAATTTTCAAGCCAACCGTCTACTTCTAAACACTTGCTCATTTGAATGTTTATTTGCTTTCTTATGGTTCTAGTCTCACATTAAGAAATATCAAAATTGTTTGGCAAAATAAAATAAATTCATTACATTTCTAATGTCACCTTTAATTAAGGACACCTTTAATTAACCATCTATTGATAGTTGTAGGATTTAAATTAATAAGATTCTCTCTCTCTTTCTTTCTTTTCTTCTCTCTCTCTCTCTCTCTCTCTCTCTCTCTCTCTACCTCTCTACCCCCCTTCCTCCCTTCCTTCCTTCCTTCCTTCCTTCCTTCCTTCCTTCCTCCCTCCCTCCCTCCCTCCCTCCCTCCCTCCCTCCCTCCCTCCCTCCCTTCCTTCCTTCCTTCCTTCCTTCCTTCCTTCCTTCCTTCCTTCCTTCCTTCCTTCCTTCCTTCTGGCCAGTATTATTTAGAGAGAGGACACCACCAATAACTTACATTTTTTTATTTTAGGGAACAAAAAAATTCAGTATCCTTTAAAATTATTAGTCAGATTTTTTTACTTTGACTAATTTTTTTTAAACTTTGAAAACGGAAGTTGTTTTTGAGGAAAACTGGAAAACCAAGGCATTTTGTGTATTATAATTGCTGCCAGCAAAGGAAGTGAACTGAAGTTGTGTTAATATAAACACAACTGCACTGTTTCCGGCTGAATTAAGAAAGGATTCTGATGTCCTCTGGTGTGGGTATGTATTGCATGAAGTGGGATGCCAGTCTTTACCCCACTGTAGTTGATTTTAAATATGGAACTAAACAAGAAATGTCCTCAGTGATATGACCATCTGTTAAGTGTAATGGCATCTGAGCAACTGCATGGCATCTGTAGGAAAAAAGACTTCCTTGCAGTGCTTTCTGAATGATTTTAACCTCCAGAGGCTGCAGGCCAGAATGCTGATTTAACACATTCATAATTCCTTTGCAGTCAAGTTGATTGTAACTTGTCACAGTGGTGGTAATTTTTTCTAAGAGAATTCAAATAACAGCTCCCTCCAATCACACAACTTCCATATGATATGCTTGTGAGTATCTGGAATTTGCTCGGAGTTCCCTTTGAAGCACTTAGGAGTCCTTTCTTAACCAAGGAACCTGCTTTCACAATAATTATAAATAAGGAACATGGGTAAGAGGAAAGAAGCAACACAAACTGCTGATTTGTGTAGTCCTACCCTCTGATCGGTCTAAGAGAAATCCGGGGTTGTTAAGACCCACACTGAGGGGTTTATAGAAGCTATTACATTGGTGACAAGTTACCATGAAAACTTTTCATCATAATGATCTCATCTAACAGTATGATGCCCATCTTAGTAATCAGTGGAGGAAAATTGAATTCTCTCCCTCTCTCTCTCTCTCTCTCTCTCTGTATGTGTGTGTGTGTGTACGCATGCATATCCATACCAGTACGCATAAGTGATTGAATTATAGATTAGCATAACCACGTAGATAAAGCTGTGGAAGTAAATGATACAGTATCATTTTAGTTATACACAGGACATGCACTTTTATTGAAATATAGATGGCTACACCTTTATCAAATTACAGTTTTACTATTCCATTGCTGTTTACATGAACTTCCATTAACTCTGCTGTGAATCATAGTTTAAAATGTATCACAAAAAAACTTTCATCATTTTACAACTCTAAAATAAGTATCAACATCGGGCTATTCTGTTCCTTTAATGGACCATTTTAATCCTTAGCAATGCAACCCTTTAAAGTCTACATGTCAAAGATAGCATTTTTACACGAAGAAAATAAATATCAAGGGCTTTAAAGTTTTCAGTATCTGTTTCTCTTACTGATTTTAATGGACTTCCAAAATAACCAGGGCAGTGGGTGGCCGCTTGTAGGACCCAGTATTTAAAAACATGATTCTCTTCCATTTAGACTCTTTTCCTGAGATATGTCTTTTTCTCTTAACAAAAATGGCATTTGGCAAGTTATATTATTGAAATGTTAAATCATGATATGTTACATTTCAGAGTTTAATCCGACGTTCTACCCTTTATGAATTTCAAATGAATTTATATTCTTGAGCTGGCGAGATGGCTCAGCAGGTAAAGGTGCTTGCTGCCACACTTCATGGCCCGAGTTTGATCCTTGTAACCCACATGGACATTGAGAACTCTCTCCTAAGTTGTCTTCTGACTTGAGTGACATGGCAAACACACACACACACACACACACACACACACACACACACACACACCCCACTACACTAAATACATGAATAAAAAACAAATAAATAAATGTAAAAAAAGATGGAAAGTCTCACCTGTCTGATGCTATGAGGAACTGGAACATAATAACCTTCTCTAAAATCTATTTTGTTGGATTCAGTGTCTTAAAACATGACCTTGGTGATGACAGCTGTATTTCCATTGTGTTTTGTCACACCTTTCTTCCCGAGTTCTTCTCCCTCTGCTGACTTTAACAGCCTATTTGTTTCTAATGCAGAAGACAAATGGAGCCTAGAGGTAGACATGGTGTAATGGCTTGGCCCTAGATGAAACTACCCAGGACAGTCTGGAGCAAATGCGAGGTGGGGTTGTGGGGAGGGAACCAGAGAAAGCCCAGTGAGGTGATGAGGAGATGGGGGATGAATCTGACAGGTCTCCAGGATGCTTTTGCCACCAGTAGTGAGAAGACCAGCCATGAGTTTTCTTCAGTGAATTCTTTCCTTTGTCAGTTGCCACACTCTCCCTTGATATCCTTTTTTATCAACGTACGGCTCTACATTCTCAAGCCCTCTTGATTTTGTTAGTCTCTCTGTAAAGTAGAATTTCCAGAGGAATAATAAGGAAGCAAAGAATTTTTTTATTATTATCTATTTTGAAGGAGAAAAGGAGGCAGAATTTGTTAAATGTATGCAGAAAAACACATCTAGACAGAAGTGTCCTTTCACAAGGTAGATAGCCATGCACCCATTCTCATGAACAATATTTAGGAAGTCTCATGTTATTCTGTGGAATACTTCACTTGCTAGCTCTTTTAGCCTTAGATATTTTTATTTAAAAAGTATATTTGGGTAGAAGACTTAAAATGTATTTCACATTTCTCTGTGTAACAGCTAACAGGGAACTCCTTTAACCATAGCTTGATCACTTATGCTTACATGAAGATCATTTGATACACAGGGACCTTTGCCTGTTAATCAGATGATGTTGGTTGTGATGCTAAATTCTCACAATTTCTTTTGATAATTGGTCACTCTCTGCTACTGATGTAAACCTGCTACTGATGTAAACCTGCCCATGGTATCTGTGCTCTTCCGGTTCCTCAATAGCTTCTGTCTACCTCCGAATTTGCTGTTCCTAACCAACACGATGGGAAACATGAGTGACATGGTTGAAGAAACTATAGTGGTAGTTTACTGTAAGCCATCTGGAAGAGACCCAGAGTGACTATAGCTCAGCAGCTATGAAGGTCCATCTTTAAGTTCACCACATGGGTCTGGATTCTTGAAGTTCCAAGGACAGTGGCTACCACTGAGTCTGAGGCTATCAAATTTAAGATGTTGCAAAGCTGGAAGCAGACAGACAGTGTCATTTGGTAATGATGGGACTCTTCTTCTTGAGAAACCACAGATTCACTTTGTTGCCTTTTCCCTCCTTTCAATGAAGGAGGACATGGGTGATCTATAATTAGTTGTTTTAGTGTACAACTCAGTGTCACTCATTGTCCTTACTATGTCGTGTAACTATCTCCTGTAGTTTTAAGATTACTGACTGACTGCTGAGCCTTTGCTTCCTAGGAAAGATGGGTTTGATTTCTATGAGTATCTTAGAAAAATTTCATCAAGTAATCAATATATAACTTTCTTTTATATGTGCTTCTCTTTAAAAACACATTCTTTACTATAAATAATTAAGTACAGACAATATTTCTTCATACTAAGTTTTTAGCTAATGGAGTTTAACATCATTCTGACTGGGGGTGATGTGACTGTAATTATTTGTGGCTTTTAGCCAGATACTTCCCACTGTGGGCTTTTGTTATCAGTTATCATTGCCTGCACCCTTGCATTTTACTGCTGTTTCTATCTTTTTCACAGTTACATCACACACTATAGGTGTTACTTTAGCACTCATTTTGAAGTGGCCTCTCACGAAGATGGGAAATTTGTTCCCCCACCCTACCCTTCCCAACTGTGTGCCATATTGATCATTAACCATGACTTCACAGCCAACAGCACTGTAGCTCATTTTGGAATGAAGCATATCACATGAACATATTCCAAAAGAGACAGCACAGAAGTCTTACACTTACAAACACTAGATAGCATCACACTTGGGGATACCGTATATATTGAAATGACACCGAAAAGAAACAGAAAAAAACAGTGAGAGGCATGTCATTAGACTCTGAGAAAGACAGGAAACTTGGGAGCTCAGGCAGAAAGCAGGACTTCACCCTGCTTGGGTCCAGCTGGGTTCATGTGCTCTGAGGGTCACATGTGTCTGAAAAAGAACACCAATGCTCTCTTCAAATACAGACCTGTGATTAAACAGGTTGGCTTCATTTCCCCAGACATTCTTCCCTTCCTTTCTCTCCTTCTGGAACTTTCTAAAAGCCTATGGTAGTATGCTTGATGGTAACCATTAGGTCCTAAAGATATCTTATTATTTCTTATTCTTTATTTTCAAAGAATTGAGGAAATTCAGTCAATATGGAATAAGTAAGTAAAACAAACAGGCAAACAAAAACAAACAAACAACAACAACAAAAAGGAAGAAAGATCCAGTCAGATATAATGTCAGAAAGAACCCTGTGCTGCCAAATCTTGGAACCTCAGCTGAGGCGTTGCTTCTGTGGCCTTTGAATATGTCTCTTGGGAATTTTGTAGATTGCTTATAGATGATGGAGGGCCTAACTCATGGTAGATTTTCACTCAGAGCTGGAGGGAGCAAGCCAGTAAGCACTGGTCCTCTTTCATTTGTGTTCTCTGTTTGAGATCCATCTTGGGTTCTAGCTTTAGCTTCCCCTTGGTATTGGAATAAACCATAAGCAATACCAAACCAAACCAAACCAAACCACCACACTTTCCTTTCCCAAGATGCTTTTGGTTGGTGTTTGATGATAGCAACAGAGGTAAGCTAGGATACCTCCTCCCACCCCCACCCCCACCCAAATGATGACTCTGTAAGGATTCCCCTTTCTCTGTATGCTTTGCCATTTGTTGTTGTTGAAAGTTAAACACTGAACATTGTAATGCAGTGAATTTTGAAAAACAGAAGGCATGGATTACAAATGTGTGTGCCACCATGCCTGGCATTCTTTTTCCCCCTATCTTTATTCTTTGTGATATGTAGTGCTAAAGTGTCCACGCCATCATTTCTGTGGCCAGTCACTGATCTTACAGAGAAGTTCTTGAGTTCTTATTTATAGGAAAAGAATCTGTGTGTGTTCTGCATATTAAATTATTTGAACAGATGCTTCCTGAAAAAGCTGCTTTAGGGTTGAAACTGTCTCTTGGCTTCTGTGTCCCTCCCCTGGTAAACAGACAGATGTCACAACACTGGACCCTAGATTTTTTTCAGGAGAGTGTCCTGTCTAATTGTCCACCCTAATAACAGCAAGCTGCAGCAACAACACAGTTTGCCTCCTTCCCAACTGCCTGCTGTGGCAAGGGCTAAGGGCCAGAGGATTGTAGCTGCTGAGTGGAGCATTAGAACCCACAGAAGAAGGGCCCTTGGCATGCAGGACTCCCTGAGGGTGCTGCAAGTGTCCGCTGGCATTCCCTATTAAGAGATAGTTTTTGTTGCTATTCTGACAGCTATTGCAACCTTTAACAGTCATTTCCATGGGGAACAAACTCCAGAGATTTCCTTGTTGAGTATTTTTTGGATATAATTATAACCAAAGTTTGTAGGGTCAAATCCTGGGTTCTGGCAGCTTCAGCAGGCTAGGCACAGCCACCTATCCCTAATAGGCTGATCAGATCCAAGCACTAGTGAAAAGAAATGCTTATTCAATGTGGCCACTTTGGGAATAGAAGCAAATAAAGGGCTCTGGTGACTTCAGAGGAGGTGGTTTAAACAGAAGAACCTCCCAGGCCCCCAAATCATAAGCCGTCTCGTTAAGGAGTGGAGCTATGCATCATTGACCCATCATTGGCTTGGCTCTGTTCTGCCCCAAAAGGTAGTCTGTTAAGTTTTCAGAACCATGTGTAATCGTTTTTCTTTGAGACAAGTTCCTCCTTTGGCTGTATCAAGGCTTCAGTGTTTCTCATTCCCCTGCATTCCGCTGGTAAAATCCCCTCCTTTGGGTTGTGTTTCAGTGGTCAGATAGGGAAGGGTGGGAAGATGTATCTTGTTACTCCTCGCCTGCAGTAGGGTGCCTGCTTTATTGTTGTGACTTTAAGATTTTGTACACTTTATAATTTGCTAAAAATATTTATTGTAGGTGAAGTTTATATAATTGAAGTCATTTGAAAATTTAAAGCCATTTCTTAGTAGGAATGAGCAAGATCAGAAAATGAATATAAAGATGAAACACTGTTCATTATACTTTTTCTTTTCATGCAAGGGACATGGCAGTCAGTAGGAGTGGTATTAAATATCTCCTTTAGCTTTTACATAGTTGGTACTACAGTTCCAGTTTTCAGGTAGGACGCAGTTACAGAAGGAAGCAGGGAAGCTGGGTATTGTGGGGGTGTACCTGTGGTCTGCAGTGCTCAGTTTGAATGACCTCATGTTCAAAAGGAAAAACCAAACCAAAGCAGCAGCATTTGCAAAATGAGCAAACAAACAACAAAACGAAACAAAACAAAAACCCCAACAGAACAAGGAAATCAAAACAAGAATGTAGGGAAAATGTATTCAGGGCACATAAATGTTATATAATTTTTAGAGAATGCTGTCTATAGCTTTGTGCTTGTATCACTGATAATAGTAAAGATAACAGCATAGTGATTTACTTTTCTAAATGAACTATGCCTTACCTTGAAATAAGTATAAATACATACTTAGCAAATACTTATGTATGTAATAAGTGACATGCATTTATGAAGACAGAAGTATTTAAACTAATAGTACATTTTCTATATTGCTGTATAACAGTGATTCTCAGCCTTCCTAGTGCTATCCTTTAATACAGTTCCTCATGTTTTGGTAACCACCAACCATAAAATTATTTTCATTGCTACTTTAGAGCTGTAATTTTGTTACTGTTCTGAATCATAATGTAAATATCTGTGTTTTCTGATGGTCTTAGGTGACCCCTGTGAAAGGGTCATCTGACCCACAGGTTGAGAACTACTGCTGTGTAAACTCAGGACCTGATAAATCCTCACCAAACTGTCAGTTCTTTGGTAAACTGTTAGCAAGTCATGACAGGCACTGAACACCTAAAGGCATACAGCAAAGCGTTCTTATCCAGGAAGACAAAGAAACTCTTCTTGCCTGTGTGAAGGCTGTTGTTTTCCAAGATGATACTGGGATCAAATAAGTAGAGTCTGGCAAAGGAATTAGTTTTTTCTATAAGGTAAAGCGTGATGATTATAGAGCTGCTTAAGTAACCATTTCTGGCACCACAGCCATGCAAGCTTTTGGTTGGCAGCTCAATGGTGAGGAAAGAGAGATGGAAATTCTATGTTAGAATCTGGTTGAAATCTGTAGTTTTTAAATTTTAAACTTTTATTTCAAAATTAAGTGCTAGGAACCTATCTAGTGTGGGAGCATGTCTTTTCCTTATCTGCTCAGTAAACTAACACTCCCTTATGTCTCTCCATCTCACTTCAATTGTTATTCTGTTCCCATGCAGGAAAAAATTATATTTCATGGACTCCACACTAAAATCCAATTGAATTTTCTAATGAAGGCTGAGTGCAAACTGAGCTGCTTTCAGATGGACAATTGAAATTGACATAGTTAATGAATTGTTTGCGCTTTAATGAGTTAAAATAATTTGAAATTTGTCACCCTTCGGGGAAAAGTCTGTATATATCTCTATCTCTATCTATCTATCTATCTATCTATCTATCTATCTATCTATCTATCTATCTATCTATACATGCAACACACACATACACACACACTGACTTCTTGGAGTTCTTATTTTTAATTAATTAATTAATTAATTATTTCTGCCAACTCTTCCCTTTTCTGGGAATTTTTAATATGAATACTTGTAATGACATTTACTATAGACAAGTTGGACTTTATATTGTAATTTGTGATAATACTCAATTTAAAGATGTATGCCAAAATGGAAAACTATTTTTTAAATATATTACATTTTCAGTCATTAGAAATGTTTCTCCAGGGTTGGAGAGATGGCTCAGTGGTTAAGAGCACTGATTGCTCTACCAGAGGTCCTGAGTTCAATTCCCAGCAACCACATGATGGCTCACAACCATCTGTAATGGGGTCTGATGCCTTCTTCTGGTATGTCTGAAGACAGTTACTCATATAAATAAGGTAAATAAATCTTAAAAAAAGAAATGTTTCTCCAATTAAGACGGATTTTCAGTTTTTCACAAGGTTATAATAATAGCTTGATTGTTATACAAAAAAATCCATTTATCAGAAGCCCTTTTAATTTTACTTTAGTTTTTCAGCTGATAAGGAAAGGATTCTAATAGGGGATTAAAACACTTGAATATAGCCAGCATAAAGAGAGAAAGACCGTCCATTGAAACTGAGAGGGGTCTTGGGAAATCCAAGCCAGGCCTCTCCTAAAGGGTATCCTTTTTAAAGTCTTTGAAGAGTCTTCTCTCAATTTAGGGTTGGTTAGTTTGATGAAAGTCAAGATGACTGGTTGATATAACTGGGGTGTAAGCATGTTTTGATCCTGCCTTGAACCCCTTGAGCCAGTCTGTGTGTAAGGGCCCTGTGGGTAAGGGCTGATAAGAGACAGCCTGCAAGGCCTTTTGTTTTAAGCTGCCAAAGTTTTGCCCCAGGCCAAGAGGGTAAGGATGGAGCCTGCCATGTTGGAAATTTACCATCTTTACTCCATAGATATTGCCCCATATTAGGATCCCTTTTAAAAGAAAAATGATACATGATCTTTGTGACCAGAGTCTCATCATGCTATGAAATTTGGTGATAAGTTTAGTGATGGTGGTGGTGATTTGAGTGACAATGCAGCCATCTTGCCACCACCAACAATATACCTAAGATTTTAGAACATTAGAAGGTTTTTTTTTATTAGGTATTTTCCTCAATTACATTTCCAATGCTATCCAAAAAGTCCCCAATACACTCCCCCCCCCAGTCCCCCACCCACCCACCCCCACCCCTTGACCCTGGCATTCCCCTGTACTGGGGCATATAAAGTTGGCAAGTCCAATGGGCCTCTCTTTCCAGTGATGGCCGACTAGGCCATCTTTTGATACAAATGCAGCTAGAGTCAAGAACTCTGGGGTACTAGTTAGTTCATAATAATGATCCACCTATGGGGTTGCAGTTCCCTTTAGCTCCTTGGGTACTTTCTCTAGCTGCTCCATTGGGGGCCCTGTGATCCATCCAGTAGCTGACTGTGAGCATCCACTTCTGTGTTTGCTAGGCCCCGGCATTGTCTCACAAGAGACAGCTATATCTGGGTCCTTTCAGCAAAATCTTGCTAGTGTATGCAATGGTGTCAGCGTTTGGAAGCTGATTATGGGATGGATCCCTGGATATGGCAGTCTTTAGATGGTCCATCCTTTCTTCACAGCTCCAAACTTTATCTCTGTAACTCTTTCCATGGGTGTTTTGTTCCCAATTCCAAGAAGGGGCACAGTGTCCACACATTGGTCTTCGTTCTTCTTGAGTTTCATGCATTTAACAAATTGTATCTTATATCTTGGGTATCCTAAGTTTTTGGGCTAATATCCACTTATCAGTGAGTACATATTGTGTGAGTTCCTTTGTGAATATGTTACCTCACTCAGAATGATGCCCTCCAGATCCATCCATTTGCCTAGTAATTTCATAAATTCATTCCTTTTAATAGCTGAGTAGTACTACATTGTGTAAATGTACCACATTTTCTGTATCCATTCCTCTGTTGAGGGGCATCTGGGTTCTTTCCAGCTTCTGGCTATTATAAAGAAGGCTGTTATGAACATAGTGGCGCTTGTGTCCTTCTTACCGGTTGGAACATCTTCTGGATATAAGCCCAGGAGAGGTATTGCTGGATCCTCTGGTAGTATTATGTCCAATTTTCTGAGGAACCGCCAGACTGATTTCCAGAGTGGTTGTACCAGCTTGCAATCCTACCAACAATGAAGGAGTGTTCCTCTTTCTCCACATCCTTGCCAGCATCTGCTGTCACCTGAATTTTTGATCTTAGCCATTCTGACTGGTGTGAGGTGGAATCTCAGGGTTGTTTTGATTTGCATTTCCCTGATGATTAAGGATGTTGAACATTTTTCAGGTGCTTCTCTGCCATTCGGAATTCCTCAGGTGAGAATTCTTTGTTCAGTTCTGAGCCCCATTTTTTAACGGGGTTATTTGATTTTCTGGAGTCCACCTTCTTGAGTTCTTTATATATATTGGATATTAGTCCCCTATCTGATTTAGGATAGGTAAAGATCCTTTCCCAATCTGTTGGTGGTCTTTTTGTCTTATTGACGGTGTCTTTTGCCTTGCAGAAGCTTTGCAACTTTATGAGGTCCCATTTATTGATTCTCGATCTTACAGCACAAGCCTTTGCTGTTCTATTCAGGAATTTTCCCCCTGTACCCATATCTTCGAGGCTTTTCCCTACTTTCTCCTCTATAAGATTCAGTGTCTCTGGTTTTATGTGGAGTTCCTTAATCCACTTAGATTTGACCTTGGTACAAGGAGATAGGAATGGATCAATTCGCATTCTTCTACATGATAACCGCCAGTTGTGCCAGCACCATTTGTTGAAAATGCTGTCTTTTTTTCCACTGGATGGTTTTTGCTCCCTTGTCAAAGATCAAGTGACCATAGGTATGTGGGTTGATCTCAGGGTCTTCAATTCTGTTCCATTGGTCTACTTGTCTGTCGTTATACCAGTACCATGCCGTTTTTATCACAATTGCTCTGTAGTACAGCTTTAAGTCAGGCATGGTGATTCCACCAGAGGTTCTTTTATCCTTGAGAAGAGTTTTTGCTATCCTAGGTTTTTTGTTGTTCCAGATGAATTTGCAGATTGCCCTTTCCAATTCGTTGAAGAATTGAGTTGGAATTTTGATGGGGATTGCATTGAATCTGTAGATTGCTTTTGGCAAGATAGCCATTTTTACAATGTTGATCCTGCCAATCCATGAGCATGGGAGATCTTTCCATCTTCTGAGATCTTCTTTAATTTCTTTCTTCAGGAACTTGAAGTTCTTGTCATACAGATCTTTCACTTCCTTAGTTAGAGTCACGCCAAGGTATTTTATATTGTTTGTGACTATTGAGAAGGGTGTTGTTTCCCTAATTTCCTTCTCTGCTTGTTTATCCTTTGTGTACAGAAAGGCCATTGACTTGCTTGAGTTAATTTTATATCCAGCTACTTCACCGAAGCTATTTATCAGTCTTAGGAGTTCTCTGGTTGAATTTTTAGGGTCACTTATGTATACTATCATGTCATCTGCAAAAAGCGATATTTTGACTTCTTCTTTTCCGATTTGTATCCCCTTGATCTCCTTTTGTTGTCTAATTGCTCTGGCTAGGACTTCAAGTACAATGTTGAATAGGTAGGGAGAGAGTGGGCAGCCTTGTCTAGTCCCTGATTTTAGTGGGATTGCTTCCAGCTTCTCACCATTTACTTTGATGTTGGCTACTGGTTTGCTGTATATTGCTTTTATCATGGTTAGGTATGGGCCTTGAATTCCTGATCTTTCCAACACTTTTATCATGAATGGGTGTTGGATTTTGTCAAATGCTTTTTCAGCATCTAAGGAGATGATCATGTGGTTTTTGTCTTTGAGTTTGTTTATATAATGGATTACATTGATGGATTTTCCTATATTGAACCATCCTTGCATCCCTGGGATGAATCCTACTTGGTCAGGATGGATGATTGTTTTGATGTGTTCTTGAATTCGGTTAGCGAGAACTTTATTAAGGATTTTTGCATCAATATTCATAAGGGAAATTGGTCTGAAGTTCTCTATTTTTGTTGGGTCTTTATGTGGTTTAGGTATCAGAGTAATTGTGGCTTCATAGAATGAGTTGGGTAGAGTACCTTCTGATTCTATTTTGTGGAATAGTTTGTGAAGAACTGGGATTAGTTCTTCTTTGAAGGTTTGATAGAACTCTGTACTAAACCCATCTGGTCCTGGGCTTTTCTTGGTTGGGAGACTATTAATGACTGCTTCTATTTCTTTAGGGGATATGGGACTGTTTAGATCATTAACCTGATCTTGATTTAACTTTGGTACCTGGTATCTGTCTAGAAACTTGTCCATTTCATCCAGGTTCTCCAGTTTTGTTGAGTATAGCCTTTTGTAGAAGGATCTGATGGTGTTTTGGATTTCTTCAGGGTCTGTTGTTATGTCTCCCTTTTCATTTCTGATTTTGTTAATTAGAGTACTTTCCCTATGCCCTCTAGTGTGTCTGGATAAGGGTTTATCTATCTTGTTGATTTTCTCAAAAAACCACCTCCTCGATTGGTTGATTCTTTGAATTGTTCTTGTTTCCACTTGGTTGATTTCACCCCTGAGTTTGATTATTTCTTGCCGTCTACTCCTCTTGGGTGAATTTGCTTCCTTTCTTTCTAGAGCTTTTAGGTGTGTTGTCAAGCTGCTAATGTGTGCTCTCTCTAGTTTCTTTTTGGAGGCACTCAGAGCTATGAGTTTTCCTCTTAGAAATGCTTTCAGTGTGTCCCATAAGTTTGGGTATGTTGTGGCTTCATTTTCATTAAACTCCAGAAAGTCCTTAATTTCTTTCTTTATTCCTTCCTTGACCAAGGTATCATTGAGAAGTGTGTTGTTTAGTTTCCACGTGTGTGTTGGCTTTCTATTATTTATTTTGTTATTGAAGATCAGTCTTAGTCCATGGTGATCTGATAGGGTGCATGGGACAATTTCAATATTTTTGTATATATTGAGGCTTGTTTTGTGACCCATTATGTGGTCAATTTTGGAGAAGGTACCGTGAGGTGCTGAGAAGAAGGTATATCCTTTCGTTTTAGGATAAAATGTTCTGTAGATATCTGTCAGATCCATTTGTTTCATAACCTCTGTTAGTTTCACTGTGTCCCTGTTTAGTTTCTGTTTCCATGATCTGTCCATTGGTGAAAGTGGTGTGTTGAAGTCTCCCACTATTATTGTGTGAGGTGCAATGTGTGCTTTGAGATTTACTAAAGTATCTTTAATGAATGAGGCTGCCCTTGTATTTGGAGCATAGATATTCAGAATTGATAGTTCCTCTTGGAGGATTTTACCTTTGATGAGAATGAAGTGCCCTTCCTTGTCTTTTTTGATGACTTTGGGTTGGAAGTCAATCTTATCAGATATTATAATGGCTACTCCAGCTTGTTTCTTCCTACCATTTGCTTGGAAAATTGTTTTCCAGCCTTTCATTCTGAGGTAGTGTCTATCTTTTTCTCTGAGATGAGTTTCCTGTAAGCAGCAAAATGTTGGGTCCTGTTTCTGTAGCCTGCCTGTTAGTCTATGTCTTTTTATTGGGGAGTTGAGTCCATTGATATTAAGAGATATTAGGGAGAAGTAATTGTTGCTTCCTTTTATTTTTGTTGTTAGAGTTGGTGTTCTGTATTTGTGGCTGTCTTCTTTTAGGTTTGTTGAGGGATTACCTTCTTGCTTTTTCTATGACGTGGTTTCCGTCCTTGTATTGGTTTTTTTCTGTTATTATCCTTTGAAGTGCTGGATTCGTGGAAAGATAATGTGTGAATTTGGTTTTATCGTGGAATACTTTGGTTTCTCCATCTATGGTAATTGAGAGTTTGGCTGGGTATAGTAGCCTGGGCTGGAAATTGTGTTCTCTTAGTTTCTGTATAAGATCTGTCCAGGCCTTTCTGGCTTTCATAGTCTCTGGTGAAAAGTCCGGTATAATTCTGATAGGCTTGCCTTTATATGTTACTTGACCTTTTTCCCTTACTGCTTTTAGTATTCTATCTTTATTTAGTGCATTTGTTGTTCTGATTATTATGTGTCGGAAGGAATTTCTTTTCTGGTCCAGTCTATTTGGAGTTCTGTAAGCTTCTTGTATGTTCATGGGCATCTCTTTCTTTAGGTTTGGGAAGTTTTCTTCTATAATTTTGTTGAATATATTTGCTGGTCCTTTGAGTTGAAAATCTTCATTCTCATATACTCCTATTATCCGTAGGTTTGGTCTTCTCATTTTGTCCTGGATTTCCTGGATATTTTGAGTTAGGATCTTTTTGGATTTTGTATTTTCTTTGATTGTCGTGCCGATGTTCTCTATGGAGTCTTCTGTACCTGAGATTCTCTCTTCCATCTCTTGTATTCTGTTGCTGATGCTCGTATCTATGGTTCCAGATTTCTTTCCTAGTGTTTCTATCTCCAGTGTTGCCTCAATTTGGGTTTTCTTCATTGTCTCTACTTCCCTTTTTAGGTCTTGGATGGTTTTATTCAATTCCATCACCTGTTTGGTCTGGTTTTCCTGCAATTCTTTAATGGATTTTTGTGCTTCCTCTTTAATGTCTTCTACCTGTTTAGCAGTGTTCTCCTGCAATTCTTTAAGGGATTTTTGTGCTTCCTCTTTAATGTCTTCTACCTGTTGAGCAGTGTTCTCCTGCAATTCTTTAAGGGATTTTTGTGCTTCCTCTTTAATGTCTTCTACCGGTTTACCAGTGTTCTTTTGTATTTCTTTAAGTGTGTTATTAAAGTCCTTCTTGATGTCCTCTACCATCATCATGAGATATGCTTTTAGAACCGGGTCTAGCTTTTCCGGTGTGTTGGGGTGCCCTGGACTGGGCGAAGTGGGAGTGCTGGGTTCTGATGATGGTGAGTGGTCTTGGTTTCTGTTAGTAAGATTCTTACGTTTACCTTTCGCCATCTGGTAATCTCTGGGATTGGTTGTTATTGTTGTCACTGTTTAAAGATTGGAGCAGACTCTGTGTTCCACTCACCAGAAGTCTCAAAATCCTGTGGCGGGTGTCGTGGGTAGCTGGCGGGTGTCAGCCGACCCTGCGCTCTAGCTACCCCGATGCTGTTCAGACCGGAAGAGGCTTGTGGCCCTACTCAGGCCGGATTTCTGCCTCCCCAACCAAAGCAGTCTCAGGTCCTGCGTGATTGGATTGGAGCAGAAGCTGTGTTCCACTCACCAGAAGTCTTAAGATCCTGTGGTGGGTTTTGTGTGTAGCTGGCGAGTGTCAGCCGACCCTGCGCCCTAGCTACCCGGGTTCTGGTCTGACCGGAAGAGGCTTGTGGCCCTACTCAGGCCAGTTTTCTGCTTCCCTAACTAATGCAGTCTCAGGTCCCGCGCGCAATTGGATTGGAGCAGAAGCTGTGTTCCACTCACCAGAAGTCTTAAGATCCTGTGGCGGGTGTTGTGGGTAGCTGGTGGGTGTCAGCCGACCCTGCGCCTTAGCTACCCCAGTGCTGGTCTCGAACATTAGAAGTTTAAACAGTATATTGTCTCTTATTTTTGGTAATGTTGGATAATAACCTTAGGTCATGAGGAATTGAATCTGTATTAGCAGATAGCCCCAAGTCATAAAGAATTGCTTAGAGCACCTACCCCACCACCACCATTACTTGCAGAAATAATATGCCCAGGTAGTATAAGCAAGTCACCCTGTCAAACCACAAAACAACTGAACTGTAACTTTCTGGATGCCACTTCAATTCAATTTTTGTGTGTGTGTGTGTGTGTGTGTGTGTGTGTGTGTGTGTGTGTTTGTGTGTGTATGTGTGTCCCAGCTCTTCTATATAAACTCAGCCTTCATCCCATGGAAGGGTTGTATTTAGCCCCTTGATATTCCGATAAAGGACTCAGCCTGTTGAGAACAGGGCCCGTTTGCTTCTCTGCCTTGGCCTTCTTGCAGGTAACTTGCCACATGCTGCCATATGATTCTAAAACATCATATTACAATATAAATTACATCTTTGCAAATGCAAAATAGTTATTTTAAGAATTTTTAAAATTAGTTTTTTATACGTCAATCAAAGATTAACACCATTTTAGGGCTTATGAGTAAAATCCAAATTTGGAAACTGCTCTGGTTGTATGGAAAAGAGACATCAGAATCCTATGCAACATTACTCTAATATGTGAATAAATATTATGAGACTTTGTATTTTGTATTTCAGTTTAGGTAAATGAGTAGCATGTGTTTGTATTAAAATTAATATCAGGAAAAAGAGTGGGGCAGATCATTATTGGCTTAAAAGGAATCAGCTTGTAAAGTTTTAGTGTTCTGTGAAATTTTTTACCTGTGTTTGAAAGAAAAAATAAAATATGTTCTTTGTAAAAACAAGAGTTTGTTTTTTTTGTTTGTTTGTTTGTTACCTTAACATTACAAGTTAGAATAAAAACCCCAATGGCTTTTTCATTGTCTATGTCTATACATGTTAAAGCTGTATTTGCTGTGTTTGTTGAAGGGAGTGTGTGCATTAGACCATTCTTAGGTTTTTCAACATTAACGACAGGTTATAGAAACATCTACAACCTATGTTTTCCTTGTGATATTTTAGGCCATTTAGGATGAGCTCAGTTTGGGGAGTAATCTAGTTTACCTGAAATATTAGGAGGAAAAGCTGCACAGGCTGGTGCATTAGGCAATCTCTCATTATTTTGTCAAAATATACAAAATGATAAGTAAACTACAAAGATGCATTTGGTTCACAGTTTTAGCGGTTTCAGTTCACGCTGCTTGGCTGTGTTACTTTTTGGCCTATGACAGTCCAGTACATTACAGTGGAGGCATGTAGCAGAGAAATGCTACCTAGGCCATATTGGTCAGGAAGCAAAGGAGCTAGGTCCCACATATCCTTCAAGGATATGCTCTTAGTCAGCTATTTTTTCAAGCTAGGCCCTACTTCCAAAGTCCCATCACCTTCCAATAGTAGCACCAGCTGAGAACCAAGCCTTTGGCACAGATTCCTTTGTGTGGGCCTGGGGAGACTCATAGGATCCAGTTCATCACAGCTGGGGTGCAGCATGGTAGTTTGGACAGCTGTGATCCTAGACTTATGCTATCCACTATGCATGCATATATATATATATATATATATATATATATATATATATATATATACACACACACACACACACACATATATAGCTATTGGATATTTCAGTACAGCTATTTAAGTACATTTTATGTATATACTATGAAAAAGATTCTGAAGACTTAATAAGACAAAAAGTAAACTATCTCATTAAATAATAAAATACCCCTCCCCCCACTTTGGACAGGTCGGGGGGGGGTGTCTTAGTTACTTTACTTATTCCTGTGATAAAAGCCCTCTGAGGAAACGGAAGGAGAGAGGTGTTTATTTTGGCACTCACTCCAGGGGACAGTACATCATGGTGGTGAAATCAAGGTGGCCAGAGGCTAAGCAGCGTGATCATGTTTGCCATAAGCAGAAAGTGGTAAATGTTTGTATCCAGCTGGCTTCCTCTTTCTTCCCCCTCTTCCTCCTCCTCCTTTTCCTCCTCCTTCTTCTTCTTCTCTTTCTTTTTAGTGCATGAGCCATGTCCAGGATGCTGCTGCCAACTTTTAGTGAATCTCACTCCTTCATTAACTTAATGTAATCCTTCCCACACATGCTCAGATGCTAAACAATCCTTCAGAGGTATACTTGGGGGGCCTGGCTCCTAGGCAGTTCCAGGCCATGTCAACAGTTAATACTGTCACACAGGATCCCATGTAGCCCAAGCTGTGCAGTTGACAGCAACACTTAAATCTTGATCATTTTGCTTCTAAATTCTGAGTTTAGGAATTCAAGCATGGGATTCTGGGCCACTACATCAAGTTTGTCTGTTATTGGGACTCCAACCCAGAGCTTTTTAGCATGATAGGCAAGCATTCTTTCAACTAAGCTACATTGCAATCCACTTACCTGATTTTTTTCACTTTTATTTTGAGTAGCTTCTAGAAAATGGAAAGATCATATATGGTTAACATATGTGGCTGAATAAACACACACACACACACATATATACAAATACACACATATCTAACTTTTTGTCTATTCTTGTCTAGTTGGCAGGTTGCATTTCCATTGTTAGGACATTGAAAAAATGAGAGTAAAATGAATTTAGGCTTTGCCAGCTATGGTTTTAGATAGGTAGTTACTTCTATTTTCAAAATATTTATATTTTGACTACCCATGTTGTACTTTGAAAACCACCTGCAATTCAGAACATCTGCATGGTGTTTTGGCCAACGTTTGAGAAGATTTGCTGTCTACTGTCAGCATTCACTCTTGTTTGCCATTTACTTTGAAACAGATAAACTAATTTTTGCTTAATGGATTTTGCAGATTCTCTGAGAGGCTTGATAGCAAGCATTCTTGTCTTCAAGTAAATGTATTGTTGAACTCCCCTAGGGCCTGATTTTACATCCTTTATTCATGTTCCTGGCATATACAAAAAGTACAGTATTGCATTATTGTATATTCTTGCTTATAACTTATACATAGAACATTTTAGAGCATGTATATAAAGCATCTAATAAAGGCAGGTAATAACAAGAGTTTGGTGAGTGATGATAGATTTTTGGTCTCCCCCATTTTTATGATGTTTTATATAGATAATCTAAGTATTTATGAAATGGTAGTAGTTTACTAAAAGGAATCATTTTTATATGCCTAAAATAGATTGATTTTTTAGGGCATGGTACATTTTTTTGTCAAGTTCTTTGTATTTCAAAATGTTTGAACTAGAAATGTCAGAGATTTTAGATAACTTTTATGTTCAGGTACATGCAAGATAAAAAACAAAACAAAAACAAAAAAAAAAAACAAACAAACACTAAGTGGCTGAGGAACCCAAAATTACAGTCTCAGACTTCATTAGCACTGTGGGTGTTAGTACCATGTATGAAGTAAATGAGGAAATGGTATCTCTAAGCTTCAATTTCTGCCTGCCAGCTTGTCAGAACTTCAGACAGTAACTAACTAAGATTACACAGATGTGTGAGAGCGTGCTAACACTGTAGAAACATGAAATGCAGAGGTGAATGTAGAGGTTTTCCCTGAGTACACTACACTGTGTTGGGGTCACAGGAGGCACAAATAATGAGTATAGGACCGCAGAAGTCAACTTAAACCAAAAGCAACTGTATTCACCGCAGGAAGCCCTACTAGCCAGCTAGGGCTGTAGACAGGCTTAAGAGCTGGAGCTGCAGGCGGGTGGGTGGGAGAGAGCAGACTCTTTTAAAAGCACAAAGCCTTAAGCACGTGTTCAGGGAATGATTAGAAAGAAATCTGTAAATTGAGGGTCAGTCCTGAGTTGAATAACGGACTGTTTGAGATAGCAAGATGTTTGTACAGGCTCAAGGCTATTCTAACAAGCCTTAGGTCTTATCTCAATTTTTATGGGGCTGATGCAGGCCAGATGGCCCTGTGGGCTTTTCCTGTAACTTAAGAGAATGGAACTAAAGAGAAGGTAGGGCAAGGGACATGCATGTAGTAGAAGCAGGGCAGAGGGTTTGGGTTCTTCATTTCTGCCTTGAAGTTGTAAGCAAGTAATTCAAACCTTTGATTCATTCTGAAAATCTTCTGAGGCTAAAGTCAAGGGGGAATATTGAGGGCTAAGTACCATGAGTTTAACGCTAGAAATTTTATCTTAGATAAAGCAAATCAAAGCATTGATAACTTGGGGACCAAATGTTAACAGCAGTAGAAATATAAGCAATGGTTCAGCTATGGCTAATAGCAAGGTGGTTAACCAGGGGGACCAATTGTAAAGTCTATGAATCCAAGAGTAGGACTGTTTCAAGGGCTGTTGTCTTTTAATTAGTCTTAACTTTTGAGAGGATTTGGTTGGCAAATAACTCCTGAATGGTTTGGGTAAAAACAACAGGCTTTCCCTAGAGCTGCACGTAGTCCTCCTTCCTTTAGGGGGAGGATGTCTAGCCATCATTGGTTTGTAGGACCATTTCTGTCAGGGAGTCTTCCTGACTCTCTAGGTGGACTATGGTGTTTTGGAGTCTGAGTAAATCTTTTTTGTACAGCTGAAGTTCGGTGGTAATTACAATGTTTTGTGATTAGGGATTAGAGATGTTTAGGGTTGTTATCCCTAATGCACTGATCCCACAATTCCCAGGCTCACCAGCATGGGAAGGAGAATAGGAACAGCTTGCTTGACATGGGAGGACCCCAGTCATAAGAGTATTTTAAACTGTTTTCTCCCCGCAGTGCCCTCATAGTAGTAGACTTGGATCAGGACACAGAGTTTGGATGACCTTTCTTGCTAAGCAGTTCTTGGGTGATGCAAGAATACAAGCCAGTAGCACAGGCGAATCAGGACCCATCCAAGGCACAGAGTTGGTGGGAGAAATCAAAAAGATCGATACCATGTTCAGTGGATGAGCTTTGGATTACTAACAAGTTTGGATTTTTGTAAATGTTCCAGTAGGGAGTTTTTTGTAGAGGGTAGCTATGGGAACAGAAGCAAGTTGCCTGTCCCTGGATATCCCCAACAGGGATGGGTACATCCTGGCTAGTTAAGGGTACTGAGTTAGGTGATAGAGGCCTGAGGGCATCAATCAGGCCTATTTCTATGTAGAAGGGAGGTCTTGGCCCTAAACATAGCCAAGACTGCAAATTCACATTGGGAGTGTTTAGGAGAGAATAGGTGGCCAATATAATTTCTAGGAAGGTGTCCTGTGGTGGCTCTGATGTTAGAGTTGAGTTTATAACTTTAAGCCCCAGTGTTGCAGGAAGAGGGTCCTCTAGGTCTTGAAAGGAGGATATCTGTAAAGTTGAGGAGTGGTTCTATAGGGATCAGAGGGGGTCCTGACCTAAGTTCTGTGAATTGTGAAGGCTGTTTCCTGGTCCTGGCCTTCCTCATATAAGCAATATTGGTTTCACAAAATTGGTTGGAAGTATTCTATATCTTTTGCAGCAGTTATATAAAATAGGCATCCCCCTCCCATCCTTTTAGATGCTTGAGAGACTTTCAGTGAAGACAACTGTGCTTAAAATGGATATCTTTGGCAGTCTTTATGTGGAAAAGTGTGTGTGAGAAGCATCTGTATGTGTGATCATGTGTGCACATGTGTGTAGAGGCCAGTGGCTGGTGTCAGGTGTTTTCCTTGAGTGTTCCCCACTTTACTTTTTGAGAGTGTTTCTGTCTGAACTTGAAGCTCATCTATTCAGCTAGATTTGTTGGCCAGTGAGCCCAAGGAGTCTTTCTGTCTGTAAGCCACCTGGCTTTCAGGTGAGTGCTGCTGTGTCTAGCCTTTTTGTGTGGGTGCTGGGGTCTCAGATACTAATGCCATTAGAACAGGCACTTTGCCTACTAAGCCTTATCCCTGTCCCTAAATAACTTGTTTGATTTATTTTCAACGTCAAATGTAATTTCCAGAATAGACTCAAGATTCTCTAGACTACTTATTTTTTTAAAGTAAGACTTGATAATATTTTATCAATGAGTTCACCCACATTATATACATTATTAATTTATTGTCATGAAAACATTTCTATAATTTCCTAAAGCTACCAGAGATGTAAGTTGAAGAAATGTCACTCTTTGAGCCTTTACCAACACTGATGGCCTACTTATCAGTCATAGCTTTGGATTTCATAAGTTCTCTCTGTTCAGCTTTAATCTCATTAATTTCTATTCTGATATTCACTATGCATTTTCTTCTGCTGATTCTGAGCATGAATAATCTTTTTTCTTTTCATTTGTTTAGGGTGGAATATGAAAACATTTTTTGAGACTTTTTTTCCAGTATGGATATTTGGGGTACAAAAATTTTAAATCCTCAAGCTGGAACAGATCATTTTGGAGTGTTGAACATTATATCTCCTTTAGATTAATGTTAGAATAAAGTTACTCACTATTTACTTTTCAGTTTTATTCTCAGGTTAGATACATGTATGCAGTTTGCCTTGCTGATTCTTGATGTCTTTGTGATACAGCGTTGACATAGATTTCTATTTTAACTAATCCCTTGTGATACAAAAATATACTTAGTGTGACTTGAGTTTTTGTTTTTGTTTTTTGTTTTTAACTTTACTGAGACTGTTTCATCATCCAATATTGTACGTAAGTTTCACAAATGTTTACATAAAAACAATTCTGGTGTTGGTGGTGAGCATTCTTTTGTAGGTGTTAGCCAGGTTGGTTGGTAATCCACAAGTGATTTCTTAGAACTTGCCCCATTAATCACGGAGACAGTGCTGTTGACATCTGTGTACACTTGTGTATTTATTCTGACAGTTCTGTAGTTTTTAAATCTTTGTTATTAGGTTTATAAATGTCAAAGCTGATTATGTCCTCTCAGTGGTCAGTTTTATTATTTGTATTAAACCAGTCTTTTATTGGCAATATTACTTTCTCTAGAATTTATTAATACAGCCACTTAATTTTCTTCTTTCAGTGTTAATATGGCATGTATTTTGCCAACCTTTCACTTTAAAAGATTTATGACTCTGTATTTAAAGGAGTCTTTGAGTAGGTAACTCAGTCTGGTGTTGATTTTGAAAGCTCAATATGATTTTTAATGAGTAATTAAATGTTATTTATTTGTAGACAGGGCCTTTTCACGTACACCAAGCTACCCTCAAACTCTCCATGTGGCTAAGGATGACTTTGAACTTCTAATCTCCCTACTTACACCTCAGAAGTTCTGGGATTATAGGTGTACACAACCACACACTTAATGTGCTGCTGGGGACTGAGCCTAGTCCTTCATGCAAGTTAGGCAAGCATTTTACCATCTGAGCTATATTGACAGAAGTTATGTGTCATGGTTTTTATATTCTTGGGCCAGGGAGTGGCACCATTTGGAGGTGTGGCCTTGTTGGAATAGGTATGTCACTGTGGGTATGGGCTTAAGATCCTCACCCTAGTTGCCTGGAAGTCAGTCTTCCACTAGCAGCCTTTGGATGAAGATGTAGAACTCTCAGCTCTGCCTGTGCCATGCCTGAATGAATACTGCTAGGCTCCCACCTTGATGATAATGGACTTAACCTCTGAACCTGGAAGCCAGCCCCAATTAAATGTTGTTTTTATAAGACTTGCCTTGGTCATGGTGTCTGTTCACAGCAGTAAAACACTAACTAAGACATTATGTTATGTTATTTCCACTTGTTGTTGAAGTGGGTAATATATAGGCCACTAACACTTGATATAAATACTGATATAGCTTTATCAAAATATGGTCACGTTCCTTATTTTTACTGTGAGTTATTATAATATTTTTACTTACTGTTATGGATGTACACCATTAACTTATGTCAAGAAATTATATAATTCATAGATAAGAATGTTAAAATATCTCAAAAATCTGGACATAGGAGCTGGAGAATTGTTTTGAGGATTAGTTACTTATGCAAAGGACCGTGACAAAACACTCCTACACATAAAATAATAAAATGAATAAATATTTAAAATCTAGAAATAGATCAACTATACGTATTTTTAAATTACATTTCTCTGGTATCTGGAAATGGTAAGCATACTTATTTTTTGTAACAAGACAAGACTTTGAATGGAGGCATTGGAACACCAACTGAGCCACAAAACTGAGGGATGTGATCACTTTTTGCTAAATCTGAACTTGGTAATATTATACCTTAAATTTCAATCATAGTTTAATTTCTTTTCTATTTCTTTTATTTAATCTTTTTTATAGTCAGACTTTATCCCCCTTCCAGTCTACCCTCTGACTGTTCCAAATCCCATACCTCCTCCCCCACCCCTGTCTCCATAAGGGAATCCCCACTCTGCTATCCCCATTCCACCAGACCTTCTCACTCCTTAGGGCCTCCAGTCTCAATCATACCTTTTTTTTTTTTCCGAGACAGGGTTTCTCTGTATAGTTCTGGCTGTCTTGGAACTCACTCTGTAGACCAGGCTGGCCTCGAACTTAGAAATCCACCTGCCTAGCTTCCCAAGTGCTGGAATTAAAGGCGTGTGCCACCACACCTGGCTCAATCATACTTTTTCTAAAATTTTTAATTAATTTGTTTACACCATATTTTATTCCCCTCCCCAATCCACCCTCTGACTGTTCCACATCCCATTCCTCCTCCCCATCCCTCTGTTTCCATGTGTATGTCCCCACCCCCACCCCACCTGACCTCTGCACTCCCTGGGGCCTCCAGTCTCTTGAGGGTTAGGTGCATCATCTCTGAATGAACACAGACCCTGATGTCCTCTACTGTATGTGTGTTGGGGGCCTCATATCAGCTGGTGTTTGCTGTATGTTTGGAGGTCCAGTGTTTGAGAGATCTCGGGGGTCCAGATTAATTGAGACTGCCCGTCTTTCTACAGGATTGTCCTTCTCCTCAGCTTCTTTCAGCCTTCCCTAATTCAGCAACAGGGGTCAGCTGCTTCTGTCCATTGGTTGGGTGCAAATATCTGTGTCTTACTCTTTCAGCTGCTTGTTGGGCCTTTCAGAGGCCAGTCATGATAGATCTGTTTTTGTGAGCACTCCATAGCCTTAGTAATAGTGTCAGGCCTTGGGCCCTCCCTTAATCTGGATTTCAGTATATGTGTATCTTAAAAAAGCCTTAACTTTACTGTGTTTCTGAAATATAGACCATTGCTCTGAGTGTGGTAGTTTTGGTGGTGCACATCTGTAGTTGCAGAACTTGCATAGTTAAAGCCAGAAGATCAGGATTTCAAGGGTAGGCATGGCTTCTTGAGAACCTGTAAAAAGAAAGGAAGGAAAGAAGAAAGGAAAAAAAGAAAAAAAGAAAGGAGAAAGGAATGAAAATTTACTGGCTGTACAAGTCTCAATTACTAAGGTGCATATATATATATATATATATATATATACATATATACTGCTTTACATATTATCTTAGTTCAGTGCTCATGGCTGGCATGCCCCATTGAGAGGAGGGCTATCAGTTTACCTGCGAGTGTTGAGCTATTCTTCAGGGCCCCTTTTATTGTGGTTTAAAATTGTTGGGTGGTAATTTGTCCAGTTTACTTCATATTTCCTTCATCCTGGTTTGTTTAATTTCTTGGGTTTGTGGGCCTGTAGTTTTCATAAGACTTAGAAAATTTGGGGCATTATTTTCCAACTCCTCTGCAGCTTCTTGTGCCTTTTGTGACTCTATTGTGTGCATATGAGGTTGTTTGTTGAAAGCATCTCACTCTTTTCAATTCATATTCTTTTATAAGTCCCTCTCTGTTTCATTTTGGATAGTTACATGGCTACATTTTCAATATATTATTTTCCATATTGTTCATATAGCTATAAATCCAATTTGATGCATGTTTTAATCTTATATTTCTAAATTCTAGAAATTTACTTTTTAAAATCTTCTGTCTTACTTTATATGTTAATTTTTCTTCTGTCTTCTCAGACCTACAGAATAGAATTAACTGGACTCTTTTTAATTGCCTGCTAATTTCTGGGGTCTTTTTTAATTTATTGGCTTTTTAAACTTGTTTTTATAGGTTGTGTTAATAGACAGAATCACAAAACTTTAGAGCAATGGTCTGATTTTACTTTTAGGCTTGATTCTAGAGTCCAGCACTACTACACTCTATAAAGTGGACTGAGACAAGCAGAAGAAGTAGGCTTTCATGCCCAGAGAAGGGCAAAGAAAGCAGAAACATATGGCAGAATGGATGGTTTAATGTTGATGTTATTTTATGTGGGAAACAAGTCTCCTCAGCAGTCGGAGAGCAGATTTTGTTCCAGGACTAATGTTCCCCACTACTTAATTTAATATCCTTGGAATATTCTCTCTTGTGCCTCATCTAATTATATTTTCACTTCAAAATGATTATTATATGAATACTTAGTAGCTATGCATTGCCCACCATTGTTGAGATAGTTTTATCAATTGATGATGCTGATCAGGAGTCAGCCACAAGCACAAGTACTTGCTGTGCATGTAGCCCTTCTGCGTTCTGCTGCTGAACTGGGTAACCACTTGACAGTTCCTGGATTCTAACTTTTGTTCCTCAACTCTGGAAGAAACTTCCTGGCCCTTCTCCTCTCCCTCCTGCCTTTGCCACTTGGAAAGTCTCTCCAGGCAGTTAGCTGCTACAGTCCTAGGCGTCTTTTAGCTATCATTTCTCTAAAGGATGGCTCTTCTCTACTGTGTGGTATACTGTGTTTGATAGCTTTTGTGTCAGTGTTTCAGATTAAAGAGTATAGCTGGCTGGTCCCTGTCACTGTCTGTTGTCTGGAAGTCTAAGTCATTTTCTATATTTAGACCATGAGATGAGTAATAATGACCTGTAATGGGATCAGCTATCAGCTATTCCAATGTGGAAGATCATTGTCTTTCAAGGTGACAATGCCAAGGAATTTGCTACAGAAGATCCTTACTGAAAAGATATAGGCTTTGTGCACATGGATTCACAGAGCTAAATGAGTTGGCTAAATTGACCAGTCAATTTAAACTTACTTAATTCTATCAAAAAACAAATTTCCTGTTCTTCGCATCAGTTAATCATTTTTATTGAGTTCTCTCCATTGAATGTATTTCAAATAGTTCTGTTATATTGTTATTGCCAAGGATTATGGATGCTGGAAACTGCACATTTTGTTCCACTAGAAAATAATGTGGGAGGGAGATGTAGGACTCTGGTTGATGTATCAGTCCCCCAGAAGGGTCATATTTTAAATGATGTATGTACAGTATTTTATGGGGACGAAATACAAGGTCAGAGTTGGGAATAACTATAGACTCCATTTTAGGTGTAATATTGTAATACAAAACAGAAATTTATTTATCACAAATTTAAATCTCTGGGGGTCTGATTTCTGACCCACAGATAAGGCCTAGAAGTAAATTTCAATCTGAGTTTGTATGGACTGGTTGGAGTTGAAATTTTGTATACAGTGTGTGAGTGTGGAAAGAGTTGGAGAGCCAAGGCTGACAGCACAGAAAAGACTGGAATCAGGAAGTATACAGAGAGTTGCTGTTTTGCTGGAGAAGTAAAGAGCAATTTAATTTAAAAATTACAGTATACATACATGTAGGTATCACAGAGGGTCATATAGGTCTCCCGTGCAGCATGGATGAAGATTGTCACAAAGCTGGCAGTGACTTAGTTAACGTTCATAAGCAACATTGTAGTTTTTCCTTTAAATAGCTAAGTCCATTGAAAAGGAGAGTTACCATAATCTATTCCAGATGAATAAAAGGCAAATTGAAGATGTATGTGTTGATGGTTTTATATGTTCTTATCAATCCAGGTAAAATACCCTATGTGAAACTTCATTCCATTTGTAAGTAACCCCCTGCCAGTGTTGATGGATGTTTCTGTGAATGATAACCTACCATTGGTCCACTAACTCATAAGAAGTATGTGTGAGAATGGGCATGTACTTATACCATTGTATGAATGTGGAGGCCCTAAGGCAGTTTGGTGGAGTCGGTTTTCCCCCTTCATCCTTACACAAGTTCTAGGTACTGAACTCAGATCATCAGATTTTTGCAGCAGGCCCTTTTACCCATTGATCCATCTCTCTGACCCTGCTTCTCTGCTTTCCCGTAAACAGGCGAGTCTACACATTTTAGGCCCATCCGAGTTGCAAGCTCCATAACGATTCTCTCTTGCATCAGGCTTGTTGCATCTTCCACTGTACTATGATGCTGGTCCTATTTGGGAGAGGGTGTGCCTGTAGCATTTCTTTCCTCTGCGAATGTCCAAACTGAAGCACCATCTACCAGCTGTTCCTTTGTCTGCACAGGCAACCTTCCAGCAAGCCAGCAATTCTCTGATGTCCCACAACTCCTATCAGCTCTTTAAAATGGTTAGAAACAGAAATGTTTTCATAGTCCCAAGTATTGGATATGAACCAAATATTCTAATTTGTTGCCTCAGAAATCTAAAATAACTTAGACTATCATGTAGCAGTTTTCCAGCTGAGTAATAGGAAAGAAGACTACATAAAACACTAATAAACTTGAATTATTACTATAGATTGTTACTGTGTGAGTTTTGCTCAGAAACGAGAATGTTTGTATTAAAACAGGAAAAGATATCCTAAGGAGATGTTCACCGAGTCATAAACTAGTTGGCCAATAGTTGGTTCTTTTCTAGCTTACTGCTTAGCAAGAGCTGCATTTGTGATAATGTTATTTATTTTTCTGAGTTAACCATTCAACTGTGTTGAGGAGAACAGCAGAATTCCTGTGGTTCTTTTCTCCCTCAAATACACAATACAGTTATTTAAACCCGGAAGGTAAAAGGTTCAGGTCTGACTTAGACATCATCTGACTTTGAGTTCTTCTTAGTTAAGTCAAAATGGAGCACTGAGGTTGGAGATAAGGGATTACAATAGAAAGAATGATGTGAGCGTGGTAAATGATTCTTAGAACCAGGACAATGCTAGATTGTGTCCCAACCACTGGGAGTGTTTATACACTGAGCCTGGCTGATCTGGGTATTTATTCTTCTTTTGAACTCATGTAACTTTCCCTTTTACCATTGTATGGCAGCTATCACGCTTATCTTTTCAATTAAATAGATGCTACATTCCTCAAAGATAGACATTCTCTGACTTTTACAGGCCCATCCTTGTAAGCCCCTTGCCTGTCGCAGTAATACCTCTCAAATATTTGTTCTTGACTAAATCCCTTAACTGCTGCCTTGGCCGTCATCACAGTAGTCACATAGCAAATGCCTGAGTGCATCTTCTATTAATCATTGACCTTTCAGAAGCAAAGAGTCACTTGAAATGACATTACCTAGAATTGCTATTTTGTAGTTTGTTTCCTTGCAGGGAAGACTACAACTTTCCCCAATTCTTGGTTTCCCTGCACCGAACCATTCTGGCCCTTAAAATGAAGGTCTTGAAAACAAACATGACTCTCTTTATCATGAGAATGTGACACAGCTTTGCAGAAAGGTTCAAAAAGCCTATGGACATTTTTTAACCCCCCAAAGTTTCACTAAAGTTCCTTTAAATGTTCTATTGATATTTCTAGTAGCAGTGAGAAGTCCAGAACGAAGCATATTGCCATTTTTATTGGGCATGGATGTGACAGTCATCTGAATTCTTTCTTGTCTAGCTATATTTCTCGGTAACATTTCTTTCTTTGGGGGGGGGTCCCCTATGACTCTCCACCCATTCAATGACTAGTGGTAACCTGCCATCCCAGCTTTCATTGTTTTGATGTTTGTCACTCCATGGCTGATGGAAATTCTATCTTCTGGCTTTGAAGACTGCTTCAGGGTGTTTTATTTATTTATTTTCTTAGCTTTTTGGAAATGAGCTGTCTTTGATTACAGCTTGTCAGTGTGTTCTGACTGCTAACATTGATTCCCAGCAGTCAACAACTTTGTCATATTGTTCAAGATTAGGTTTCCATGTGTCATTTTAATAGACTAAAAAGCCATTCTCAGTAAAATCGAATTCCTGTGGGTATCATTGTTAAGGATGCTCTCAAAATGAAGTAAATTTGTAATGTTTTGGAGGTTTTACCGGGAAGGCTTTGGGTGACTGTATTTACTGAAACTACCAGTGAGTGTCTCAGCTGGATTTGGTATTCTGTAAATTCAATTTAAAACCTGTTTGCTTTTAGTTAGGTAAAACTCGGTTTCCAGTAATTAAGACACTTTATGAGCTTCTCCCTTTATGCAGGTATTATAATTGTCAAACTTTTATTTTTGACTTTAACTGTAAAAATGTTTGCTTTTTCTTCTCATTTCTAAGTACGACCCCTATACACAGAATATAGATGCCCATTTTCAGCCTAGGTACATGATACAGTATCACATTGCTCATATTTAACTACAGTTAGTAGTAGTGAAAAGAAAATGATCTGAAACCTTGTGGTGTGGGTTCAAATTCCAATTCAGGCATTTGTTATTTGTATATCCTTTAGAGTTATGTAATTCTTTGTGCCTTGGTTTTCTCTCTATAAAATGAACATGTTAATGGTGACTTTAGGGGTGGAGAGATGGCTTGGTGGTTAAGAGTACTCGCTGTCCCAATATAGGACCTAAATTTGACTCCTACATCCACACTGGGCAACTGACAACCACTTATAACTCCAACTCTGGAGAATCCTGGCCTTAGAATTCTGGCCTTAGAACACATGTCTCATACATTCACACAAAACCACACCTATACATATAAACAAATAAAAATAAATCTTAAAAAATAGTTATGTAGCTAAGCATGTTGGGTCATGCCTTTAATCCCAGCACTCAGGAGACAAGAGGTAGAGGGGCAGAGGGGCAGAAGGGCAAAGGTAGAGGCAGATGGATTTCTAAGTTTGAAGCCCAATGTGTAAAAGGTAAGTTCCAGGAAAGCCAAGGCTTCACAGTGAAATCCTGTCTTGAACACACACACACACACACACACACACACACACACACACACACACAGTCTTCTTTATGTCTATTTAATAGAGACAATAGATACATGATGTATGTGTGTGTGTGTGTGTGTGTGTGTGTGTGTGTGTGCATGTTGCACATTGCTCTCTCCCCCCACCACTCAGCCTTGGCCCTCATCACTTTATTAACCCAGCAGTCCTTCCTGGAACACACATTTTTATACACTGGGTATCAGAATGAGTGTTTGTGACCTTCTACAACTTTCTTGGGTGTCAGTGTATGGGCTCTCTATGATCATCTAGCAAGCTTCCAGGAGTTTGATATCCTTTCCTTACCTCTTTAAACTCAGTTGGGAGAACTAATAATTTCCACATTTCTTTAAATCCTCAGTGACACTGTTTTTGCTCAGCTTGACAGCTGCCTGGGTAGGTCAGTATCTCAACCTCTTCCCCAGAGAGCTCTATGAACTGGGAGAATCCAAATGGATGCTAAGTGGTAGACACCATTAGCCACATATGACATGAGATAGCCATAATAGCTGAGCAAAATCGTAAGCTCTTGTTGAACTTGTCTTATAGGCAATCAAGCAAGAACTGTCTCCTAAGAAATACTGTTGATTTCAAAGAAAAAGTCCATTTGCTGCAATTCTGATGCTAGTAAGGCCCTCTCATTTTTCAGCTGTTTTTCATCTACCTCAGGTTGTGGTCTAGAGTGGAAGTAACCCTAGTTTTCCTGCTTCTCTGTGTGGGCTGAACAACCTAACTGTATAGGGATCCTTGCTGCCATGCCAGACACATCAAGACCTCAGTTGCACTGGCTCTGACATGAATATCGAACCTGTCTTACTACTTGACTAGATCTTCTTTAGCCACAGGTTTTTTTCCCAGCGCTTGCTCCAGGGCTCTAGGACCAAGTTTGTTTAACATAGAATATAACATTTTGTGAAAACCTGTCTTATTTCCAGGCCTATGCACTTTGACTCCTATAATGGTGACCTGATATTTGTGCTTTTCAGTGTCCAATAATCTCCTAAGTGTCAGTATTGTGCTCATCACACAACATTCAAAATGATCATTTTATAATCACACATAATCCTAACTTATAAGTATGTTTACTGTTTTCATAATAAGACAACTGATACCCAGAGTAATTTAGATATAGTTACCACTGAAGAAGAGATTCAAATTTAGATTTCTCCTGCTGCAAAGCCGGAGGTTGTTGCTTCTACTCTGCTGTTTCTGGTCCATACTCTTAGTTGGAAGGCAAGATTCTACCAGGGTTCGTGATTTTACAGAGAGAGTTTGTAGTTCATTCTCCTAGGGCATGTTCCTTATCTTCATCTATTTAGCCAAGTTTGTGAGGGCCCTTGAGCTGCTCCCGTGGAGTCAATCATGAACTCCAAGCTTGTCTTCCTGACTACTGCTTGGGTTGGGTAGGATACTGCTGTGGGGATGGTCAAGGATAAAACCAGAGCTTGTGTGGTGGGGACTTTAACTGCTGAACTGAAGTAAACACCTCAGTATCTCTAGTAGACACATGAGGGATAGCAGAATTACAGCCCCGTTCCAAGGCACACATTACAGTGCTTTCAAATTCAAGAGCCTACTACACTGCCTAAGTCTTAAGCTCTAAGAGCTTTCTCAGGCCTTTCAGCCAGTTGACCTAAGAGAGGAGGAGCTCCCTGTACTGCTCAGGCAAGTGGCTCAAAGGCATTTGTTCATAAATATTCAAGCTTCTTTCCTTCATACCTTAACATACTTGAGACTCTTGGAGCATTGTTTGAAATTTATTAGGTCAGAGATGAAGCTTAGAGATTGTATTTTCAACAGGCTTTTAGATGATGCTGACCCTCAACCCACACTTTGAATAGCAAGCCTCATCAGTATAAATGCTTTAGTAGTACCCCTCTCCCCCATTTCCCTCCTTTCATTTCCTTTCTCATGTCTCCAGAAGGAAACTCAGGATCCCTAGCATCAGGTCCAAATAGACCATGTGTACTCTTACTGTTCTTGCTGGCCTCCAGATCCTCCCTTGGTGGAGACCTACCCGGAGGGGCTCTGCCAGCTTTCAGAATGGGTAGCCCAAGGGGACAGCAGCATTTTCCCAAGTGCTCAGGGCTTTGTGGACACGAGGGCACCTTCACAGATCTCTTCCAGAAAAGTATCACTAGGCATGATGTAGCCCAGGTTGCGTAGCCAGGGCTTTGCCTATATTGATCTTAAAGTGTTTGCAGATGAGGGCATAGCTGGCATCCTTCCCTCGGAGAATCGCCAGGATCTTTATTTGAGAGAAAGCTATGCTATGTCTCAGCTGTGGAAACTCTAGGACCTCTAAAATCAGTTTGAACCAAGACTCCCAAAGATCTGGAGTTAAGAATGAATGGGAGGGGAGCAGGGAAGTGAATAGGGTGTGGGGTGTGGGGTGTGGGGGTGGGGGTGGGGGTGGGGAGAGGAAGTAGGTAGGTGGGTAGGTAGTCAGGGAAGGAGACAGGGAGAGAGATAGGGAGGGAGACTGACTCAAATTCTCAGAGCTGAGGAATTTCTTTACAAAGGCTCAATAGAGATAAGGTTAGGGAGTGGCCTGTCACCTGCATACTTTCTATCTGCATTCCTGCTCCCAGCTGAGACCTGTTTGTTCCCCTCTATCAGCTGCTAACCTTTCTTCTGGTTCTCATTAACCCCAAATTTATACAAAGCATCAACCTGTTTTATTCTTCCTGAGTAAGATTAACAGTTAAAGTAGAATAAGCTAGAAGAACCCAACGCAATTAGTACCAAGGTCTCAAAGGTCTGGCATCTCTTTCTATAGTTAACTCCCCTTTGTCAGTGGCTGCTTCTTTTTCTATTGGCCCCTGAGATGAGTTTGAGTTTGGTGCTCTTGCTAGCAGAGCCATCCTGTGTAGTTGCTCAGCTTTCAGACTACACAGCATGCAGTGTGCATGGCGGGTAGGTGGAAAACTGGAGGTTTGTGTTTGTCGGTGGCTCAACTGGCACAGACTATGAATGTGTGGTGAGAAATGACATTCTCTATAGGAGATTTTATAACTCAGCAACTGTGCTTTCTCTCAAACCCTGAAAACTTAGACTCTATTCCCAGAAACCAACCCTACCTAACATAATGATGTTTCATAAAAACATCAGGTTTCTCCCAAACCTGAGAGTGTCACCCCCTCCTCCTGCCCTGGCTCCATCAGGAATCCTATCTTTCTTTCTAAAATTAGGTTGAATCTATCCTTTAAAATTCCAGTTTATCCTCCTGTTTATTCAGTTTAGTCCCTGGAAGGATGATATGTGTTCTTTGTAGGTCTTAATCATGCAACTGTGAAGACCTGTGCATCAACTATGACCCTGATATTCCCTATAGGTCCTTCTGGAGCTAGCTCTTGTTCTGATGCTGCCCTGCTTCCAAAGCAGGCTCAGACAGTCTTCCACTTGAGGGTGCCCTGTCACATTAGCTTCAAAGAAAGCAGTTCTTCATATTCTTTATCTCCTAAGTGAACTACTGTCTTCTGCCATGATCAAAGACCTTGATATCTAAGCCATTGGCAGACAGGAAGAACAGTTTCAGGCCTCCGTGGAAAGGCTGAATTCCAGAATCCACAGACATCCATACTGATGAGACCAGAAAGGTAAAGTCTGGGAAACAGGGCCAAGAGCCAAGGTAAGTTGAACTAAAAGCCCTTACTAGCTCTGGAGCTGTGGGAAGTTCTCTCTCTCTCTCTCTCTCTCTCTCTCTCTCTCTCTCTCTCTCTCTCTCCTTCCTTAAATCTATTTCCTTAAATATATTTTGATTATATTCTTTTCCTCTTTTCCTCTTCCAACTTTCCTAACTCCTCCCACCCCCCTACTCATCCAAATCCATGCTTTTTTTTCTCTCTTTCTCAAAAAAGAAATATGAAAATAAAAACAAAGAAATGCCCAAACCTCCAGAATGAAAATTGAAACAATTAGCAACAGTAGTAACAACATCCCAATAACACAAAAAGTACCAGAATCAGCTGTGGGTCTATATCCCTGTTAGTGCCACCTACTGAAAGAAGAACCTTCTCTAAGGAGGGGTGAGTGAGGAGGCACTGACCTATGGTATAGCAATGTGTCATTGGGACTCATTTTATCGCTGGTTTTGTCTTTTCAGATTAATAGTAGTTATTATTCATATTTTCAATAATATTCAATAATATTGATATCAATAATAATTCAATACTATTCAATAATAGTAGTTAGTTTTCATATTTTCAGTTCTCTCATCTGTGAAATGGGAATAAGATTAAACAAGTTATCATATCTAAGGTTCTTAGCACAAGGTCTGAGAAGCAGTAAATTCCAACCCTCCCACTCCAGTCCCCCAGGTTCTTCAGTGGTGACTGAACCCTGAGTCTGCTTCTGAGAGGCTTGGTAGTTTAGTAGTCTGTCCTAAGCAACTCTAATCTCTTCCTACAAAAAAAGTAATAAGAAGTGGTCATTTTAAGCTCACCCTTGTCAGCTGAACAGTGACCTCAGACTGTCCTCAGCAGAGACTAAGGGTCATCTTTCTGTGGTCCTAGGAGGCTTGAAACCAATGGCAGAGATTCATGTGCTATACAAGTTCCCATTTCCACAGAGGCTTCCAGGGCCTGCTCTTAGTGTCTTCTCCCATAGCTACCAGACCTGACTCGGCAGTCCTGCAGAATCCCAGTAAAGTGCAGCATTTTTCCCCAGTGGCAAGCTGCATGTTGTGAGTACCTTGGAAAGCATTTACCCACCCTGCTGGCATCCTCCCTTCATGACAGCATCATTATGTCATGCCACTCTTCTCTGTCCTATAACACGGCCTGACTTGGCCATCAACCTGCTTCCTTGACTCCTTTCCACCTTGGATGTTCACATAGGATTTTGTTTGGCCAACCCCTGGAAAGAACACACCTGCAATGGAATTCCCCAATATTCTTCACATGTGGGGATCCCTTTACTAAGGCCTCTTCTTTTGTTGTCCTCAGTAATTATTAACTGCTGTCTGGCTCTTCTGTGTTCCAGGTATAAATTCCAACTCTTGATAACATCTTTTCTTTCGCTTCACAAATTAGAGAGCAGAACCTCAAGATGAAGTGACCAAACATACTTAAGTCACTTAGCAAATGGTTAATTGTTCCATAAGTGATTATTACTGTAATTTTTCTGACACTGATGGTTACATTGGCTACATCACTGTGTTTGTTTTTCTTAGCATTGTAACTTTTAACCATTTAAAGAAAAAACACCCATGTCATGAACAATAGGATACCATAGGTTATTTTTACCCATCAAAGACTCCAGAGTAAAACCCCAAATCATTAAAGTGCCCTACAAGGCTCAGTCTCCTCTAGCAATTCTTTCCTTCAATCCAAGAAGCACAGAGATACTGTTCTGTCTGCTGGAATTCATCTGGCTTTGCCAGGTGGCCAGGTAGCCTACACCTTCTCCTGGCTTCTGCTTAGATGTCACTTCATTGGTGATGCCTTACCTGAGGGGACAGAATCCTGAGCCCAGAGCACTTCCTATCACTCCTCCAAATGACTTGTTTGTTTGTTTATTTATTTGGCATGTTTATTATGTATTACACTCTTGGTTACAGATATATGTGTATGTGTATCTATGTATATGTTTGTATGTGTATATTTTTTTTTTTTTTTTTTTTTTTTTTTTTTTGGTTTTTCGAGACAGGGTTTCTCTGTGTAGCCCTGGCTGTCCTGGAACTCTCTTTGTAGACCAGGCTGGCCTCGAACTCAGAAATCCGCCTGCCTCTGCCTCCCAAGTGCTGGGATTAAAGGCATGCGCCACCACACCCGGCTTGTATGTGTATATTTGCATATGTGCATATGTGTATATGGATGTGTATGTAGGGAGATGGGGATTACTTGATTGTTTCTTTCTACTAAGGGACATAGGTTTCATGAAGGAAGAAATGATTCTTTAGAACCTAAAAGTGCCTGGAATTTAGTCTGAGTGTAATAAATATTTGTAGAATGAATCAAGAAATACTTGCCCTTTTACAATTTTTGCCAGAACAAAGCACAAAGGAAATATCACTAAGAAGATGCCGAAAAGCACAGTGAGCACTTTTATGCCAGCCTGTGACACAAAGGATTGACCTATGGACTACAACTAGGATTTTGTGAAATGTTAGAGATCTTGTTACCGACAACTTTTATCAACCACTCACCTTTGGTTTGCAGTTGGAAAAGAAAACAAAAAAACTTGTAACTTCCCTCAAATATTTGTCTGTCATGCTCAGCATGGATATTTACACCTTCCCTTAAAGAGGCAGCCTTGGGGAATGTGTGAGCACCAGCACTGTGCCGGGTGTCAATACCCTGTGGGTTTGCTGAGAAAAAGGCTGCTTTGTACATTAGCCCCGCCCTGGATTCTCTCTTGGCCCCCATCCAGTTACTGACACTATTTAGTTCGTAAAATTTCCTGGACACAGAGGAGAGGGGGCATCTGTCTCAAGTGAAACCCTGATCGGCAGGACACATTTCCATTCAAAGGGAAACAGTGTCTGCTGAACTGTGTAGCAGCTATCTATGCAGGAAACTCGAACACTGTCCAAAGAGCAAATAATCAAAGCAATTAATCTGATAAGACAGTGACACAGGAGGAAAGTACAAATTGAAGTTTCAGCAACAGGTGTAAGACACGTCGTCTTTCCTTTTCTGATATTCTTAGGAAAGTAATAAGATAGCTTAATTACATGATAAAACTCTCAAAGTCCAGCTGGAGCCTCCCGGTTCCTGCTGGCTCCTCACCTGCCTTCTTTTCTTATTGGACATGTTGAGATCTCTAGATGGTTAGGTTGAGCTCTCTGCTGTCCTTACCCTTCAGATTTCAGAGAAATGTGAATATACAATGAAACTAAGCTCGTCTCCATCGTATTTTCTCCTGGTGCAGTTAATGATCTACTCAAATGAACTTTGTACTATAAGCTAAATCATGTGTGTATTTTAATAGTATATACTAAGTGGTGCATTCACACATTCATGGATTACAAGTTTACTAGTATGTCTGTTATATACTTGTTTTCCCTTAATTTTGTAATTAAGGAATAAAACTTGATTGGGTCTTCAAGCACATGTAACCTTTTCCTATAAGCATTAAATGGAATCATATGGAAGTTGGCTTCAGTGCTGTAGGAAGCATCTCATTGTCAGACATATTTTTTCCTATAAGCATTAAATGGAATCATATGGAAGTTGGCTTCAGTGCTGTAGGAAGCATCTCATTATCAGACATATTTTTCTCCTCTTCCTTCCCAACTTTCTTCTTGTTTTGAAAGTTACTGAGTTCCCATGTTGGACTAGCATCTGGGGATGGTAAAGGCTAGTTACAGAATTTTAGTTGTCCTGAGGTAGTTAGTGATCACCCACAATCAGATTGCCTTGTTTATGTAATTGGTCTTGGAAGATGTGAGCTCTCACAGACTTTTTTCTAGGGCAAGTTTCTGTGCTTACTTGGTATGGAATGTCAGTCAGTTACTAGCTAGGTTTTGTAAGCTTTCTGTAAACTAGCATAAATGTTTTGTTATTTGTACAATAGTCTGTTTCTCTCATACTTTTGTTAAAATGTAGCCTCACGTACAGTAGGCAAGTGGTTCTTCTGGCTTCTCTTCCTTCTTTGGTTCTAGACTAAACTTTTTATCTTCTCATTCCTATTCTCATCTCCCTGTCCTGGTTAACAACATTTATGAGTTTTCACTTTGTATTGTAGCAAATTGCTTTTGAGGGAATATTTTATATTTGCTCCATATAAAAATAAATGGATGCAGAGCTAAAAAATTGAGACTATAGACAGGTTGAAGATTGCTCTATGCGAATGCAGTTGGAGGCTGAAATGTTTTTAAAGGAAATTAAATAGATTAATAGTATTTTTCTCACAGACCGTTAGCCATGTAGGAAATAGGGAAGTCATTGCTTACTTGATCACCTATTCCGATGTCTGAGTGGAGACCTGAGACTACGTCCTTCGTTACAGATGTTTCCTGGTCTCATTTCTGTACTGCTTCCCCTTTTCCTTGGCCATACCCGGGCAAAAGGTCCACCCAAGAGAGCTCTTTATTTGAAAATCTGTTCAATTCAACAAGAGAAAAAATTGCCTGGACATTTTAGTGTAGGATGTTAGACAAAATATTCTTACAGGAAATCTGAAATTCAGAACTCTGTATGAGCTCTTCACCCTGCAGCGAGGAAATGGTGTTTCTGACTCAGCCTGCCCTGTGTTTAAGTTGAGATGGAGTTGCTGTATTAGTTCTGTTTGGAATCCTCCTTAAAGACTTGTCTGTCATAGTCAAACTCAGGGTTCATAGCTTCTAAAACAGATTGTAGGCTGTTAAAAATACACTGTATGGTAGCACTTACCAGTCCTTGAGAGAAACTATGTGTGAGCTATGATGGATTTCAGGAATTATATCAGCACCCTCCAGTCAGTGTTCCTTTCCTTCTTCTTTTATAAATCAGTAGTTTGCAATTTTGACAGGTAATTTTTTTTTTCTGTCAGCTAAAACGTGATGCAGTCTTTTAAACTTTGAGCAAACTGGAAACTAAGTACCTCTCAGAAGTTGTTTCCATTCAAATTATGACTGGCTTTTAGAATTTTTGTCTTTTGGGGGGATTATGTTTTATGGTTAAATTTTTTAAAATTTATTCCTTGAAAATTTCATACATTTATACAATCTATTTCCATTATAATCATTACCTTTCTTTAATTCCTATAAGATGCTCCACCCCCTCTCTTCTGACTCCAATCCTCCCTCCCTTTTGTGTTGTTATTAATAACAACTGAGTTAAATTAATGCTGTCCAAATGTGTGTGGGTATGGAGGCCATTCACTGCTGTGTGGGCAACCTACCAGCTTCCATGCCCCAAAAGGAGAGACTCTGTCTTCATCACTAGTTATCAAGCACTAATAGGTCCACAGTCAAGGGTAGGTGGCCCCCCTAGGCCTATGACCACCTTAATCATGGGCTTTTGACCAAGCTTATAGACCCAGGTATAGATTCCCTCCTGTGGAGATAGAGTGCTAAAATAGGTAGTGTATCAAAGTAGAAGGTGGGCCTCACAATATGGTAGTACACATCACATTGCACTATTTTCTTTTTCTTTTTGAGATTATAATATAGCTACACTATTTCTTCCTTTCTTTTCCCCTTCCATACCCTCTCATATACCCCCTCCTTGTTTTCTTTCAGTCATTACACATTTTTCATTTACTGTTGTTGCATGCATTTAGGTATATATATATATACATAGATATATATAGATATATATAGATATATATAGATATATATAGATATATATAGATATATATAGATATATATAGATATATGACTTTACAGACACTGAGTCATTGCTAGCCTTCCCTCTCATTGAGCAGGTCTTAAGTCTACCTAGAGAATTGCTCTTTGTTGATTTCTTCCTTTGATTGTTTTATTTTAAAAAAAATCACAAAATGTCTTTGTTCTGGAAAAATACTTATTCTCCTATATGAAATTACATTACAAAAATTATAGTCTGAAATTCCAAAAGAATCATTTCCTGAATAAAATGAGATAGCTACAAATAAGATAAAGTTTGTCAAGTATTAGGGCAGACTATTTGTAGACTTATTAAATTCCTATAAAAGACCTAGAAGTCTCCAGTTGTCTACCCTTGTGACCTTTATATCTATTTTTAATTATGTTTATTCTGATTCTTTTAAGGTTCTACTAAGATGATTCAAGTTAAATTACTTGGACTGAATTTTAGAAACATTATCTTTTAATTTCTCAAATTGTCTAGGAGTTGCTAGAGAATCTTAGATCTAAACATATAGTTATTGAAGAAAACATTTTTGGTTTTTAAAATCTGGATTAACCATTTCTTCCCAAGTCAGAATGTGAATATATACCTGCAAATATTTGCAAACATGCAAATTACTTACACATAAAAGATAGGATACAATACATTAACATGATCTCCACTGACTCTTCAAAGTTTCTATGTATATTTTAAAATTTAGACATTCCAAAGGTAAAGAAAACTTTGAAAAAGTTTTCATTATGAATTAAGAATATGATATGTACACATGAATAATAATAGATATTTTATGTGTCCTTTACCCTCATTTTCCCCTGACAGTAACACATTGCCAACTTTACAATGCTATTACAGTAAGGAAGTAGATGTCCTTTTGTTATAATAAAGTGTACATAACAAAGTTTGGAATCTTACCATTTTAAGTATGTAATTCATTGGCAGTAAGTAGAGTCAGAATATGTGTAAACATCACCACTAGCCATTTCCAGAACTTACCATCATCTGAAACAGGAACTCTGTGTGTACCAAAATATACCTCTTCATGGTTCCTTCCTGCCAGACACTGGCAGCTTCAATTACATTTTTTTCTCTCCCTATAATTTTGCATTTTACAGGTAGTTCATATAAGTGTAATTTTCGCTACTACTATGGACTGTTTCACAATTACTTGTTTTGTTGGTGAGTTATCTATTTTCTAAAATTCTACATTTACTGAGTTTTGGGTTTAAAGAGGGGGACACAGGATTCATGTCTAGGGAGATCAGAGGACAACTTGAAGAAGGTTCTAGGGATCCAGATCAGGTTTTCAGGCTTTGGGGAGAGAGCCTTTAGTCTAAAGCTTAACAAAAGAAAGAAAAGGAAAAAAAAGGAAAATAATAGAACAGAAAGAAATAAAACCTTTCAGGGACATGATGGCGTGTAAGACTGCAAATACTTCTGCCACCAGTGTTTTGCTTTCTGAGACACTGTGGCTTGCCTTTGTAGTTTCCTTTTAAACTATACTTGTACTTTGATAAGCAAGAGTTACATGTTAAACCTGGCTGATATAAACAGATCCTACTTGTTCATGGTGCAGAATCCTTTAACCAGGCTGCTGACTTCTGCTTGCTAGTATTTCGCAGCAATATTGATCAAGATTATTGTAGTTTTTGAGTAGTGTCTTTGTTTGGTCTTCTTATCTGGGTAATTCTAGGCTGGTCAAACAACTTAGGAAATGTTCTTTCCTTTTCAGTTTTGAGAAGAGTTTGTGATTCCTGTTTTTTTTTTTTTTTTTTTTTTTTTTGAATGGTAGTAGCACTCAACAGTTGAGCCATCTGGTCCTGAGCTTTCATTTGTCCAGTGGTTTTTGATTACTGATTCAGTTTTCTTACCAGTTAAACATCTATCCAGATTGTCTGCCTTAATTATTTATTTTGATAGATAGTGAGTGTCTAGTTTCTACACAGCTATTTCAGGTAGATTATACAATGCATCCTCATACATGTATTTATAATCTTCTCTCATACCGTTTTTTAATAAAAATCAGTAGCATTACCTGTTGTGTGTACTTCCATCTTCCTTTATGGTCCAGTTTCATTGGAATTCCCACACCACCTATATGGTGTCTTACCTTGAACCATGGAAAGTTATAATCATTGGGGTGATGTATGATGATCTGAGAGGAGCTAAAACAGTCCTGTGAACACTTGAGTAACAAGCATGTTAGAAGCATCAAAGATCTCTGGTTTACCACATTGAGTTTGTCATTATTTTATAGTCTAGACACAAACTTCTCTTTGTTGTTCTTCAGTCTAAACCAGCTTTGTAGATAAAAAGCTCTATGATTCACATAAATACTTGGCGTGATTATCCTAATGTATATCTCGTGTTTATTTTGGGTAACCTAAGTAACACTAGTATGTTAATCCCCTCTTCCTCTTTTATTCTATGTCCAAGTATTCAGCCTGTTGTCTGAGTATCCTGTTTGTATTTCCTGAATTTTCACTTTTAGATATTATCTGGGAGATTCTGTTGCGATAATAAATGTGCTTTATTCTTTTCTCCTACCTCTTGCTACCTGCCCCCACCCCCAGCACAGTGTTACCACACACAAGGGCTTGCCGATCCCTGGCTTTCCTTCTATAATTATATAAAAGTTATAGTATAACTGTAGCCAGTGTTTATATTACTATATCACTGTAAAGGCTGTCCAGAACTAAGGAGATTATAGTATATTTAATCTCTCATTCTCATCTATCCCCCCCACATATACACATACATACATAGACACACAGACAAGCACACACGCATACACACACACACACACACACACGCGCGCGCGCGCGCGCGCGCGCGCGCGTGCGTGAGTGTGTGTGTGTGTGTGTGTGTGTGTGTTATGACTACAATTCAGATCCATTATCTGTGATTTAACTCTTCTCTCTGGTAAAAAAAATCTAGTATTATTATATCACATGTCCTTTTGAAGTATCTTCTGGAACTTTCTGACCCATGGCCTTCTAAGTGAATTATCATATGGGTTTGGTTTACAGCCATGACCTAAGACATCTGTCTTCGGTCTGCCCAGAAGCCCTCCCCCTTCTTTCTTTCTCTCTATCATTTCCTCTGTCATTCATTTTCCCCTTCCTTTGTCTTCTCATCTTAATGCTACTCACCCTCTATATCTTTCCAAAAGAAATGGTGCTTTGGAAATACAATTTGAGTCCTTTTGTGCCTAGCAATCCTTCTCCTCTCTATGCTTTCAAGTGTAGTTTTACTGAAAACAAAATTCTAGTCTGATTTTTCCCCCTTCAGTACTTTGAAGAATTTTTTTTGTTGTTTTTGAGAAGCTTGTTGTGTCCTAAGTCCTGAGATTTCTCAGTAACATGCTTTGATGTTCATCTGTTTTTGTCTTCACCGCCAGCCTTCAGTGGACTTGTTTACTCTGGACCTCCTGTTCCCTGCTTGAGGATCTCAGTTGTGTCACTAATTTGTCCCCCCCACCCCTGGAACGTCTCATGTTTATCTTTGTAAGATTTATACAATACTATACTGGATTACAGGATGATCTTTTTCTTTTTTGTTTAACATTTGTGTCTTTAAATTTTCCTCCATTCTATCTCTCAAACTTCTATTTCTTTTCTGATTACAATTTTCCTTTCTGTGAGTTTCTCTTTTTGGTTTCCTGAATCTCCCTCTTTGAATTCATTTGTACTTGGAGCAGGGATGGCCCATGCATTCCACTGAGCCCAGTGTATAGATAGCTTTGCCATTCCTGTGGGTCTGAGACATTGGTAACTTTGACAAGGCAGTGATCACTTGCAGGGGTGCACTTGCTCCACACAGGCTAGGTGTCAAAAATCAAAACTTTTAATGCCTGTTTAAGCCACAGCTCCTTTAATAGTTGAAAAAAAATGACTTAATCCCAGTTTAGGAGTGAAGGAATAGATTTGACAGATTATATAGTGTTCTCTTTATAATGGAAATGGTTAATAGTATTATGTAAGTTTCTGGTAAAATTAATAATTTTGTTTTCTTATTTGTACCCCATCATAATTTGTAGTTTGCTAATTTCTAACTTCCAGTCAATCATAATGAAGACCAGATTTTTAGACTGGCAGTTAATAGTACACAGATACCATGTGAAGCAGTATGGTCTTTCATCTCAAAAACTATTCAGAAGAAAATACCAAATAGCAATTTTGCAAACTTTAGGAATTCAATTTTTAGTAAGCTAAAATATAGACAGAAAGAAATGGCAGAACAAATGAATGTTGTTATAATGACTGATCCTAATAGACCAAACTGCACTGTCTTGAAGATATATAATATGTCTATTAAAATTATTGTACTCTAATTTTATATATGACAGTACTGATATTAACTTAGCTTAATTAATAGTATTCATTTTATAAGTCACACTCAAAAGTAGGCAGAAATTTTAAGTGTAGTATGTAAAAGAGTTGCTTTAATTTTTACATTTTAGAAAATTAAGTAACTTTGCAGGTTAGTCTACAAAATGAACTCTATTTTAATTTTTAAGTTAGAAATATTAGAGCCCAGTGTTATCTTCCTAATAATTTACTATAGTTTTGTTTTAACTCATATCAGTTTGGTTTGCAAAGTAAAAGTGGACTCTACAAGAGATCCATGTCTTGCAACTGGAAGTTGGCAATAGAGTTCACTTGTGGCACTCTTACCATCTTTGAAATACAGGTATGGTGCCAGTAACAGCTCCACACGGTCTTCTTAGAGCACGTCTCTGAATTAATGGACTTGTACATTTGTGCACAGTGAACATGAATGTGGTCATTTGAACAGCAAGCAGAGCGTCTATTCTCATCTTAACTAGGACTGTTGTGAATGGATTATTATTGTGAAGCCTGATAAATGACAGAGTCCATTGGTGGATTCAGCTTCTAGAAGCCCCTAAGTAGGTTCAGTGATGAAGGTATTTTGGTCTCCAAATAACTAGATCCTGGAGGAAGTCTAGCACTGCCCTGGTCGGTTATTGAATGTCTCCAAATTTAGGGCTGACAAAGCAAAGAGTTATCCTTCAGTATGTAGTATTTACTGCCTTAAAAGCTAAATTGGGTACTTTTCTTGGCCTGTTATTCATGAATGGAGAGTTCAACCTAACCTTCACAGATTATATACACAAAGCACCACTGATATTTAAACAAGATATAGTATTTCATATAAAACGAATCCCCAAGATAGTGACTCTAAACTTAGAGGAAGATCAGTGTTCTTATATATTTCTATTTATGTTTTTACATGAGGCCAGAGCTACTATAACTAGAATGATTTCTATGGCATTTAGATGTCCAATAGTGTTTGATTGCTTTCTTCTCATCCATGTGTTGTTAGGGACACATTTTGTACTTACAAAATTAAATAAAAGTTTATGCCTAGAAGTCTACAATGCAGTACTATAGTTAATTCAAGAATAAAGAAGGTATGTTCAGCTAAGACAAAATTCTAAAAGGTTTGGAGGCAGGGAAAGGATCAAGGAAGACTTGCTTTGAACAGGTGTGTGAGTTGATATAGGTGGGCTACACAATGCTCTGTTCACCATAGGATCACTAAGGTTGTGGACAGTTCACAGTAGGATGGTGGTCTCCCATACCAGGAAGATGAACTTGTCTTCTTCTCTATGTTGGGCTTTCACTGTCCATTCTGCAGATCACGTGGGAGGACTTGGAGGAGTTAGCATCCACCATGAACCCTCAGTGAATTGGACAAGAGGAAGAGTCTGTGGATGAATGACCCAGCATCCTGTCTCACCCAGGCACAAGATTTGGTGGTGCAGCATACTTAGAGTAACCTTACCAAAATTGTGTTTCAGTGGCTCATAGTGCTCTGTTGCCATTTTATATAGCTGTTATTGAATCTTATCCTTCCTAATGAACATATTTAAATGAACTGATTACTCCCAGGTCAGTTACCTTAGGAACAAAAACTCAAACAGTTCAGTTCAGTAGAGATGGTGAAATAACAGTGCAAAGTGCAGATGAAGCTCAGCATTGGTGAGCAGTTGTTTACATGGAATTTCACATTCACGGCTTCAAGGCAGTTAAATCAGTTACACCACAAGGCCTATTGGCAGAAGGCTTGGCACTCTTCTCCAGGCAGTGCAACTCTCCAAAAGGTTAACAGAGAGACGCCATGGCCAGAACTTAGCTTCCATGTGGTGGGTTCTTCTCCTCCTTGTTTAGTTTTGCAGTGTTAGGTCCTTGAGCAAATAGGTGTTTAATTTGTCTTTGAGGCAGTGCCAGAGTTATTCTTTCAAATAATAACTTGGCGGTGGTATTTTGAGAAGGTTGAGGACAGCATATGAGAAACAAACCATCTTATGATTCCGACAAGGCAGCAATACCACTGGGAATAGAACAAGGGGAAGTAACTGAGGGATTTATCATATGGTATGGTGTGGCTTGTCAGAGGAGAGAAATTGTTCCTTATAATTCCCACCAAGACCCTTAGGAGTGGTAAGTGGCAGGGAGGGGTAAGAAGGCACAGAGTCAGCAACACAGGAGTCAGTTGAGAAGCAGAAGCAGATTCATTTATTGCAGGAAATGGGCAAAACTTTATACTCTCTCCCAGGATCTCATTGGCTCTCAAGTAGCCAGATGTGGCACTGTCTCTTTCTCATTGGCTCGCTCCATTGCCTCATCCAGTGTCAGCAGTCTCTAGCCCTGCCAGCAGATTCTAGGTTGACTAGGGGAAGAAGGATCAGTGGCTCATGTGCCAGCATTGCAGCTGGGCCTGCTTGGCGACGTTCCTCATACAAGAATGATGTTAAAATGTATAAATACGGCCGCGTGGTGGTGGTGCACGCCTTTAATCCCAGCACTTGGGAGGCAGAGGCAAGCGGATTTCTGAGTTCAAGGCCAGCCTGGTTTACAAAGTGAGTTCCAGGACAGCCAGGGCTATACAGAGAAACCCTGTCTCGATAAATAAATAAATAAATAAATAAATAAATAAATAAATAAAAATAAAATGTATAAAGACTTATAACCTGGATTGCCAACTAAGAGGATACTGATATTTTCAGTTAAAATAGACAATATTAGCAGAAGACCATGCTTTTAGTTGGAAAAGTTTGCTTTTATGATGAAAATCTGTCACCCAACTGCCAAATATCTATTTTTTCCCTCTGTGTTAGATTCTTCATTTTAACTTAAGCCTATAATGTACTAAGCTAGAGATACCTCCCAGATTTCCTCAAAGCTGTTCTTAACCATGTGCCTAGTGTTGTGCTAGATTTCCTCAGTGACAACATAGAAAAGGGAGGCTAAACTGGAGGTTACCCTGTCACCAGAGCCCTATGCTTACTGTCTACTGTCTAAAGGCACATGGGCCAGTAATACTCTGGGGGTTTAAGATTCCTCTGAGGGTGGGAAACATGATAGGTTTTCTAATCAACAGGGAAGCCATAACAACTCAAATTGTATTTGGGTGAAGGGTTACACCTCATCTGATCTGTGTCACAGGTGCTTTGAATCTTCATTTCTAAGTATTTAAGCTAATGCTAGCTGGTGGCTCAGAGCCTATTGGGAGGAGGAGGAGGAGGCTTAAATGGCAATAGAAAACAAAATAAATATATTAATTAATTAAAAAGAAAATTACTGTAGCAGTTAACATTTGATTATTGTATTGTAGGATCTTTCTTTATATCCAGGGAAGCACAGAGATGGCTTAGCAGATGATACATAATCCATAAGTGGTGGATATGGTATAGAAACCCAGCCCCACCTGAGGTCAGGCTGTTAACCCTGTGCTGCAGTGCAGGACAAGGCATGGAGAAAGGTCAGTCATTTGTTTCTAAAGGAGAATAGACTGTGAGTAAGAACACAGAACTATTTATTTAATATACAGTTTTGGAAACTGTACATTTATTTCCTTTGAAATAGCTTGTGTGGGAGTAGAGAGTTGGGCCAGGAGTAAAGAGCACTTGATGTTCTTCTAGAACCTGAGTTTCATTCCCAGCATTCACATGACAACTCACAGTCGGCTGTTTTAGGAGATCCGATGCATTCTTCTGGCCTCTGTGGTAAATGCACTCCGTGGTACATATGAGGGCAATACATCATACATATAAAAATAAAAATATTGTATGTGATATACATGAAGACCATAGCATTACAAATAACTTTATGTTCATATGGATTTTGTTCTTAATTATAGCAAATGATGAGATATGGGTAGTTATTGTGAATTTCCATGAATCTGATCCCATTGATCCTAGTGCGCAGACCCTAACGTTATTAAATTTACATTTAGAGGCCAAGCTATAGGAGAAAGCATAAGACCCAATCAGGTGCACCAGTTACAGCAGAAAACTTCTAGTCTTGATTTGCTTCTCCAAGAAACTTGGGGCCTCTCATTGGACTAAAGGCATGCTTATCCAGAGAGAATGCATTCCTAGTGTATGGAAACCCAGATAACTACCCAGGGATGGTGAAGTCATGGATCTTGTATGAGGACCTATAGCCACCCTTTTCCTAAACCAGCACCATCCCTAAGAGCAATCCAAACAGTTGTCCTTATACTCACAGATAAGTAGAGTCCTCAGCCTCTATCAAGGAACCTTCTGTTTGTGACAGATGGAGACCACTACAGAAAACCACCACCAATCAAAATACAGAGCTGTGGAGCTCAGTATAAATAGATACCTCTACCAAGTAACTCCCACACCTATAGCTCTGTAAGAGAGGGCAGAAAGACTGTAAGAACTGGAGGAACAGGTGTTTGCTGTGAAATCGTATCTCCTAGGACTGGCAGAGGCCATACCTATGCTGCCTTGGCAACATAACTGCCTAAGCATGACCTGAACATGGACAATGATAGACATGGCCATGTAGATGGGGGAAAGGTCACAAAGCTTAAACCCTACACAAATAGCTATGGACAATTAAGAAATTCTGAGTTAGAGAAATCGTCTTCCCTAGGAAAATGATAGCAATTGGTTATTCAATTCCTGAAAACATTAAGAAGGGGAAAGAAGAATACTCTATGTGGGAGGGTTTGGGGGGAGGAAAGGGAAGGCTGGAATGGTATAATTATAATCTCAAAGATAAAGAAATTATTTAGAACAAACAAAAAAGAAAAAGTAATTTGAGTCAGCTATTCACCCTCCGTTCTAGCCTGCAGGGCACTCTGATAAGGCACACAGCTCTCCTTAAGCCCTGCTTTGCTCCTGCAGCACAGGGCCTGGAAGCTGCCAAGCAGGCTCCACCTCTGGGTTGCTCTCTGTCTTAATATTGTAGCCTTGTTCTCTGCACGCCCTAATCTCCCATCCCTTTACATGTAGCTCTTATGTCACTGCACATGATGCCCAGATGCTTGGGATGTCATTTGAGTCTGCTGATCTGTCTTCTTTCATTCCCCACCCTGATGCCTCAAGTAGTTTCTGCTTACATTTTCAGTCTGTGCTCGTTGAGGGGATGTACTGAATGTGTGGTAAGACAGTCTGAGGACCACTTATACAAATCATAACGTAAACAGGTCTGTTGAGTAGTGTTAGTTTGCTTTCCTTAAAAGCCACGGTGGGATGACAGTAATCCGCAAGGCTTCATCACACTGAAAGCTGGATACTATAACGCACTGGGCATGCTTTTGGGAGAGGACGTTTCTCAATCTTTCTCCAACCAACAGTGATAGCAGCATGTTTCTCAGCTCTTGAATATTTCTAGAGTATTCCTGAAAATTTTAAAGATTTATTTACTTATGTCTTACTTATGTGTAGGGTTTCCCTGCACATAACATATGTGTACCACACATATGCCTGGTACTTGTGGAGTCTGAAAGAGGATGTCAGATCCCCTGAAACTAGAGTTGCATATAGTTTTCAGCTGCCATGTAAAGGCTGGGATCCTAACTAGGGTCCTTTGTAACTGCAGTAACTGCTCTTAAACCACCAAGCCATCTCTCTAACCTCTGTTTCTGCATTTCTGAGTTAGTCTAGGTACTCAGCCCCCGTTACTGTGTCGTAGTAAATGCCTATTTGTTACAATACATGTTTTGTTTGTTGCTAAGAGGGAACTTGACTGGATTGTCTTCAGAACCCAAACCTTCCTTTCTTCATAGGAATTGAATGTTTTATTCATATAAGTTTATGCATGTAGAAATACATTTCCTACACAGTGCTTGCCTATACTGTCCAGAGCACAGTATTATCGAGCAGCAATCCACAGCATTATTGAGAAGAACATGAAAAAAAAAACCAAAAAACAAAAAAACAAAGGGAAAAAATGGCACCTGATGTTTGTTGAACTTCCCCTGGGATTTCAATGGCCTGCTCGCTCTGCATGTATTGATTTTGGGAGTCAATTGCAGTCCTCAGGTAGGGTAGGCTTTCTGGTTAGAGATCAACAAACCTTTTACCTCCTTAGACAGAAAAGGCAGGGCATAGCTCTTCCTGCCTTGCAGGAAATTGTAATTTTATGGTCCTAATAAGGGAGATGAAATAAGCATAATAAATATCAGTAAATGCAGAAACTCAGTAAGACAGATATAAGACACACATTGTCGTAAAGCCCCCAGGTGCATGAACAGGACCTGTGCACAACCAGCAACGAATGGGAAATGAAGCGTGTCTTCAGATGATTTCTTTAAAAACAACTAAGCCCAGAGCCTTTTATTTTGCTTGGCAAATATTTAATTTTCTAGCATAACCAATGATCCAGCCAAGAAAGAAAAGAAGCTGACATTCTTAAATTGATAACTAGGCATTTTTTTTGTAAAACAAAACAAATATATGATTTGGGAAAAGAGTCAAAGTGTTTTAAGATAGATGAGATCCGCAGAGTAATAGGAAGCATAAAATTCAGGTTCACCAGAGAGAAAGGTTAGTCCGTCTTGGTTAAAAACACCAGCCATCTTCATTCGTTGTTACCTGAAGAAGTAAGACAACTTACAAACCAGAAAGCTTTAATGTCCAGCGTGTGTTTGCCATGCATTAAAAGGGAAAGAAGATTTTACCTGAAATTTGCCCATCAAGATGGTTTGTTAGTGTTCTGTGAGAGGATTGGAGATGGGATTGGTTGTATGTGGTTCACAGAACAGCACTCTGCACAATCTGTGGAAACCATTTCCACAGGACTTAGAATACAAAAGTTCATCATGTGATTTTTCTGTTCTCCAAGTAGCTTTATCTAGGAAAATGACTTGCATACATGGTTAATATTATTATAACTATAGAACAAGACATAACTATTTCTTTTTAATCACTGTCATGTGTCACTGAAGATAGGTGGTCTGAGAGTTATGGACAATGTATAGGTTTTCTAAATATTTAAACTTCCGTGAATTGGTGATCTTAAATTGGTAATTACATTTTTATTGCCTTACATTACAAATACAGCAGCACAAAAATAACTGGGTGGTCAACTAGCCAGGAGTCAGGTTTAATTCTAAGATTCTGTACCATTATTTTATATCTGTGTGATGTTACTTGTCAGTGGAAGAAGAAAATAACTGCTAGAAAGTTCCTTGTGAGTAAACAAATTAATGGAGGTAAAATGTTATACCAAATCTTGCTTATGGTGTTTGAGTTTTTATTTGGAAGCCTTTCTACCTTTTAAGACTAAGTTTGGTTTTACGATGAGTTCTGCTGGTTAGTGCTCCCCACCTCCCAGGCTGAGGTCCTTCAGTGAAACATTGCAGTTTTATCTCCAATGCTGGTTTCAAGTTCTTCACGTAGGTGTGATGATAAATGCTTATGGTAGGGAAGGTACCAACTTAATAACAGAAAAGGACACAAGCATGGCACATCGTTAGCTTGTCTCTGCTCTCTTCTCTGTAGGCTCGTCCCAGCAGAAGGCAGAAGACAGGCATGCTCTTTGCTTTCATTTCGTCACCATCTCTTCCTTGAATGCACATCCTCCGTTTTGCTCTCCCTTATAACATTTCAGCTAAACTGTTTGGGTACTTCCCCATACTCCTTACTTTCCATATCTACTTCCCCATTTCCTCCACTGTCCTTCCTGTCCCTCTCCCAGACGTGCTCCTTACTAGGCCATAAATGAAGGGCAACGGTCAAGTCTTCTTCGCTTATCTAGACATGTCAGAAACTATTTATTCCAGGTTTCCGTATTTCCACCACTAAATCAGTTATCTTATGTGTCCTCTGCAGAGCTGTTAGTAAAAAGTCACATAAACTCAAAGTATTCAAACAGAAGAAGATCTTTCTTTCTCAGTTCTAGAGACTAGAAGTTCTACCATCCCCAGGGCCGCCTTCCCTAGAAAAGATGCTTTCCTTTCTCCTCCAACTTCTGGTGGCTTCCCTCATTCCTTTGTTTGGAACCATACCTAGTCTCTGCTGCCACCTCTACATCTCCAAAGACATGGTGCCCATTAACCTTGCCTCTGGACCTTTTTTGTTCGAGGAGAGTATCCCCCAGATGTTATACACCATTTAGAGCTCACAGAGAGAGTGGTAAGCAAATCCCCACTCTCATGGAGTCACAGTCTTGTTGGGAGATAAAAAGAACCATTTTCTTTTTTGATCCAAGTATATTACTTAAAGTAAAAGACCCCAGCTAAAGTTCCAAACTGATAGAATTATTTTCAGCTTGTAATTAAGCTGCTAAGCGATAAAGCTTTATGAGATCTAGTACAGAGAGAATATAAAATAACCATTTTCTGGTTTATTCGTTGCCATGCCATATATCATATTTTCTATCCTAAAATGAAAAAGAAAAATCACAGTATGAGAAGTCGAGCTGAATTATCTAGTCCATTGACACAGCCAGGCATGCAATGCAGGTGCAGGACTGGAGTCATTGGCTAGCCTGTGCTTTCACTTCTTTAAGAAATGTATTTATCTGGGCAGTGGTGGCACATGCCTTTAATCCCAGCACTCAAGAGGCAGAGGCAGGTTGGTGGATCTCTGAGTTCGAGGCCAGCCTGGTCTACAGAGGAGTGAGTTCCAGGACAGACAGGGTTACCTGGCTAAAAGAAAAAAAGTATTTATGCCCTATTGTTAGTCTAATTAGAGTAAATGCAAGCAATATCACCAGTTTGATTTCAGACTTCTGATTCTTCATAAAAGTTTCTACCTTCTACCATTTTTTTCTTTTCAATTATAAAATAAAAGGTTTAATTAAGATATTTTAATACATGTATATAATATACTTTGGTCATATTCACCCTGTTGTTAATCTCTCATACACCCCTGTTTCTTTTCCACCTCCAAGGTATTACCTCTTTATTTCCATGTCTTTATGTATATATGTAATGTAAATACATATGCTTTTTCTGCACGATATACTTATTCTCTTTTCTACTATCTCTGAATTATTAATTATTGTTGTTAGTATTAGATCTTAGGCACATGGCCATCACTAACGTCTCATTGCCCACCACCTTACTGTGATATTAAGAGTTTTTCATGTGTGTACTTCTACCAGGACAGTGAATTCTTTACTTTGTTTTCTTTTCCAGCACTTTCCACAGTATAAGACATGGAGGAATGCCTAATAGAATTTTCAAATTTAGTCAACTGCTTACTAGCTTAAGTCAGGAGTGGGACAGCTTATAATTTGAGTGACCCACCTGTATTAGTGGCATGTCTACAATTAAATTCTTATTTGTTGATTCAACTAGGTCACTGTGTTTGCCCACAAACAACCAAGAATAATATGAAAAGGACTTATGAGGTAGTATTATTTGCAGAACACAATGCTAACGTTCTAAGCATACATCTAATATGCACTAAATCCTAGGACGCATCCAATAAATCTCATTCATTAACACTACTTGCTTATTTGAAACATTATTGTTTTAGACATTTATCCTAACCATACAGTGGATATTCAGATACACAAGCAGCTTTTAATTAAAGTCCATGGAAGTTTCAATTTGTCAGAGCCAAAGATGTAAAATTGCATTCTGCTTAATTATAAGAAAGCACAATTAACAGTTCAAGTTTTGTATGTCACTAACTGTAATATTTTAGTGAAATGATTTAGAAGAATTAGTTAATAAAGTACATGGTTTTTAATAATACGTGGTGATATTTTCTAAGATTTCTTTTAATAAAACGTGGTGATAGTTTCTAAGATTTATATTATTTTACAAAGCTATTCTCTTTGAATGGATGCCATTCTCAACTTTCTCCATTCTCTCATCCCTCATATTTGGCAACTCACAATTTGAAAAATCATTTTCTTATTAAGTGTTTCTTATGCGCATCTGTTTTTCTGATTTTGTTAGCTCGTTTAATCACTATGGGCATTAAGTCATAGAATTTAAGCAATGAACAAAAGTAGTAGTTATGTAAATGAGTTTTGCACTTGTGTTGCATGCTCAAAATATATTCCTAGTGAATCTCTTTGCTTTTGTTTGGATCTTTAAAAATAGCCTGTTACATATCCACTTCTTTCGCTGTATGTTTTATTGAATGTGTAGTGTGTACTTGTTCGTGAGAATGCGTGCACATACGTGCATATAGAGGACAGAAATTGATGTTGAGTGTCTTTATTAGTTTTTGAGACAGGGTCTCTCAATAAACCTAAGCTCTAGATTTTGCTTGCTGTCCAAAGGTTCAGGAGTTTACCTCCTGGCAGTAGGGCTGGAGGCTCCTGGCAAGCATGACTACTTTATGTGTGGGTTCTGGGACTTCCATGTCCTCAGCTTACATGGCTGACACTTTACTGACTGACGCTCATCAGGGAATGGGGCATTCATATCAGTTCCAGCTCAAGGGCCTGTGGGCAATGGGTCTCAAGTGCCTGGTGACTTCAGCAACAGGGACTTACCTCTCACCTCTGGGGACAACCAAGGACAGTAGCAATAGTCTGAAAAGGTTTGGGAGTTTATAATGTCTTGGACAACCCTGAGCAACAACTCAAAAGAGGGTTTCTTATGCCTGCTGTTGGCATTCTTGATAGCCTAGATAAGTGGATTTCATTTAAACTGTATATGTGTATTTACAGACAGACTTACATGTGCTAAAGGGGATTTTGGTAAATAACTAATAGTATGATTCCTTATGCTTTCTCAAACATAATTCATATTATTTTACCTTCTTTTTTTCATTTTAAAAAACCACATTGAGTTACTGAGAGACAATGTTTTTTATGTATTTTGATTAAAGTCCAATATTACCATTTAACAGTATATTCATAGAGAGCTGTGAATAGGACCAGCATTGAATTATGCTTAGGATCATTAGCTTTGGAATCAGAGTTCTAAGATTTTAATGAAGTCTTTCTACTTGTAGTTATGTAAGTTTGGGGAGAATCAGGAGCTAAGAATACTTAATACCTCAGTTTTCTTATTTGTATAAAGAAGATAATATCTTTAATAATATAGTTATTATGGGGAATAGATGAAATAATTATTTAAGGCAGTTTGACTAGACCCAGAGTCTTAGAAGGAACTGAATAGATAACAGGTCTTCCAATTAAGGGAGAAGGAAAAGACTTTCCAGTACAAGAGAGCACCACTGACACATTGCAAAGCCAGCAACCCATAGCATTTTCCTACTGGCAAGTAATACTGATGAAGGAGTGTTAGAGAAAGGCCAGTCCCAGCACTTGGGAGGCAGAGGCAGGCGGATTTTTGAGTTCAAGGCCAGCCTGGTCTACAGAGTGAGTTCCAGGACAGCCAGGACTGCACAGAGAAACCCTGTCTTGAAAAACAAACAAACAAATTAATTAATTAAAAAAAAAAAAAGAGTCAGCGCCGGGTATAAAGCTTCTGCCATCAGCATTCTTAAAGAGAGGCCACAAAGACGGCATAGTCACAGATGTTCCGTGCTTGAAGGTTTGAAACTTATTCTATAGACCAGGGAGAATTTTCAAAGTTAATAGTGATGCTAGTACTTGGACTTTAAATAGATCATCTTATTTTCTGAGTTTTATCACTGATGATGATAATAATGATTTCTGTCTTTTGGGTGTTAATGATTAAATAACATAGCACAGCTAATATATTTAGAACATTGGCTAATTGTGACTGTTCACTAGAAGTTAGCTATTATAAATTGTGAACTGATCAGTGGGTTGATCGGTTCTCTATAGCTCTATGGAATCCTTGATAAAGAAATGCACTTGATTTTATGCGAGGACAGAGGTAGGATGGCAAGTTTGAGATGAGTCATGATTAGTGATTGTCAGGTACTTGAGCCACCAGTTTTCCACAGAGTTGACCCAGATAAAGACCTATGGCAAAGAAGATGGCCTCTGCAGAAATTATGGCAGCTAATTCTGTGTGTCAAGGACATTGAGACAGAGTACCCCAGGCCCATTTGGATAGGGGAGAAAGCACAGAATACAGAGAGAGACCATATCTTGATCCTCTGAGATTACTTCTAGGCCGTAACTTCTGTGTACAGATTACAAAAAGGTGTTTTCTCACGAGGTATAGTCCAATTGCAGGATCCACAGCTTGGTGTCCCTTTGGCCACATATATTTGAGCAGGACACATCCTCAGGAGCTGCATTTCAGAGTTAGCCGGAGAACATGTGCATTATTTGTGTCTATGTTTTGAACTTGGAGTGGTCTTGTGATTTGCTTTGATGAACACAATGTGAGAGAAGTAACCTTATGTAACTCCTGTACCAGACCTCAAGAAACTTTTCAGCTTTCATTTTTAGCCTTTGGGGATCTAGCTTGGGAATCGCTATGTAAAGATGCTCAGTCTGGCCTACTGACAGATGGGAAACCATGCGGAAGAGAGCTGAAGTGGCCCTAGATGACAGCCAAGATACTGCAGGCACAGCTCCTTGATTGATCCCAACCAAGATTACAGCTTTCCAACTGCAGAAGAGCTGGTCCACATGATTCTGAGAAAGAATAGACACATTTTACTTCAAGTCTTCCTTTTGGGGATGGGTTCTTACATAGAGGTATCTGCCTGATGATCCTACACAAACCAAAAAGGAAGGAACAGACAATTCTCAGCATACAATTCATCTCCAGTACTGACATTTTCTCAGCCTCCAGTGTCATTTCCTGCGATTAAATGTTGAGTCAGAACATCTGTCTTTCCCAGACAGAGCCATTACTGCATTATATAGATCTATGTGGTCTACAGCAGAAAACATGATGCTGGAGATTCCCAGGATAGTTTCTGATAGTCACAAGACCTAAAAATGCCTGCTGGCTGATTACCCTTCATGTTGCTTCATACGTCATGCAGACAGCAATAAAAGACTCAGAAGTATGATGTGAGAGGATCTGCTAAGTTCCTGTCACCACTGTCACCAGGTATATCGTTCTGATGCAGACAATAATGAATGCATTTGGAAAACGAGCAAGTTCTAAGAATGCTAGCTAAAATGAAAACTTGCCTGATGCTGAAATTATGATAGAAGTCAGAATAACAGAAATTAGGAATAAAAGTGTAAATGCAGGGCTTAGGAAATGTCTCAGTGGGTAAAGTGCCTTGGTCCTTTGTATCAGATGATAGAAATAAGGTGAGGTAGTTTTAGTTCGTGAGCCATGACTGATACTTCTTGGAATAGTTGATGAACTTACTTAAGCCTTGTAAATTCCTGCTTAGGACAAACAACAAAACAAACATTTTGCCATGTATTAAATTGAAAGACAAGGCATTGCACTGTTGGGAGTCTTCATCCAATTCCAGGTAGATTCTGTAGCTAGGGTAGATAGACTGATTGGCCATAACAGTTTAAAGTTGTACTCTGATTACAGACATAGCTTTGATACCACATTCCTAAATTAAATACAAGTGCATCTTATACAATAGAAGAGAAGAATGAAACACCTAGTGCAGAAATACCCAGTGGATTCAAGTTATCTGATGCTTTTCCTCAAGCTTTGTGAGTTTAAAAACTGAATTATTTGTAAACCCGATGAACAGCTAAAGATTCAGTTGTGTTTGGTTCAATCCTAGGTCTCTGAGCTCTCCAGCCTCTGGTTCCTGGCCCAGTAGGCAGTGTCAGGGGTGGGCTGTCTCTCCTTGTTGGGGTCTCAAGGGAGACTAGTTATTGATAGGACATTCCCACAATTTCTGTGCCACCCTTGCCCCAGCACATCTTGTAGGCAGAACAAATTGTAGCTTGAAGGTTTAGTGGCTAGGTTGGTGTTCCAATCCTTCCACTGAAAGTCTTGCCTGGTCACTGGAAAAGGCCAGTTCATGCTCCTTATACTCATTACTAGGAGTCTTAACTAGGTTCATCCTTGTAGATTTCTTGGAATCTGTCTGTCATTCTATCTATCTATCTATCTATCTATCTATCTATCTATCTATCTATCTATCTATCTATCTATCCATCCATCCATCCATCCATCCATCTATCTATCTATCTATCTATCTATCTATCTATCTATCTATCTATCTAGTCTCTTCTCAATCTCAGCACCCCCTCTCCTTCCAGTCCTTCATCCCAAAGTCCTGCCTATACCATACTTCCTCTTTACTTCTGAGGAAGGGGAAGTTCCCTTCTGAGTACCAACCTACCCTGACACATCAAGTCACTGCAGGACTAGGCACATACTCTCCCACTGAGGCCAGAGAAGTTAGCTTATCTAGGGGAACAGGATCCACAGTCAGGCAACTGATTCACAGTCAGCCCCCACTTCAGTTGTTGGGGGACCTGCATGAAGATCAAGCTGTACATCTGCTATATACGTGAATACTTTGTATGCCCTTTGTTTGGTGGTTCAGTCCCTGGGAGCTCCCAAGGGTCCAGGTTAGTTGACATTATTGGTCTTCTTGTGGATACACAGGTGCCCTTTGTGAGAGGAACATAAATGAATGCAGTAGCAACTCCAGCCAATTGGGGGGAATGTGCTGAGCTGTCCTTAGAGGATCAATAGAGATAGATGTATTGCAGGCCTGCATTCCTGCTTGAAACTACTTTGGAGCCTCAGGCTATGCTTGTATCTGTCACCTGGATTCACAGACAGAAGCCTAGCATAACTGTCCTCTGAGAGGCTCCATCCAACAGCTGACAGAAACAGATACAGAGATCCACAGTTATGTATCAGGCAGAGTTCCGGGAGTCTGTGAAGAGCTGGGGGGAAGGATTGATGAATCTGGAGTGGATAGGAAGACTAACAGATCCAACTAACTTGGAAGTTTTCATTGAACTAGATTTCTACCTCACCCAGAAATGCTCCCTAATTCCAGTTGTCCCTCCCATTATTCTCTCCCTCCATCCTTCTTCAAGTCCTTCCTGTTCCTGTCCCCAGCCATCTACAGTATCTACTCTACTAATCCACCTAATCCACCTACAGTATCTACTCTATTTTCCCTTCCCAGACAGTTCATACTTAGTCCCTTTGAGCCCTCCTTGTTACTCAGCCTCTCTGGGTCTGTTGATTATAACATGATCATCCTTTACTTTACAGCTAATGTCCACTTATAATTGAGTACATACACACACCCATATCCCATGTTTGTCTCTCTGGTTACCTTACTTGGCAAAAAATAAAATAATAAAATAAAATAAAATAAAATAAAATAAAAGTCAATGAAATGATTCCCAGTGATACTCTCCTAGACTTGATACTAAGGCTAGCATAATTGTTATCAGAGAGGCTTTATCCAGATGGAAAGAGATGTAAAACCTCACAACCAAATATTAGGTAGAGCTTAGAAAATCCTGTGGAAGAGGTAGAGAAAGGATTGCAGGAACTGGGGTGGGGGTAGTGGTGCCAGGGAGGCATCAAGGACACCACAAGAATACAATCTATAGAATCAACCTGGACTCAGGGGCTCACAGAGACTAAACTGGCAATCAGGGAGCCTGCATGGGTCTGACCTAGTCCCTCTGCATAGATGTTATGATCATGTAGCTTGGTATTCTTGTGGGACTTCAAACAGTAGGAACCAGGGCTATATCTGACTCTTATGCCTGCTTGTGGGAACCCTTTCCTTGTCCAGCCTTAATATGGGGAAAGATACCTAGAGTTTTTGCAACTTGCTATGTCATGCTTAGTTGATATTCCTGGGAGGGCTGTCCAATTTAAATGGAAACAAAGGAGTGGATCAGGGGGAGAGGGTAGGGTGGAGGGGGGAGGCATAGAGAGAAAAGGAGGGAGGGGAAACTGTGGTTGGGATGTAATATGTGAGAGAAGAAAAAATAAATAAGGAAGAAAAATGGAAAAAGAATATATCCAGTTAAGCCAGACAGATAAAATGTTAATGGATTTCAAATCCATGTCAATGATTGTTTCGTTATAAGATATAGAACCAATAATTTTGAAGCCAAATTGAAAAATGGAGACATTTATGACATCATATAAATATCTATCTCCACCTCTCTGTCTCTCTATGTCTCTGCCTGTCTGTCTGTCTTTCTTTCTCTGTTTGTATGTATGTTAGTTTTCTTTTAGGAAGGGTCTCACCATGTAGTTCAGGTCAACTCAAACTTGTGATCCTCTTTTTCCTTTTAAGATTATAATATCCCTTCCTTTTTTGCTCTTTAAAGACTCTCCTATATAAACCTTCTTTATATATAGGGGGGCTAAATATATAATAAATGCTTATATATATTATAGTATATGATATAGTATACATATATATTCCTAAATATAAACTTTTCGGTCTGTATAATGTGATTTGTATGTATGTTTTCAGGGCTGACCATTTGTTATTGGTCAATCAGTTGGTGTGCTGCTCCCAGCTTTTCTCTGCCACTTATAGTTCTTGGTGTAAGTTTGAGGTCTCATGGTCTTTTCTCTGTTCAGTTTGATATGTTCGTTAGTGTCAGCTTTGTTCAGCTCACAGTTGGGCAGCCACATTAGTAAGACTTTATTGATGTAACTTCTAATGTTATTCAGAAGCACAGCAAACTTTATGATCCTACAGTCTTTTTGCCCCCTCTTTGAAATGTTCCCTGAACCTTAGGTGTCGGAGTATTCTGAATGAGCAAATTCTGCATTCTTCCTTAATGCCTGTTGGAATTTCTAACTCTGATTCTGAATGTTCTTTTGCCAGAACAAGGGAAAAGCAACCTGCTCCCTGTGTTCCAAGAATCTGGCCTGACTTTCCTTAGGCCTAACCCAAGTCCAGAAGACCATTTCTTCCTAAAAATAGTAGCTAAATGAAAAAGCACAGACATGTACAGCACAATGAAATGGACCGTTAGGGAAGCTAGCTGAACATTCGGATACTAATCCGGATCCACTCGACATTTAGTAGCCTTCCTGAAGTGACTCCCGAAGGCTGAAGAAAGGTCTTCCCTGGGAAGTTAAAGGAAGAAGATACAGTGTGAGACTTGTGGTGTTTAGATGTCACTATGTCCTAATGGGTAGGGAGTGGGTAGAAGTCACAGAGATTCAGTTACGTATCAATTTATCAAAGTCACATGTTCAGGTATGGAACCATTGTGAATCCGGGTCCAAACAGTTGCTAAGCGGACAAACTTGGAAAATTACTGAATTGCCAACCAGTCTTTCTTCAAAGATATTTTGTCCAAATAACTAAAGTTATTCCCTTTAAAGTGGGAATAACTGTACAAAGTATCCTGTAGAACTATTACCTGGTGAAGATATGGTGGCCTAAGACGTGTAACCCAGAAATTAGTACATGCTGGGTGCTCACTGAGTGATAAGTTCTACTACACTACACACTTCTGTTCACTTAGATTAAATTTCAATTCATATACCCATTACAATTATTTAATTGAAGTCCTATCCAGCCAAATCTCAAGAACTTTATCTAAAAACTATAATATGACTAATATAATTTATTATTGGGTTCAATATTACTCATTAAATATGTAACAACTGATAATGAGGATAATATATTAGGCTACAAGGTAAAAGAGAATAAAAGTCCTCAGTGTAATTTATAATCCTGTTAAAGGGGATGACTCTTGTTCAAGAGATCCATTTGTCTTTATCGAGGAGAGCCATGTAGAGTGCATTCTTGAGTGTGTTGAGTTTCTAGATCCTTTAGATTGCTGACCAGAGTTATTCCTTCTCAGCACTCAGCCCATGATGTAGAAGCGGTGGATGCAGCAGCTGCCCTTCAGTATTTACACAGCTCTCCTCCTTGCTTTCTGTCTGTGTCTCCTGACTCCTTCTCAGCTCTGTAGCCTCTAAAAACTGGAATATTCCAAAGAAGTTCCCAAGCCTCTTTTGTTTTCTCTACTAAACTCATCCCCTGGTGATCTCACCCACTCTCACAAGTTTGCATGCAATCTATGGGTAAATGACTTCAAAATTATGTCTTTGATGTTTCTTTTTCTAATTTATATATTTAGCCTGAGTGTTCAACTCTAAATGCCTCAATCAGTTTCTGTGGTCATTGTCATCAAAAGTTTAGTAGAACCATTTGGGTATTTCTGACCCGATTCATAACATTCTCTAACATTGTTTAATGCAGGTTACAATAAAACTTTATCAGTTTTGCCATGTGTCTATGTATATTTACAAAACCACATGTACATAAACACCATAAATATGGGACACATTGTAGGAAATACACTGTTAGGTATTCTCTTTCTTGTGCAAAGATCATAGATGGTTCTTACATATAACTAGATGGTACTTCTAGCCCACTATACACGTAGATTATGTAGTATATACTGGTGCTCTAATGATACAAACATGTATAGCCAGGTGATATGTGAATATTACATGTGATTGTAACACAGCATTAAATATAACATGTAAGTGTATCTAAACATAGACAGTAGAGTGGGCAATTTCTAGCACCATTATAATCTTACTGGACTATGGTCCTGGAAGAGGATGACATAGAATGGAAGCATCATAATGTGATTTTTGGAAAGAATTTTCACAAACTATCACCTCGACATCACTGTTCAGACCACTGCATCTTTCTCCTGGGCTTCTGCGACAATCTTCTCTCTCACTTTACTAGGCATTTGCCTACTTATACTTTGTAGCAATGTGAACTTGAGGAAATTTATGCTAGTTCAAGTCATTTCCCTGCTCATCCATCCCTCAGTTTAGAAACATCCTTTAGGGACCTGGGTAAACTGACCACTCTTGACTTTCCCAACCTCATCTTCCCACTTCCTTTTCTTTCTTTCTTTTTCACTGTAAACTATTTTTATTAGATATTTTCTTCATTTACATTTCAAATGCTATCCCCAAAGCCCCCTATACACTCCCCCCCCCCGCCCTACTCCCCAACCCACACACTCTTGCTTCCTGGCCCTGGCATTCCCCTGTATTGGGACATATGATCTTTGCAATACCAAGGGCCTCTCCTCCCATTGATGGCCGACTAGGCCATCCTCTACTACATATGCAACTAGAGACACAGCTCTGGGGGGTACTGGTTAGTTCATATCATTGTTCCTCCTATAGGGTTGCAGACCCCTTTAGCTCCTTGGGTACTTTCTCTAGCTCCTTCATTAGGGGCCCTATGATCCATCCAATAGATGACTGTGGGCATCCACTTATGTGTTTGCAGGATCCTGACATAGCCCACTTCCCTTTCTTATCCCAGCTATACCTGTTTCCTCTCTGACTACCAGAGTTTGATGTAAGCTAGAAGAGAGGAGATTTCATGATTGTTTAACATATATTCAGCCTCAAGAGAAGTGTCTGCCTAAAGTGAGCACTCATTAAATATTTATTGAATAGATGGTGAGGCAATTTCTGAACACACTTTCCTGTGAACATTTTCAGATGGCATTGTACAAAGCACTGATGTGTATAGGTCTTTATAGTGAGGCTGAAGTAATGATGATAGTTTCCATTATAAGGCTGTTGACTTTCTCTCTCCAGATTGTTCACATGTTTCCCTGAGTCCTTCAGAACTCTATGCCCCTTATGTGTCATGTGATGCAATGTAGCTCTTTTTCCTTTGGCCTAGATTAGTTTTATCTGTGGCTTAGGGATAAAAGGCAGGGGGAGACCCTAAATTTTCTTCCCCCCCTTTTTTTTAACTGTATGTTTCATTTCAGCTAAACATCATTATAAGGAAAATTCTAGAGCCAGAATTATATTTCATGTAAGCTGCCAGTAGTTGCTCTAAAGGCTGGTATTCATAAATCAATTAGTTTACCAGAATTTAAATTCCTCCAAATCACAGGAAATCAGAATGGAAGTCCTTGCCCCTGGAGTTGTAAATGACTTCCTACTGTGCAAGCTCACTGTTCCACATATTTCCAGGGGAGATGGAAAAGAATATAGAGGGCTGATGATTTATGTACTTTATGAGATACCTGTGACCACTGGCTCACTCATAAGCCACTGCCTGGAATGCAGTCATACCCACTTCTGATGTGGCCCCAGGGAGTGAGTCATCTGAGTGGCCAGGAAGAAGCAGCCACTCCCTTGCTGATGACTAACCCTGAGGTCTTGTCACACTTTGTATTGCTGTCCTTTCTGTCTTTCACTCCTCATACATAGACTTCTGATTTGTTGATTCCCTTATTTTCTAGTAGTTAATGGAATCACACAGTACTAAAGGTTTCTGCAATTCACTGTATCGTTAGTTTTAATAAACTTGTAAGGTAGGACTGCTATCACAATTTACTCTGTGTACTTAATTTATGCTAAAAGAAAAATACTTCATAGGTTAGAAAATTAAGATACAGAAAAGCTAAGAAAGCTAATGTTTAGTGTTGAAACCAATATTTGAGCCAGATTCCCAGAAACTCAGAGTATGGCTTCTTAATTAGACAGGCACTGCCTCTTATCTTTTGAAGAAGTCAAACATATTTCTGCTATCACAGTGCTTCTCAGAGGGCTCTGATGAATCTGAAGGAATGGAAGTGTTTGGACCCTATTTTAACTTTAGATGGCCCCAGTTAATTTGCTAATTTGATCCCAACATTATTTCACCAAATTAAAAAAAAATCTTTATTTATTGTATTAATTTTCTAGGTTCACACAAATGTACATGTTTATATACATACATATATATATTTATATATGACACACATATACATAATATGTGCATAATTATACTTTATCTAAATTCATTCCCCACCTGTTTTCCTCCATGCCCCTCCTCTTTTCTGTTTCCTTAGTTAATCCCCTTCTCTGCTTGTTTATCACATGTTTTTAATTGTCTTATTTTCTACTTCTCTCATGATATCTTCTTATTTCTGTGACTCACATACTCATATAAGTACATATAAATACATCATTTAAAAATCCAAGAGGTATTCATCTTTCTGAATTTGTCTTATTTTGGTTAGCATGATGACTTCCAGTTGCATCCATTTTTCTGAAAATGTGATTTCATTTTTCTTTACAGCTTAATAAAATGACTTTCTGTTTACATACCATCTTCTCTGTATCTACTCAGCCACTGCTAGACACTTCGTCTAGTTCTAGTTCCTGCCTGTTATGAGGAGTGGAGAGTTAGTATGGATTTACAGCCATCTCTGTGTTATGTTGATTTAAGTATTTTGTGATTTAGCCTCAGGAGTAGTCTACCTGGATCATTTGTCATTTATGGTTTCAATTTTTTGAGAAGTCTCCATACCAATTTCCACAGTGGCTGAACAAGTGTACAATCATATCAACAGTAAATAAGGGTTTCCCTTACCCTCCATCTTCACCAGGATTTATTGTCATATGTGTTTTGATGGTAGCCATTTGGCAGGGGTGAGATATAATTTCAAAACATTTTTGATGTTTTCATACATATATTATTACCTTCTATTAACTTCTCTTGTCCTCTTTTCAACTGACCCCCTCCTTCTCCTAATTCTGTCTCTAATGGCTACATTGTTGAAAACCATGATCCTATAACAACCATTAGCAGTCAGTAGCACCCAGGAAAGGATGAGGCCCCATGAATACCTGTTCTGTGCACAATGGAACATTAAATGGTCCAATTTAGTGCAAGTATTCATTGTAATGGCCTGTCATCCCTAGATGGCAGCATTTTGGCACCCCCCCCATCACCATGTCCTACATTTTTTGACCCCCTCTTCATGATGTTTCCCAGCCCTTGAGGAGAAGGATGGTAGAGATGTCCTATTCAGAGCTGAGCACAGGACATTCACTGAGTTTCATCATGTTGACCAGGTATGAATTTCTGCATTAAATGCCATCCTCTTCCAAAGGGGGATTTTTTTGCTTGGGCTGAGAGTTATACTACTCCATGAATATAAGCATAAATATTTAAAATGTCATTTGAAATCATGCCTAATTAACAAAACAAGAGTCCACCTCTTTGATCCATAGCCTCACCAGTCATAGGCTTTTGAATAAGATTTATAGTACCAAATGTGTATTCCCAATCATAGATAATGCCCACAACCCAATGGTAAAGCAGTTGATTAACCACAATACAGTTGTGGCAATATTGCACAGGTGAACATTTCTTGTTGGACAAGTTGACATTGTAACAAACATAGTCCACAGCTAGGTGAGGCCCCTGATAAATTTTCTTCCCCACAGCATGAATGAAACTTTTAGAACTAAAACATTAGTCATTGGGTTAAGAAGCTTCCAGCTCCATTCCACCTTGATTTCTGGGGCGCCTAAAATCCCAAGAAATGATTCCTTCTTAAGATAGTGCCCTGCTGCTGTCTTCACATGGTGTGACAAAATGGGATTTATTTTTTAACCCATTGCTGACCCATCTGCAGGAAGAATAACTTCCATATTAAAATTGGCAGTTAGATTTGATGCTTGTGAGGGCTGTGGACTTGTCCTGCATGTAAAATTGTCTGTCTTGTCTTTGGTTCAGCTTTTGAAACCAGATGTAGCTTCACCTTTCTCCAGCAGGTACTCTGAATTCAGCTTCTCTGTGAATTTCTCTACACGATCTTCTCACTTCTGAAGTGTCCCAAACTTTTCCCTATCTCTCTCTGTGGGAGAAAGTCTACCTGTACTGTTTCTGATTCTCCCCTGTACTGGCTCACCTATAGGTAGCCTTTACTCTGCTGTCTCCCCTGGATGCACCCCATATTCCCCAAATCTTAAGCATAGCTACTCATCGGTCTCAAGTTCTGTGTCACTACTGTAGAGCGAGCTCCTAGGACCAATGGATGTGGTAAATTATTTTACCTTATTTATGTAAGAATCTTCTCTAAGTATTTAACTGTGGCACTTTGGAATTCTTACTAATTGGATGAAATTCCACCATATACCTAGTTGTGTAGCAACTGTGAGTAAATATTTTGCACAAAGAAACACAGAACATGATATAAGCCTTCTATGTTTTGGCACAGTACAACCTGCTAAAGATATTTGTTCAGTCGAAAATGAGACCAATAAATCATATTCTGATACAGCATATAGTTCAGTTTTATCTAAGTCACCAAAATACAGTCAATATCAGATAGCAAAATAAATTGTGAGTTATCAGGGCTTATATTTTTGAAGGAAACATTTAACTAATGGGTCTCATAACCCACAAAGGATATTAAACAAGTCATGTTGTTAGAGATTAGAGAAGACTTTGGGCATATAGTTTCTCTGAAATAAATAAAATTGTGTGTATGTGTGTGTGTGTGTCTGTGTGTATGCACCCACACCCACTCCCAGTCTTTGTAGAGAGCTTCAAAAGAGAGCATTCTGTTGCACATCTAGTTGTTTTCTGAACCTTTCCTGAGTTATCTGAAAGTCAAACCACCAAGAATTGTCTTTGGAAGTTTATTAGAGGGCTGTGTCTGTGTACCGAATGAATGATCTAAAAGAACCAAGCATGTTTGAATCTTTGGACTGGCTACAAGTCAGGTGTCCTAAGCGATTTTCCTTCCCCCTTGAGAGGGCTGGCAAGAAGGTAAGGGAAGTCTCCTTTGGAGGGTGGATCACCAGAAAGCTGACAGGAGGTTGTGGCGGTGGCAGAATAAGCCACTGAGGGATCCGATGAATCATCTAAGTCACTGAAGGAGTCATCACAAGAGCCTGGAGGAGAAGCATGTGAGAACTCATCAAGATATGGGAGAAGGTAGAGGAGAGAAAGGGATGAGATGAGAAAAAAAGAGATGAAGGAAGATAGGGAGAGGGGAGGGGAGGGGAGAGAGGGAGGGGGGAGAGAGAAGAGAAGAGAAGAGAAGAGAAGAGAAGAGAAGAGAAGAGAAGAGAAGAGAAGAGAAGAGAAGAGAAGAGAAGAGAAGAGAGAGCATGAGCTAGTCTGAATTCATGTGAATCTTGCAACATCACCTTCCTCTTTTCTGTTACACCACAGACAGTGACTTACAGAAGAAACAGAGCAGTCTAGCATCTCAGTGATGATTGTGTTACTTCATATTTTCCACCAGAACTCTTATATAAGAGTAAAAGTAAATTGGGAATCTCTACTGCAAGAAGTTATAATAACAATAATAATAACTTAATCATGTCCAGAGATTGTGGGTTCATTGGAGTGGAATTTTCATTCACTAGTATATTCAGAAAATTCACTTTAATAGGTATGGGAGACAAATACCAAGTTAATTTCCAGATACATCCCATGGTTCACATTCATGATTACATCTCATCTCCCTCTGTACTGATTATGCTCATAAGTGAAAATATTACTCTTCAGTAAATATGGATTTTCTAGTACTGCTAATTCTTAATTTGATGCTGATATTTGAATATATCACTCCTTGAATTTTAGAATAACAGAGAGCTTTAATTTATTGATTAATAGTTGATTTCTATTCACCTTACATCTCAAACAGTTTGAGAATCATGAATGAATGTATAAACTAAAGTACCTCACTTACAGAGCCTTTTGTACAGCACACGAGGAACACTGAGGTTCTGCTTCGAGAAAGCTCCAGGAAGCATACATGCTACCTAGGTCTTCTGAGACTACTGAGCTATCTTCTTTCTTCCATGCGTCTTTTTCTCTTCAGTATGAGGAACAATACAGAAGGGAGGAGGGACATCAGGCAGATAGACCATGGTCTGTGTGGCTGGCATGACTGTGAGGCCTTGAGAAGACTGGAAGCCTCATGACATTACTGCAGTTCATGCAGAGATATCAGGCTTTCTCCCTGGTATATAATGAGTATGATTGGGATATTGGATACAAAGAAACAGACAGGTAAAGTAGTGGCAGTATTTAATAGCTGGTAGTCCTCTGATGCAGAATCATATTTGTTATCATCACTTAAAATGTGTATTCTTGAATCAGCATTAAAAAGCAACATAAATACAGTCTAGATCTTTTGACAGCTGACCAGCCCCAGAGCATGTGTTTCTTTTGTCCTCTAGTTCTATAAGCTTACTTGTGCTGAGAAGCATGCAGGGGATCTTAAAGACAGAGCAGAGCATGGGGTTAACAGTCCCATCCCAGGAAATGCCAGGACCTCAACTTTTAGCTCATGACCCTTTCTCCCAGATGTTTTTGCATCATCCCTGTTATATAGGTATAAGAACAGATGTGTAAACATTTAGTGATGAGAAATTACAAAGACATTTATTTTAAAGTGATATAAACATACTTTCATCATTCTTTAAGAACAAAAAATGTATACAATGAAATATTTGTGCTTGTTTTTTTTTTTGTGCTTGTTTATTTTTCATAAAAATTAAGTATTGGTTGACTATTTGATACCGAGGAGGTGGAGTATCTTCAAAATTTTTCAGGATCAATTGATTGATATTGATATTTTGACTCTTTCTTGCTCTCCTTTTATTATGATTTGGAACAAAAATCCAGGGCCTTCTGCTTGCTAGACTAGTGAGCTAAAACCCCCAACTTCTCAAACATAATCTAGTATAATAAAATCTCAAGATGTATTGACTCTGATTTCTTTCTTTCACACTGAGGGACAAAAATCAGAAAATATTGTCTTTGTTTTATTCCCTTAATCCATCATGCTTCTATATGAGAAAGTAACTTCCTAAGTGTGTAGTAGGGACGAAGCAGCTCTGAGCTTAGGTGAAGACAGTGCCTGCCTGCTCTGTGCTCTGATTGGATGCTGGAGTGATGTCATGCCATTCAGCATGAATGACAGATGCCAAAAACACCTGGGATTCACCACATTTGATGTTAAGTGAGCCATTAGTCATGTCCATCTACAAGTCTTACATTCCTGATGCCAACTTTTTCTGTCTGCCACATTCAGTTATGTGGCCCCATATGGTGTGTTAAAATGTCCACACTGGGTGAACAAAATGTTGTTGTTGATGAGGCTACCAAAGAGCTAAGAGGCTCTCAGCACCTTACCAGTTGTAGAGATTTTACAGACTTATGGTAGACACACATCTTAGTGGAGTAAGCAGAAGCAAAATTTACATAGATTCAGTGTTAAGTTTTATTGATTTGTAGGTTTGGTATTTTGGTTGTAATTTAGCTTTGGCTTCATAATTTGTTTGCATATGTGTTACACACTTCAGTAGTTTATGTCATTTTAAACTAGTATGTATTTAAATACTATATAATATATAAGCATTCTTAGGCTAATATTGAAGACCCAGAACATTTTTATTCTCTTAACTTTGAAAAATACTTGATAGTTAAATTTGATGTCTGAGAAATATTTACATTGTTTAGAAAAAGGAGATAGTGGGCAGGATGGCTAAGAAAAAAAGATGTTTTGACTGAAGTCTTTGTGGTAAATAGAACAGGGAATCAGAAATCCTCATGTTACATAACCCCCAACTTAAGTATGGAAAGGAGTTGACAGAGACTCTTCACAAGGATAACAATCACTTAATTTCTTTGACTTTCAAAGCACGCCGGGAGAGAGGCATTAAAGTAAAGCATTTGCTAGGTGATCCTAAGACAGCCTGGGAATGAGGAGAGGCAAGAGAGAAAGGAGGATCATAAAGCATTAGTACCAAGCAAGTCACCACTGTGGATCGCTGGAACAGTCCAACTGCAGATCTCAAGGCACCTAAACAAAACAACACTATGCAAAACAGTGCATAACAAAATACAATGCAAATCAAATACTAAGGTCAATCAATCCAGCAAGAGAGACTCTGGGCTAGTTAAGCAGCAACTTTTGCTGTGATTTGTTTGTTGAGAGATTTCCCTGTAGCACCTGGATTAGGAGACATGTTTGACCTGCCTCGTGGCAGACTAACTGGGTCTGGAAGTCACAGAAAGGCCTTCAGGGAAAGCAGGCAATTACTGGCAAAAATATCATCTATGAGGAAACTGAGTGTCCTAATGTGTTATCTCGGGATAGAATTGTATAGTTCACACGCAAACTCTGTAGATAACTTATTATCTTGCAAAAATGTGAAGTTTTAAACTTAGAAATATTATTTTATACCACCCTGTTACAAATCCACCAGTAAACTGAGTAATTTGTATTTGATTCAAATGGATTTTTTTTTTCACATTTAGCTATACCTGGAATGAGGGGTTGTTACTCTCGTTCATTCCTTGCCTTGCAAATGGTTGTATTAGCTCCTTAATGCACCTCTTCTATCTGGAGGTTTTCTTCTCACATGGTCACAAATAGAGCTTTTCCTGTGATGGACTCATCCCTGCTTTGTTGCCGCAATCATCTGCAGGATGTAACTGGTTGGTATCATTTCTCTACTATTGATTTCAATTACCTTATCTAGGTCCTTAGGACAAGTAGTGAGAAATACAATACCTAATTCCGAGGAAAGGGGTTTTAAAGGACAATGTGCTCAGACATAGATGGAGCTCATTTCTGTTCTAACACAAAAGCATGTCTGTCTGTTCTCATTGATGTCAGGGCCGATGGCAGTTTGCATTCTCATAGATATTAAAACTGCCACCACCTACATGCGGCTTGAACCTTTCAGCCCCGAGGATGCTTGGAGTTTGAAGTTCGTCGACTGTCTGTGGTTGTCATTCCTCTCTAATGCTTGGGGGTGCTTAGCCCTGTGGGTTTCAAGTCCTTGTCTTCAAATAATACCATCTATCTTTGATAACTGTTGTCATCTCCTAATAAACTGCAGCTTCAGGCTGTTTGACTCTGTGTGTGTGTGTGTTTTTCCTGCTTACCTTGAGTGAGGTGGATCAGGTTCATCCCAACTGAATCTCTGAGCAGCTGTTTGGGAATTCTGTAGTACTGTGTCTTTACATGTATAATCTCGTGAAACTCAGGAGAGGCAGCTTGCCGCATCCATGATAATTGGTCAGAAGTTTTACGTGTATGATGTTGGTGAGCTTAATGTGGGGGGCAGGAGAATCCCTCATTCCACCCCTCCATCTTATCTTACATCGGTTAAAAAGTAGAACACATTGTAGTCCTGTCCTAAGCAGAAATTGTAGCGCTCAATACAACTTTGTATACAGGAGCTAAAAATGCCAGCGTTAACTGTTTATTCTATTTTCCCTAAGTAATTAAAAATATACTTATGGTTAAAGTATTTAAGATTTTACATTTTCTTCTCTCATTTAATGGGATATGATTGGTATTCTTAATATATATATATATATATATTTCATAAGAGCAGTCTTAATATCTCACACTGTTTAAAAGGAGTTTTATACTGTAATTTATCCAACCATATCACCTTTATGTTTCAATATCACTAGATGGCCTTCCTAACGTGTCATAAAATTTTATATTCTTCTTATCAGTGTGTGGTAGTGCCTGCTTCATCAAACCCTGCTCATCCACAATTACTCTTCTTGAGAATTTTATTTCTCTTCTTGTTATCATTTGAATTATTGGGCCTCTTGTAAGGACAGACAGTTGATGGATAGTTTCAAAACTTACCACAGTTCTTGTAGGTTCCCTGCTTATATATCTTTGTACATTAAGCCACTAATTGGTCAATAGCTTTCTTGATATTATCTCAGAGTGATTTTCATAATATATAGATGAACTACCACAGGAGTTGGACATAATTCCCATTCATTTTTCACTTTCCAAAGCTTTTTGTAATTAGTTATAAAAATTCTATTTCCCTTGTGGGGTATATGGTGCGTGTGGTGTGTGTGTGTGTGTGTGTGTTGTGGTGTGTGTGTGTGTGTGTGTGTGTGTATGGTTTGCATGTTTGCATGTATTGTATATGTGCACCTGTATGTCATTGTGTGTGTGTTTGTTTATGTGTATGTGTTTGTGTTATTTGCTTGGTAAGGGATTTATTAGCTATAGATAACAGAATTCCAAATTAATAGTGACAAAAGATAGAGGTTTATATATCCTGAATAATCAAAAGTCTGGCGTTAGATTATAAAAACAGCTGCATTTATAGGAATCTTAGGAATACCATTTCATCACAAGGCTCTATTTCTCTTTCTGACCTGCCATCTTTGATTATTATCAGAGTCTATTTATAAAAAAATGTAAGTGACTTCTTTATTAAGGAAGCCAGGGCTCAGAGAAGAGAAATGACTTGGAGCCGCTTCTCAGCTGCTTGGTAGAGGAGTCTCTTGCTTTTCTTTTCTTAGCCTCTCCACTCCCTCACATTGTGACTTCCTTTGATTCTCTTGGTGTGCATTGCATTGGAGCCTGCTGAAGGCACAGGTTACATATTAAAATGTGATTTTTTTTCCCTCTGTATTCTTGCAAGCTTTAGCCACACAATTTTATAGACTTATAATTAACACCTCAATTAGTCATTCATTTTATAGTAAAGAGAATATTATCATTAAAATAATCTGGGATGAAGTCATTAACTTCTAAACTAAAACTATTTATTTTCATTGTAATTTTTGGAGCACAGCAGACAGTTTTTTTGAGAAGATCCAAACATTTTAAATTTTTATAAATTTATAATTTTATATTGAATCTATAATTTTAATTTTTATAATTATATATTTACATTATATTACAAATTATGATTATTAAATTTATAATTTACATTTTATAGATTTAGAAATTTTATAATTTATCTTATATGTTATAATTTTATATTAAAACATATAAGCAGGTTATCCAGAAAACTACTGAAATAAATTTCAGAAAGGCTGATTTGATGGGTTAAAGAAAGAAATGCTGCTACAAATCTTTGTATGTCACAGATGAATGCAAAGTCATATGCATGGTGTGTGATATGTTCAACCCAACCCTGTGAAATACAGCTTACAACTTTGTTGGGAAGGCAAGAGCAAGAATTAATACTTAATGCATAAAGGATACAAGTAATAGTTGAAAACATCTACAAATTAAATGCCACGAACTAGGTTATGTCGGGTTTCTAATAAACAAGGTGCATCAGTGCTAACCTTCATTCACTTTTGAGACATTATGATTTTTATTATAGCTATAAATTATTCAGAGTATTTAATATTTCATATACAACGAATGAACATTCTTGTTTAATATAAGTTTAGTGATTTAAATTTTAACTTTAGATTTTTAATTTTTAGAAATTAAATTTACTTTCTTAGTAACTGGAGAGAGTGCTCAGTGCATAAAAATGCTTGTTGCCAGGTTGGAGGGCTGACTTTAACCCCTGAGCCCCATGTGGTAGAAGGGAGGATTCATTTTCCACAAGTGTATCTCAGTCATTCACACATGCATCAAACACATACAATATAAATCAATGTAATAACTTTTTTAAAAAGTTACCTTCTTGTTGAATGATAGTAACCATGAACTCAGAGACTCACTCTTTCAGTTATGCATTTATAAATGTTGTATTTCTTTTGGCATTTTAAAATAAGCACTGATGTATTGATTAAAGAATGGTCCCCATGTACAATGTAAAAATTATCTTCTGTCTCTGTCTTTGGGAAACACTGGCTTATGTAATTAATTTCTATGGAGTCTAGATGAAGAACAGTCAAACACAATTTTAATAACTTTCTTACTGTATGTGAATTAAAGAATTCTCTTGTTCCCTAAGGCCGTATTCAAAGTTACAGTTCCCATATATTGTCTGCAAAGCTTTGGCATATTAAGAAGGATTTCTTTAGTGTTCTTAGATGTTTTATACAATTTATGTTTTTTTTTTTTTAAAACCCAACAGCCTTTCATGAGTGTTGAGAAGACTTTAACTTCATTCTTCGTCTTCTGACAATAGATCTGAGGCGTGAATGAGGTTACACATTTCACTTTTATAATCATCTTTGCTCAGTATACTATTTTACAAATCCATTAATTTATTTCAGTGCATTATTCTAGGCTGCTTTATAATTTGCTCAGACGGATTGCAAATCTCACTAAAAGCAATTCACATACTTCAAAAAGCCCTCCTCCCTCATGACTAATGACACATAGGCCTAAGGAAGTATATTCAGCTAAGTTTGAAGAATCATTGAAATATTTTGGGAATCAGTTCTCTCTCTCTCTCTGTCTCTCTGTCTCTCTGTCTCTCTCTCTCTCTCTCTCTCCCTCTCTCCCTCTCTCCCCCTCTCCCTCTCTCTCTTTCCTTTTAATTTTTATTAATCATTACATTCTTTTACATCTCAAATGATATTCCCCTTCCCAGTTACCCCTCTACAACCCTCTCATCCCTTGCTCCCTTCCCCTTTGCCTTTATGGGGGTGCTCCCCCACCAACCCACTCCCACCCCACCTCTCCAGCATCCCCCTAAGCTGAGGCATCAAATCTCCACAGGACCAAGGGCATCCCCTCCCATTGATGTCAGACAAGGCTATCCTCTGCTACTTATGTATCTGGAGCAATTGTACCCTCCTTGGTTGGTGATCTCTGGGTGGTCCAGGCAGCTGACATTGTTCTGAAATCAATTTTCTTAACAAACTATAACAAAATTTAGAATTTTGTTTACAGTTAGATATTTTAGACGTATAGTTATTAGCTCATAAAATATTGGCCATAGATTACAGAGGAATATTATAAAATATAAACTAATTTCAGATGTATCGTGGGTGTTCTGAGCTTTTTGCCTAATATCCACTTATCAGTGAGTGCATACCATGCGTGTTCTTTTGTGACCGGGTTACCTCACTCAGGATGATATTTTCTAGACCATATGAAGCTCAAGAAGAAGGAAGATCTAAGTATGGATGCTTTAGTCCTACTTAGAAGGGGAACAAAATAATCATGGGAGGTAGAGGGAGCGAGTGACCTGGGAGGGAAAGAAGAGGGGAAAGGGAAAAGGGGTCAGAATCAGGTGTAGTAGAAGAGAGGGGAGAAGTACAGAGGGTCAGGATATTGAACAGAGGTGTGTAGCAGTTGGGGATGGGGAGCTAGGGGTAGCCACTAGAAAGTCCCAGCTGCCAGGGAAGCAAGAAGTTACCAGGACCCAAAAGGGATGACATTAGCCAAAATACCCAACATAGGAGAGAGAAAAGTTGTAGAGACCATATCCAGTGGATAGGCATGACCCCCTATTCAGGGATGGGACCATCCACTCTTCTTAAAAATATTAACCCAGAATTGTTCCTGTCTAAAGAAAATGCAGGGACAAAGAGTAGGGCAGAGATCGAAGGAAAGGCCATCCAGAGACTGACCCACCTAGGGATCTAACCCATCTGCAGACACTATCCAGACACTATTGCTAATGCTAACAATCACTTGCTGATAGGAACCTGGTATAGCTGTCCCCTGAGAGGCTCTGCCAGAACCTGACTAATATAGATGAGGATGCTCACAGCCAACCACCAGACCTCAATGGAGGACTTAGGGGAAGGACTGAAGGAGCTGAAGGGGTTTGTAACCTTATAGGAAGAACAATAATATCAACCAACCAGACTCCCCAGAGCTCCCAGGGACTAAACCACCAACCAGAAATTACACATGAAGGGACAGATGGCTCCAGTTGCATATGTAACAGAGGATTACCTTATCTGGCACGAGTGGGAGGGGAGGCCCTTGTTCCTATGGAGGCTTGATTCCCCCAGTGTAGGGGAATGCTAGGGCAGTAAAGCAAGAGTGGGTATGTGTGTGGGAGAGCACCCTCATAGAAGCAGGGGTCGGGGGAAGAGAGGATGGGATAGGGGGATGCAGAAGCGAAAGAAACTGGGAAGGGGGATAGCATTTGAACTGTAAATAAATAAAATAACCAATACAATATATAATAGAAAAAAGTACTTTGAATAGAAATCTCTTTACAAACAGTATTACCCAATTCCAGGTTTTAAGTAAATAATTCTGAACCTGATATACAGTTTCTGAAGCCTTGGTTTTTACTCATCTACCAGTGTACTAAGCTGTTATGTGGTTCTATGATTTTCAGTCTTCTGTGTCTGTTTCCTTACTTTGTAGCTTTATTTGTAGACAAGTTTAATTATTTGTCAAATGAGCCTCTATCATCCAAGTTTTTTTCCAGTTGCCTGCTTCCAATTTTCTATGACCTCAGAATCAGATCATGAAGATTTAAAAATATATCATTTATAGCATCAAAAGAGGGCAACAGAAAATGAATTCATCAGCAGGCTAAGGCAACAGAGAGTGATAGCATCAGAGGATGAAGGCGATAGAGGTGAATTCATCAGCAGGTGGGCGATGGCATAGAGGATGTCATAGGAAACTATCCTTAGGGTCAACCTGTCATCATCTTCATGAGATCAGCTGTGCTTATTTACAAGCATCCATTACAAGCAGGCCTATGCACCTGCAGATATTACCTGCTCCACAAGACCATCAGGAGGGTCATTTGGACCCTCACATAAGTATATCACCATTCCTTGCAGCATTTGTATGCAGTTATGCCCTAACTTGGTATCTCAAGGAGGATCTCTAATATATAATCTGGGACCAGGGGGCTAGGTTTCCTCTTATTTGACTTTGGGGAAACAATTATCCATTGTGGTTTAGACTTGCTAGCATGAGTCACTTGTTCTCTGACAGTAACCCCAGTAAACCCATTGGTTCTCCAGCATGAATTTTGAACCCATCTTTGGTTTGTCTTTAGGATTTTATGAGGATAGCCATGAAAACATCCCAAGGAAGTGATGTAATACCAGGGGGTAAAGGCATCAGAGGATGAAGATACCAAAGGGTACCAGGGAGTACCAAAGGGTAAATCCATCATATGATGAGGACATCAGAGGACTGCACCCAACCCAGTTAACTCAGTGTAGTGCTTTGAAAGGTGCTGAGTGTGAAAGCATTAAAGTTGTGGTGTTAGTTAAGTACTCCAGAGTTTTGCTCACTGCTTTCGATCCTGCATTGTGACAGCTCAACTGAATTTTATCATTGTATCTGGCTTCCCAGAGTTAGGTTACTTTCATATACCAGGTTGGATTTCTTCTGGAGTTTCTGAGTTTCTCTGTATTTTCCATCTTAAAGACTTGTATGGTAAAGACATTCAGAACATTTTTTAGAAAGCACAACCTCAACTTTAAGGCTATCCCTTTTCCTCCAGTTTATTCTTTAAGCAGAGAACTTCCATCCTCATGGCCAGTGGAGTTCTCTCTGTTTAAATGCTTCATCCTTGTGACAGACAGAGGTGTGCATTAGGACATGTGGATCTATCAATGTGTCCACAGCAGCAGGGGCATAGCACCTTACAGACAGGAGGAAAGTTCTGGATTTTATTATTTATATTCAAATCACACTTTTAAATCTTGTGAAAAATAAAAATGTTTATTTTCAGTGCTTCTCAGAAATGGTGAGGTATTGTAAATAAAAATGAGCAATTCCACTTTCCAAAGGGGTTTACAGTCTTCCCATATTGATTAACTTTCCAGTTAGTCTAAAACATCATTATTATAACATATGATTGATCTGTAACAGCTTTTAAAAACATGCTGACTTTTACTCAATTACAACTTTAAAATATTTAGAATACTTTTTTAAAAAATTTATTTTTTTTTATTACGTATTTTCCTCAATTACATTTCCAATGCTATCCCAAAAGTCCCCCATACCCCACCCCACTTCCCTACCCACCCATTCCCATTCTTTTGGCCCTGGCATTCCCCTGTATTGGGGCATATAAAGTTTACAAGTCCAATGGGCCTCTCTTTCCAGTGATGGCTGACTAGGCCATCTTTCGATACATATGCAGCTAGAGACAAGAGCTCCGGGGTACCATTTAGTTCATATTGTTGTTCCAACTATAGGGTTGCAGATCCCTTTAGCTCCTTGGGTACTTTCTCTAGCTCCTCCATTGGGAGCCCTGTGATCCATCCAATAGATCACTGTGAGCATCCACTTCTGTGTTTGCTAGGCCCCGGCATCGTCTCACAAGAGAATACTTTTAATGAGATGAATTTCAACCTATATTAGGAATTCTGGTTTTCTGGTGACAGAGATATAAAGTATCTCTCTCTCTCTCTCTCTCTCTCTCTCTCTCTCTCTCTCTCTCTCACACACACACACACACACACACACACACAAACAAAAGATTTCTGGCTTGGCTGATTCTTTACTTTCTGACCACTGTCTGTCGTGAATGGTTACCTTGCAAAACCAGTAAGATGGAGCACCCACCCTGAACACAGTAACTCAGAGTTTCAGCAATGCACAGCATTAAGTAGGCAGTTTTCAGAAGCAACCTGTTGAAAGTGTTCTGAAATGGCTGTTTGGATAAGCTTTCCTTGTTGCCTTTGCTACATGGGTCCTTATGGAATTGTTTTCCTCTTTAGGCTAATTTACATACATTCAAATATAACCAAATTAATGATGTCAAAAATGTTGCAAATGTTATACTTTGATGACTATTTGGAATATCATCTTTACCTGTAGTCTACCCCCTAGGACCCACTATAATAGCTGTTGGATAAATACTGGCTGATTAGGTCAGAAAAGTCATTAGTATATGTAATCTCTCAGTAAAACTTTCCTTTTTTTCATTTTCAAAAATGAAAGCTGTTTCTGTGTCTTAATTTGAAAGGATGGCTTAGGGGCTCAAGCAGAGAGTTTAGATTTATTAGCCTCAAAATAAAATGGAGTGTTTGAAAAAAATCATATAATCAAAAAGAAGGTAAATGAAGGCCAGGGACAGGACCCAGTGGGAGAGCTCTTGCCCAGCATGGCTGAGGCTGCAGGTACAATCCTCAGCTTCTGTGGGTAAGGGTATCTGCCACCAACCTTGGCACCCTAAGTTTGATCCCTGGGATCCAAATAGTGGAAGCCAAAAACTAGCGTGCGCATACACACACACACACACACACACACACACACACACACACACACACTAAACAAATACAATTTTAAAATTAAAAAGAAAGAAAGGCAATGATCTTTTAAGAGAAGTTAGAATTCTAGTAGATATTTTTGGATGTTGAGAGACACATGTGCATATTAACTGAGTTCTAAATATATATATTGTTATGTTAAGAGTTGTTAGTTTATATATCTATGTGTGTTCATCTAAAATATATTTATAAGTAAATATATTCATAAACATTATGAGATATTATAAGACATACATGCATGTATTACATATCTATAACATATGTTTCCTTTGAAAGTCAGTTGTTTAGCCTTCAATTTTTATCCTTAAAAATAAACCTAGTATGGTATATAATCTTATCAATTCTCATTCTCATATGGAATTATTGTAATCTATAATGGATACTTAGTTCAAATTCAGCACTGAGCGTAATTTCTTATGGGTTTTGATACATGAATGGCAGCATTGACTACCTTTCTTTGCCTAGTGCTGGTGTGGAGCCTTGTGAGATGTAATGGGCTTTGGGTATGTTAGAGGGTCTTGGTATTATCAAGTGACAATAATATCCCTGCACAGTATCTTCACTGTCCTTGTTAATTGATGTAATTGATATAGTGGGCGGTGACACTGCCATCTATATGGGAAAACTGTCTGCATGGGAAAACTTACAGTTCACACAGATTTTGCTGGTTTTTTTTTTTAATTACTTTGTGGATTGAAGCATAAGAACAGTACAACAGCATAATGCAACAATCAGTCACGAACCCTAGAGGGTCCCCTGAAAGCCCCACGGTTACCTTTAATAGGGAAATTATTGAAGGGAAAAAGCATGAATGATCTCTACTAAAATGATTAAGTTGGCATTCTATAAGATATGTAAATGATAGGAAGGTGGTGGTACATACTTTTAATCCCAGCTTTTGGGATGAAGAGGCAGGCACATCTCTGAGTTTAGGCCAACCTGGTTCTCAGGACAACCAGCAATTCACAGGGAAACCCTGTCTTGAAAACAAAGAAGAAATATCAGGAAAAGAAAGAAAGAAAGGGAAGGAGGGGGAGGGAGGGAGGGAGGGAGGGAGGGAGGAGGGAGGGAGAGAGAGAGAGAGAGAGAGAGAGAGAGAGAGAGAGAGAGAGAGAGAGAGAGAGAGAGAGAGAGAGAGAGAGAGAGTGTAAATGTGGGTAAAGCCTAAAAATCTAGAAGAGAGACAAGAGAGACTTCAAATAGATAATTTAAGAGGATTGGGTTTGGGGCGAGCAAAATGATACAACATATGGATTATGAAAGAAGAGGAGAAGCTGGGAGGGGATTGCAGGGGTGGGGGATCAGACATGGCAGGGTTGAGGACACAAAGGAGAGATAATAACTAACACAATTTGTTCAAAACTGATACGATGTTGATTGTCTTGTATGCTAATTAAAATGAATGAAAGTGTCTACAAAAGGGACATCAAGGCTTTGTAGTAGTGTTTATTTGCCCAGGAATAGCTCAGGAAGTTGGAGATAAAATCCCCTCTCATCTTCTAAATGTTAGCTGTGGTGTTCAGCATCAGTTCTGTGATTAGATCGGGCAGAAGAGATAGGTGTGGTTCTCTGTGTACTCAGTACCACTTAGGAAACCTCATCCAACACTTACGCGAGTTCAACATTCTGGTTTTTTTAAAAATGTGATTTAATACTTTAATCTTCTTCTGTATATAATATTCTATTAGAAAAGCCACTTAACTTTTGTAGTAGACATCCAATTTCATAATGGTAAGGATTCTTAAATTTGCATTTTACTTGAATTTTATTTAACATGTTACTGTGTACTTTAAACAGATTCATTTGTTTATTCACTGTTTTCCTTACTAAGCACTTATAGAATACATAATTAAAGATAAGCATTTTTTGGATAAATAAAACAATGTCTAACTTATTCTGAACTTTTTGTACTGTTGGGTGCCTAAATTCTCATTTTTAAAAAATTTTGTATACTGCTGAATTTTATGTGCTAAGTATTTTTTTATAAATTTATTTATTCACTTTACACCCCGATTGCAGCCCCTTTCCCTCTTCTCCCAGTCCCACCCTCACAACTCTCAGGCCCCATTAGAGAAGCAGAAGACCCCTAGAGTAACCAGCCCACCTTGGCACATTAAGTCACAGCAGGACTAAGTGAATCCTCTCCCACTGAGGCCAGACAAGGTACCCAGCTGGGGAAAAGGGATCCAAAGGCAGGCAGCAGAGTCAGAGACAGCCCCTGCTCCAACTGTTAGAGGACTCAAATGAAGACCAAGCTGCACACCTGCTACAGATGTGTAGGGGACCTAGGTCTAGCCCCTGCATGCTCTCTAGTTGATGGCTCACTCTCTGTAAGCCCCAGAGGCCCAGGTTATCTGACTCTGTAGGTTTTCATGTGGTGTCCTTGACCCCTTTGGCTCCCTCAGTCTTTCCCCTTACTCTTCCAGAAGATTCCTTTAGCCCTGCCTAATATTTGGCTGAGGGTCTCTGGGTCTGTTTCTATCAGCTACTGTATGAAACCTCTCAGGAGACAGTTATGCTAGGCTTATCTCTGCAAGCATGGAAGAGTAGCATTAATAGTGTCAGGGACTGGCTCTCTTTCATGGCACGGGTCTCAAGTTGGCCATTCCCTCAATCTCTTTTCCATCTTTATCCCTGCACATCTTGTAGGCAGGACAAGTTTTGGGTTGGAGGTTTTGTGGGTGGGTTTGTGTCTCCCTCACTTCACTGGAAGTCCCGCCTGGCTATAAGAGGTGGCCATTTCAGTCTCCATATCCCAGTTGCTAGGAGTCTCAGCTAGAGCCACTTCCATTGACTTCTGGGAGACTCCCCTACCCCAGGTCTCTATCTGCCCCCGACCCCCTATTTCTGTTCTCTGTCCCAGCCCTCTCTGGCCCCTCCTCCCTGAACAACTCTACCTTCATCTGGTCTCCACCCCAGTTCCACTCTCCATCCCCTCTCCCACACACTAGATGGAAATAAAGCTGAAAATATTTTAATGCAAGGTAATTTTTTTAAATAAGTGAATTTTAATAATGAGCTCATATAAGATCCTGTGTGTTTCTTTAGTTCATCCAGTGCTTAAATTTTCATTTAGCATATTGTGTCAGAATTACTCACCGTGACTGTCCAGAGTCAGCATCAACTTACAGTGGCTTTCACTGGTAAGCACTTTGTGATGCTGCTGAGACCATCATCCTTTCTGGTATACAGAGATGAAGGTTATTGACAGTGAGGCGATGATAGCTAAAGTCAGAGCAATCCTTCAGTAGCTCCTCATGCCATGAGATGGGGTTGCTATTAGTGGGACTCATCAGTTTGGCTGTAGAAAGTCCTGGAAGACAACATTAATAATGTATTGTAGAGATTCAAATGCACAGGGGAGAAGCAATATGGTGAAATTAAGGAAACTGGAAGCCTCAAGATATCTGGGAGTTTACTTGAAACATCTAAAAGCTGGGATAAGTTAGAGTGGCTTACAGTGACACCTTGGTTACCAGAAGCAATGAGTTCACCAAGAGTTCTTGAGGATTAGTCATCTTTATCACAATTTCAGCCATTTCTGTAGCCAGTGTAACTTTGCTCAATGAGTAACAGGCACACAGTTACTCTTCTAAGATTTTAAAAGTATAGGTTAAAAGTTCACTTAGAAAATGTATTCAGGGATTCAGCTATGTAACCTTTACATAAACATTCAGGCATCAGAAGATTTTAGACAAAAACTTTCAGAATGTTATACACCATCCATCTCTTTGCTCCAACATTTTATATTTTAAAATTTAGTATTTTAAATGTACTTTGATTTGAATTCTATTCATTAAACTTTGTAAAACTAATTTAAAATTGAATTAATATGATTTTGACTTGAAACAAAATTTAATGTTTGCTAATTAAGTTTCAAATAGATTAATATAATAAAATAATGAATAAGATATTTCCTATTTCCCTGGGATTTAAACTAAGACCAAAAGCTGAGAAAAGAAAAGCAAGCTAAGTCTTAAAGGGAAAAAAAAAGAAGCATCAGGTACCCTGTGTTATAAATTAGAAACATATTATAAATCCCACAAATGGTTAGAGTCTATCTATCCTCTATCTATCTATCTATCTATCTATCTATCTATCTATCTATCTATCTATCTATCTATCATCTATCTATCATCTATCTATCTATCTATCTATCTATCTATCTATCTATCTATCTATCTATCTATCTATCATCTCTTTTTAAGAGATGGTTCACAATGTAACACTGGCTAGCCTGGAAATCAGAGATGCACTTGCCTCTGCCTCCTGAGAGCTGGGATTAAGCGCATCACACATGACTCCTATTCCATAGAATTTAAATGCCTGAGAACAGCTCCTGTCAGTCCATAATTGCACTTATTTTTGAGTCCTTAGCAAGCATACTTAGAGAGATAGAAATCAGTATGGAGGATACTAATTAAGGTGTATTCTTGTATCAAAGTCTGGAAGGATGGGGAAGGGAACTATACTCAGAAGGCAGAGAGTTGTGCTGTATCCTCAGCAAAGGTTTCTGTTGCTCTTACAGAAGGTGGATGACTCTTCCCCTATATATCAAATTCTGTTTCTTTCCAGAAGTTTTCAATACTTATTCTCTTTGTCGTTAGGCTTTTGTTTTGTTTTGTTTAATTTCTCTGACTGTTGACAAGGCTTTCCTTGGGTTTAACCTCATTCGTGATACTGTTAGTAACTCTTCTGCTACTCTTTCTTACTTGGTATCTCAACTTGTAGGATCCTTTCAGTTATCACACCAACCCTGAGGCTCTGTTCATTTAGAGAATATTCCCATATACATCCTCTGTCTTGGTAGACAGTGACTATTCATTTAGGTGGTATTCCAGGTCCTTCCCTCTCTGATGGACTGTGGTTTTATATGGCGATTTAATTTCCAGAGTAACTGTGATCTTTCTAAAATCAGCCTCAGTGTGTCTGGTGTGCTGAAGTCCTGCTATTTCCTCCCAGTGCTGCTTGAGGGGCAAGCATGGTGTTTCCTAGGTCCAGTGTCCTGATGGCTCTGGATGGGAAAGGGAAAGTTTTATGCATTTAGGATGGAGAGATTAACAATGTTTTGTGTGTCAACATTTCTGCTCTCTTGATATCTCTTGATGAAGTAGTGGATTCTTGGGTCTGCTGGGGGAAGGAATGACTTCTGAGGCCAGAAATTTCATTAAACTCAATGTCCCCAACTGTGGGGAACAGAAATCCTTTGTAGGACTGGGACTTTGTGACAATGTTTCTATTTCAGGTCCCCCCTTCCCCAGCAATTAGAGTGTCACAGTGTAGGGAGAAGTCTGAAGAGGAGGAGCAGGAGGAGAGAGAGGAGAGGGAGGAGAGGGAGGAGGAGGAAGAGGTAATGGTAGTGGTTCAGGTCCAACAAGACAGGAAGACATCTTCCTTGCAGACATGCTGGCTTATCTTCAGTGGAGCTCTCTTCCTGATGCTGTTGGCTCATTTGCTGTTGTCAATGGGACCTTTGTCCAGTTCTGGGGGACCTGAGCCTACTTGGGATACCTTCTACTGTTCTAGAGCTCTGTTTTGTGTTAGGAGACGCTAGTCCTGCCAACTATTTTTCCTGAATGGGAGCTGTAAGATGTCCACTGTCTATGCAGTTCATTCATTCTTGTGGCCTCCAATCTTCTCCCCTTCCTCTTTACACCTATGAGATTCCTCACGTGGCTGCCTCTTGCACTGTTTCCAGGATTTATAGTTGTATTCAGAAGGAGTGGGAGAGGGGAGGAACTAAAAGAAAGGAATCTGCCACCTTGTCTAGACTAACCATCTGTCAGGTCAAAAGTCTATAAAACGCATCATAAAGTATCGTCAACTTGTAAACATTTTCCTTAAGGAATCTCAAGCATAATGACTGTGATGTTTAAATGCTAAGTGCATTCCTTCACATGCTTATGTGTTTGTTGTACACAGGTGTGTATGTGTGTATAGAGGCCATAAGATGATATTGGATATTTTCTTCTGTGAGCCTGTACTCTTGTTTTTAAGTCAGGGTCTGCCACTGAAGCTGAGCTCACAATTGGCTAGTCTGGCAGGCCAGCAAGCTTCCAGAATCTATCTTCTCCTACTTCTTTGATGGCTGAAATTACAGACATCTGTTGGGGCTCAAGTCTTTTATGGAGCTGCTGGGAATCTGAATTCATCCCCTGGTCCTAGCAAAGCAATTTCTTCACCAAACACCTATGGAACCACCTTCTCAGCCCCCTTGTAAATCTATTGTTACAAATTAACAATTAATAGATGTATTAGCCTTACTTGATATAATGTACCTATTTCATTTAGCTATTTATTTCTAGTATGTATTCTAGTCATATAGACTACTTGCTCAACAAATTGTTATTAAATAATTAAATTATAGAATGTATTTAAAAGGTTCATTTATTTTTATTTTTTAACTATGTACATGAATTTCAGTTTATGTGTATGTGTGTGCTATCTATATGCCTGGTTGCCTGTGGAGGCCAGAAGAGGTTATTGGATCCCCTGGAACTGAAGTTTTAAGTAGTTCTGATCAGTCTTATGTGGGTAATGGGAACCAAGTGCTGGTCCTCTGATAAAGCAGCAAGTACTCTTAGCTGCTGAGCCATCAATAAAGACCTATAATTTATGTTTCTGTATGATTAAAATAATAACCCTGCCTAAATTACAGATTACTGTTGAAGTTATAGGTCCATGCTTCCTTTGATTGACATCAGATTCATCCTATCCATGGATTATGGGATGTCATTTAAATTATTTTATTAACTATCTGCTCCCATTTTATTTCTGAGGTTTGGATATTTCAGAATGACTTACACTTGAAAGTATTTTTAATAAGTACTACTTGGTTATCCCGTGAGATTTGTAAAATACTAATAATAATTTGTAAAAAGTCTCAGTAGTCAGTAATCAGCTTCTCACCAATGCTAATGCATTTGTCTGAGATTAATATCAGTACTTTTCAATGTACTAGAATAAAACTAATCTCTATTATAGAATCCACAGCTGGCCTGATGAGCCATCACAATAAAAAGGAATTATTATTTTTTAATATCCAGAAAATGCAAATTATATTTTGTCTCCAGTGTATAGAAGAACGGATTTTGTTTATAAATGACTAAATTTGGTATTTACAAAGATGAATTTTTTTTCTTATATTTCTGGTGAGAATTTTTTTTGTGAATTTGCTGACATAAACATAATGTACCTATAATTCTGAAATTTTGTAATATTTATAAATGTTTATATAAATATGTAGAGACATTAGATCAATGTAATTTAGGAATAGGTAAACTTGTTATTGTTATTGTGAGTTTTGCTAGCTGAGATTATAGAAACAGTTTATTACCTGTTAGCCCAAACACAAGAAGGAGAAGCGTGAGAAGAATGGGTGACAGAAAACCCAGGGTCTGGTTATTTCACATGATGGACTTCTATTTGTATATTTCATTGTGCACATGTAAGAGTGCCATAGTATGTATCTGAGGAAGCCAGAATAAAAAGTCTGAATGATACACTAAAGAAATGATAAATGCATGAGGTGATATACATTTTTAGCTTGATTTAACCATTGCATTGTACACATGCATGAAAATATCACAGTATCATGCTATGGTCAATCTTTATGTGGTAAGTGAAGGTAATAAAAGTAAAATAAAGTCTTAATTGTTGAGTTTCACTTTCTTTATGAATAATGTATCAGACGTCATTGTCTTGAACATGGTCATTGTTAAGCATTATAATTAATACATATAATCCATATATATTTATTTGTTTACATTGCTTGATTCATAATAATTTTATCATTTAAAGTATCACTTTTGGCAAACTAGCATAAATTCAGTGTTATAAATGAGCTTTCCCTAATAAGTAATTTTAACATCTTGGAAAAATAGATTGTGGATTGATATAAAATTTTTAGTAGATGATATGGGGAAAGTATAATTAAAATATTTTTATAATTTTAATTCATATTACACATGTAAATGCTTTCTATTCTCCATAATCTAATTAGATTTTTTTTTAAAAAATCAGTTGTACTACATTAATATTGTTATTATCATAATTACTGGATTTTTCTTTCTTTTGAAATCAGTTGAGAGAGGTGTAGTTCCTTAATAGATAATCTGGTATTCTGTGAAAGATTTTAAACATGGGATTTAATATTTACTGATTCCATGACCTTGGACAAACAAGTTTAGTCTTATGATAGATTCCATTTCCTCATTTGTTGTCGATTTACAAGATGGCTTGGGGGATGATGCCAGACAGATAAGCTCATAATCACTGCTCAATAAATAATAGATGTTTAGACCGTTGTCATCATGATCTATTTGGTGATCTATTGGTGCTGACCATGGTCATGTGTTCCACCTTGACACAATTACTAAAGAGTATGTGACCTTGTCCAGAGCTGGGTGACTCAGACTTTATGATGGAAATGAGTCATATATAGACTTATTTAACATTTGGATAAGTTGATCTTATCACAAGTCCAATTTACTACAAGTGGTTAGCTCAGAACCGTGTGATGTATTGTATCGGGCGAGTGAGGCTAGGTGAGGAGCCAGTTCCGCTCCTTCACAACCTAACACACTTTATTTGTATAATAAGAGACAAACTGGAAAATGAATATTGCTTTAAAATGATGTGTTTAGATTGGGAAAAGTAGAATAAGATCTATTGAATTTAGTAGAAGTAGAATTGATCTTCCTAGGGAATGTCTTCATAGACTAGTATAGTTAATAATAAACAGAAAAAGAATTATAAATATATAAAAAGAAATAGAAATCTGAATTATATGTCTTCTATTCAAATCCATATTCTGCCATTTCTGAGTATGGGAAATCGTGGATTTAAGACTGCACATATTGGAGTAAAGTTACATAAATTTAAATATTAGTGCCAATACTTTTCCTTGTGCATGCATCTCAACCTTCCTGTGTTCCAGTCTTTTAAATAAGAAAATAATAAACAATAAGCAGTATCTGTGTGGCCAGCTTCTTGGGGACACTAAACTAATCAGTGATGTACAAGGCATCCAAAAACACCTGTAAGCCATCTGGGTAGTGGTAAGAATTTAGGCTACAAATATAAATTTGAGTGATTATCTGATGATTAGCATTTATCAATGTAATCCACTTTCTTCAACTTTCTGTTGCACTTGCATAAAAGGAAGGGCTACACAGTGAATCATAGCACACATGGAGGCGTGCAAAAGCTGTTTCTAAACCAATGGAGAGAGAAAAGTCAGAATTATCCTAGGAACAAGATATTTAGCCTTTGAAACCCTTATTGAGCTGAAGCATTCTTATGTTTCTTTGTTTTTGTTTTAAATAAGCACTTCAGATATTTTTAATAGGCTAATAGCTTCTGAACTTTCTTGTTATGTTCCTGAAGTATGGTTTAAATTCAGAGTGGATTTTATTAGAAAGTCTTCAGTTTGCTTTGAAATTCAAGACCTGTTTCAGTTTATAGCTAGTAAACACAAACGAGTGCATAGGCTGATTGGACTTTAGAAATAGACCCTTTGGGTTAGGGAGATGGGCTGGAGGGGATCTAAGTTTGATCCCTACAAATAAAGATGGGAGGAGAGACTGACTTCACAGAGTTGTCCCATGATCTCTGTCTGAGCACTGTCGCATGCCCCTGCATCACACACATTACCCCCTCACACAAAATTAAGCAAACAATCAAACCCCAAACACTTTTAGGATTTAGGAGGTAAGGCAGGGAGATTAAGAATTCATGTTCTAGGATAACCTAAGCTTCATCAAAACCAGTCTCAAACAAACAAACAAACAAACAAACAAACAAACAAACGAATGAATGATTGAATAAAATAAACCAAACTGTTTTAGAACGATATATTTCAAGCCAGTTAGAAAATCACATACATATTTACTTAATGTAGAATTGAAAACCCCACTGATGTCTTTATATTTAAGTCAAAAGCAGCCAAATGGACTTAAAACCTCATTAATATGACAAAACACTTTGGTTCAGGTTATTTATTGATGGTCAAAGCTAATACTGATGTTTCTGGCACCCCTAAAGGTGTATTTTTCATGATAAAATTTGATTAGTTATAGCACATATTTCAATAATTTTTACTTTAATAATTCATTAAACATTTAAACTTGAGAAATACATATGCCCTGTGACTCATAAACATTTTGAAAATATGCCCTGTGACTCATAAACATTTTGAAAGATTTGTTTATAAAATTATCAGTATCAGTTTTTAGACAACAGATACAAGTATATTTTTGAATGCACTGTTCATTGGTAATAGAAAAAAAATACTGGAAACCATCCTAGTAGCCATGTAATAAGAGTGGTTTTATGCAGACATTATTTTTCACCAAGCTCTTACTTTTTAGACTTGGCTGGTCTTGAATTTGGTATGTAGACCTGATGGTTCTCAAATTTCAAGAGATCCACCTGCCTCTACCTCTGCCTC
>NW_028227257.1:34935888-35085888 GCF_978045245.1 Mus caroli | reverse complement strand
TGCCAGGCTGGGCATGAAGGTAGAGAGAAGGTGGCTATTCATAAGCAATGTCCCAGTGGTGAAGGGTTTGCAGTGTGGGGCATCAGAGAGGTACTATGTTGTGGCTTTTCATAAGTCAAGGTCTGCTGGCTCATTTATTTAGTTTTCCCCATCAATCCTCCCTAAATAGCAAGAATTATTTAGGGTCCTAGCTGTCCTTGTTACCACTGACCTCAAGTGTTGTTGCAATTGCATTGGCTGACAAGACTGATGGAGGGGAGGTGGACTGTTAATGTTCTACATTCATGGGTAGAATTTAAATAGTAGGGGACATCTTTTTCTGTGCAAGGACAAAGACTTTTGTGAGATCCTTTCAACCTCAGTGCATGTGACTTTTAAAATCTTTTCTCAATTCCCATGTTAAGTTGCTGGTGGTGGGGATGGGATTCTCATGAGGCTGCATGAGAGTAGAACTCATCATTGTAGTGTTCCTGTCACCCACATCATAACCCCTTGCTCCATCTCTGACGTGAGCTGTGCTCTCTGGGAAGAAGATGCTGAAGCAGAGTCAGGATGGGGAAGGTCTTTTGGTAATTAGTGTCTGGCGATGGAACATAGAGGAAGCATGATCAGGTAGGCAAAGCTGTAGGAACCTGAAGACTTCGTGAAATCTATTCTAGCAAGGCTGCCTACAAGAGGATTCTCACAGTAGATGGAAGGTTTGGAACCTCCTCCAATCACTGCCTTCCAGACATTGGCTTTCACTGCCCTGAGAAGATGATGACTTACGTTGACAGTCATGCTGAGAGGGTAACAGCTGGAGGTTTTAGCAGGGCCAGAGATACAATTTGCAGGATGCCATGGAAAAGGAAAATGAGAATATTTTATACAAAAATTAAGAGTGTTAAAATGGTGGCAGCGCCACTGACAACCCGAGTCTGGATCATGGATCCCAGAGTGACTGAGTGTGTGTAGCATGTGCCCATCACTGAAGGCAACTGTGCTGCCAGCTGATTATATGACTGACATGGTGCATGCATCCTGTCTTGAGGGGATCTGAGCAGTGCATCCCACATCCGCTGTGTGTTGGGACCTGCTCTCTGTTGTCTCAGGAGGTACTTCAGGCTTCACTCTTGAGTGTCACTCCCAGTGTGGGGCTGTCAGTGTCAGGGAACCCTTAGGCAGTGTAGGGCAGTTCTGATGTGCATTTTATGTAGTTCCTTACAGGATTTCTGGCAATATTGAGTTGTGGTTGTGCACGGATGTGATATGCTCTGTAAAAAGCATTTTATTGGATTTCCTTTTTCCCTGCTTTCCTCCCATCCTTCTTTCTTTTTTTTTTTTTTTCCTTCTGCACGCGTTTATTGGGAGAGCTTGATTGCAGAGGCGAAAAGACCTTTTGCCCAGCCCTGGTGCTGCTTTATATAGGCCTAGGAGAGGCGTGTCTCACACCCGGATTGTGTTGTGTTTGGTTGATACTTACAACCTCATTTGCATTCTTACATCTGATTGGTTACTTTCTCTCTTATCTGATTGGTTACTTTCTCTCTCTTCTGATTGGTTACTTTCTCTCTCTTCTGATTGGTTACTTTCTCTCTTATCTGATTGGTTACTTTCTCTCTCTTCTGATTGGTCAATTTCTCTCTCTTCTGATTGGTCAATTTTGGTCAATTCTCAAAACCTCATCTTGGCAAAAGACTTTCCTGCCTATGTATGCGTGGTGGCCAGCAGAAGCCTGTGCCACTTTGCAACGGCACATGTGGCTTCCCACATCTCCCCCTTTCTGTTTTAATAAAATGAGACTGGACTAGGCCTGTGCAATTATGTCCATCTGCTGTGGCTCCTGTTTTAGGTCGTTCCTCCAATGTCACAGTCTTTTCCCGTCGTAGGGTAACCCTATCGCCACCGGGCCCCGTGCCTTAGGTTGGTCTGTGCATGAGGAAAGTTGCCCGTCTCTGGATACCCCAGTGCTGTGTGACAGTAACTGCTAAGTGACCTAGGGCGAACTCTGCAAAAGAGGCCAGCCAAAAAATGAATTAGTGGGGAAATCATGATCACCCTGTCGTATGCATCAATGTGCAAGGGCTGATCAATGATTGTTGAGTCTCTCTCATGCGCAAAGGCAGAGAACTCAGATGCCGACTAATTCTTGAGCATAGATAACCAAACTTTGGGGGAGGCGCCGTTTTCAATAGCCAATAGTGCCTGAGATATAATCACCTTGTCACGTTTTTGTTGTGTTCTAAATTTGCATACCAACCAGAGCATGAGCGCCAGTCCACAGCATATGGCAGCACCAAACAAAATCACTCCCACCCATTCCTTAAAGTAAGAGAAAGCAGAGGAAAGCCAAGAGGTAAAGTCTCCAAAGGTCACAGGTTCCACTCTGGTTCCATTAAGGTTCAGGATCTGTATCTGCAGCCTCTTCTGCAGCCTGTCCAGCTCCTGCGACCAGTTTCCCTTCAGATAATTCGATAGGTCTGTACTTTTAATAAAAGAATTATTAATATACCTATTGGGAGTAATGCATACATGTGGAGTGGATGCCACACAACTCATTTGAATGACATCCATCATCTGTTCCATGTTATGCTGTAAAATATCCACTCTCTGATTTACTAACATTAATCCTGAGGCGAGATGGGAATCCACCCTTTGCAGAGTGAGCAATGCCTCAGACGTTTTTTCTGCTATCTGACTTATGGTATCAGCACTATTAACTTGATTGGCCATAGCAATTCCTGCGGTAACCGCTGATGCTGCAGACACTACAATGGCAGTGACAATGGCAGCTGTGATTCCAAAATCTCTCTTCTGTCTAATTAGACTCATTATTGGGAACTTCTCTGGATCTGCCTCAACAGGTACAGGGACCAAGATTGGTAGCTGTACCACTAAGGCTAAGGATTTGGTTCCATTCCAGCATTGCGTCAAAAAACAAGTGATATTTGTACAATCTAACCATTCTGTATCATTTTGAAATTCAGCCAATATAAAGAAAAATGGAGGACTAACACAAACTTCTACTGGAGAGGTAGTCATATTTCTGATAACTCTATTAGTTGTCACATTATCTAAATGAGCAGAGGTATTGGAAAGTGTGGCAGAAACATTCAGTATCTCATGAAAGGTGCCAGTCAGCAGTGCAAAGGCTGACAGACTGGTACTAGCACCTGCCTCATTACTTAAAATCCATTGGTAATATGGCCAAATATTTTCTTTTCCTGTAGCATCTTCCTTATCATTCATTACAGAAAAATCTAAAGGAGGTGACAAAGCAAAACCCTTTGCTATTTCTTTTCGAGGAAAAATTTGATTGACAAGGTGAAAAAACTATAGGAAATGTGAGGTCCGGATGACACCAGGGCACGCTGCGTTTAGCAGTAGCATTGCCAACAGGCCATCGTGATCTTTTGGGAATAGTCACCTTTCCCTTTATCATAATAGTGGTGATGTTTATAGGTGAAGTTATATTATTTCCAACATCACCTGAGCCTAATTGCTCTCCTTGGACGACTTGCGTTAAAGCATTAAGTAACACTTCAGAGCTCACTTTATTTTGGATAATGGGGTCTGCCCAATTAGAGATAACCTTTTTCTTTAAAAATATACAGGGTGTAAAAGGTCTATCCACATCATGCACAAAGCATAGTGTATAATTTAAATGAAAACTCATACTATTATACACCCGTGGCTCTTGAGGTGTTTGTCGTGCACAAGGCGCATCCAGAAAACATTCTGTTGCATAAAACAAAGGCAAGGTGGAAGAATTGGAATGTACCGGTAAAGGTACTGGCCATGATCTTACTATGGCCCACAAAGGTATACTTATCCCGGTCTCAATCATCAGGAGCAGGAATAGCAGGATCATCTTGGGATTCATCTTGCTCTTTTACGGTCCTTGTCAGTCGCGTCGGGACCCAAAGTGGATTTTCTTCACCCTGTGGAAAAACACAAATAGCTCCCCGGGATCTGATTAAGATAGGATCCGGGCCATACCATTTATTATCAAGGACATTTTTCCATTTGACCATTTCATTGGGCGATTGAGGCCATTGTCCGTGCCTTTCGGCTGGTGAACTTCCAGCATCATCCAATTTTAAAAAATTAAGGGTAAATATTGTAAGGGATAGAGCCATCTTTGGCGTCATAGCCTCTATTCCCCCTTTCTGTTTTTGCAAATATTGTTTCAAAGTACGATGAGCTCTCTCAATGATGCCTTGGCCCTGTGGATTATAGGGCAGTCCAGTAATATGTTTCACTTGCATTTGTTTGCAAAATTGGCTAAATTTAGAAGAAGTATATGCAGGACCATTATCTGTCTTTAGCACTAGGGGCTTACCCCATGCAGCCCAAGCCTCTAAGCAGTGAGATATGACATGAACTGCTTTTTCCCCTGACAAGGGAGAGGCATGTAGGACACCAGAACTGGTATCGATGGACACATGTACATATTGTAATTTCCCAAAAACTGGGATATGCGTGATGTCCATTTGCCAAACATCTAGAGGTCGCACTCCGCGAGGATTAACGCCCACGGAAGGTGCATTAATGAATTCTACACACCTACCACACTGGAGGACAATATCTCGAGCTACTGTTCGTGTGAGCTTAAACTTTTGTCATAATGTAGAAGCAGGGACATGATAAAGTTGATGAAAATTTTTTGCACTTTCTATAGAATTTTGTGATAGGAAAACCGTATCTCTGGTGGCTGAATCAGCAATTGCATTACCCTTAACCATAGGTCCAGGTAATGATGTATGTGCTCTAATATGTTGAATATAAAAGGGATGCTCACGCATCAAAATACAATTTTGTATTTTCCTCAAAGTTTCAGTTACTGGACTAGACTGCTTAAAATTTCCAACAGTCTCTAACATTAGTACAGCATTAACCACATAAACAGAATCAGAGATAATATTTATGGGCATAAGAAATCTTTTAAAGACTTCTAAAACCACCAAACATTCTACCAATTGAGGGGCTCCTGGTGTAAATTGCAACCTTACAGCCTTTTCATTAATCACATAACTTCCAATTCCTGTTTTGGATCCATCTGTATAAATATCAATGGCTCCCTTTATAGGAGTGTTAGCCGTTACCTTTGGAAGTATCACTGGATGTAATAACAGAAAATGTAATAAAGGATGTTTAGGATAATGATTATCAATTAAACCAGAATAACTGCATCTAAGAATAGCCCATTCATCTATAGTCGCACACAACGTCTGCATTTGTGCAGCAGTATAGGGGACAATTATGCTATCCGGCATTTTTCCAAAGTGAGTAATTGAACTTTTTATGCCTTTATGGGCCATATTTGCCACCATGGTGGGATAATGCTCTATAGTCTTATTAGGGGATATGTGTGGATGTATCCATACTAGAGAACCATCTTGCCATAATACAGCAGTTGGCAAATTTATGGTTCGTAATATGCATAGGCAAAAAGGTTTTTGCTCATTTATACGATTTAGCTGTGATGTTTGGATTGCTTCTTCTACCTTCCTAAGAACATCAGAAGCCTCAGGTGTTAATTGTCTCAATGAGGTAATATGTGATTCACCTTCTAAAATTTGAAATAGAGGTTTTAATTCCGAAGTAGGGATCCTTAAATAAGGTCGAATCCAATTTATATCTCCTAATAATTTTTGAAAATCATTTAATGTCTTTAGATGATCTTTTCTTATACTAATCTTTTGTGGGGTAACACACTGTAAAGTAATAGTGGCTCCTAAAAATTGACTAACATTAGACTGCTGTACCTTTTCTGGTGCAATAATCAAGCCATTATTTTTTAAAGTTTCATTAAGAAAGCCATAAGCTCGCTGTATACTTTCTTCTTCAGGTCCACAAATCACAATGTCGTCCATATAATGACAAATTTTTAAGGAGGGGAAACCATCTCTGACTGCTTGTAAAGCTTTTCCTACATATATTTGACATATGGTAGGGCTATTTGCCATTCCTTGGGGTAACACTCGCCATTGATACCTTTTATCAGGCTCCATATGATTAACAGAAGGTAGGGTAAATGCAAATCTAGGTTTATCTTTCTTATTTAATGGAATGGAAAAGAAACAATCCTTAATATCCACCACTATAATTTTCCAATCCTTAGGTAGAGCTGAAAGTAGGGGGAGTCCTCTTTGTACAGGACCCATAACTTGCATTTGTGCATTAATGGCTCTGAGGTCATGTCACAATCTCCATTTACCTGACTTTTTCTTTACAACAAAAATAGGGGTGTTCCAGGGTGATTGTGTGGGTTCTACATGTCCCAAGTCTAATTGTTCTTGTACTAATTCTTTAGCTGCTTTTAATTTCTCAGAGGATAAAGACCACTGAGGCACCCACACCGTGTCCTCTGTACACCACGGAATGGGCAAAGGCTCCTCAGCGGCCCCTAGAAAAAACCCAGCCCTTTCTTATCTGCTTTTACTGTGGCTTTAACTGGTGAAATTCTACCTTGTAAACTTTTTCCTAGACCTAGTCCAGGTATATATCCCATTCCTTTCATCATTTCCTTGCTTTTCTGAGAATAATCATTTGTCAGTATAAAGTTCATGGCTGACATCACATCTCTTCCCCATAAGTTTACAGGTAAAGGGAGTACATAAGGTTGAAAAAGCCCTGTCCTTCCTTCTTTATCTTTCCATTGTAAGGATTTTGCACTTATAGTTGGGGTAGCCTCATATCCTAATCCTTGTAAGCTATGTGATGATTGATTAACAGGCCAAGAAGCAGGCCACCAATTACTAGATATAATGCTTTTATCTGCTCCTGTATCCATTATACCTTGAAAGGTTTTTTCCTTCTATTTGTAAAGATGTGTACTCTCTTTTCAAACCTACTCTTTCCACCCTTTGTACACTGCTTTTGCATATGACCTGTTTGTCCACAATTATAGCAGGTTATTTCTTTTGTTTTTGCCATTAAAACTGCGGCAGCCAGCCCTGCATTTGAAAGTGGACCTCCTATTTCTCTACATGCTTTCATCCATGCCTGTAGTCCTTTCCCTTTCCAAGGCGTGATAGCATTTCTGCATTCTTTGGTACATTGCTCATAAACTAATTGTTCAATAAGCGGCAATGCGGTCTCAGAATCACCAAATATGCGCCCTGCTGCTTCCATCATGCGAGCCACAAATTCAGAGAATGGCTCATTAATTCCCTGAATAATTTTTGTCAAATTACCAGATACCTCTCCTCGATTAGGCAATGCTTTCCAAGCTTTCACTGCTGCCTGATTAATTTGATCATAGACCTGCACTGGGTATCCTAATTGATTGTTTGTCCACATACCCTGACCTGTAAGCATTTCAAAGCTCCATGCTGGTTGCCCTGCAGTAGCATTAGCACGGGCCTGACTCAAACACAGATCATGCCATATAGACTTCCAATCTAGATACTGTCCCATCGTAAGACATGCCTTTACCACACTCATCCAATCCGAGGGAGTCATGGCATTGTGAGCCAGTCTTTCGATCTGGGACTGAGTAAATGAGGCATTAACTCCATAGGTCCTTACTGACTCTACTAACTCTTTCAATTGTTTATGTGATATTGGCTCATAATACCGCTGTTGAGCTTGATCCGGTACCACCGTTCCTCAGCTGAAGAGTTCTGAACCCATGCAGTCGAATCCTTCTCAGCAGCCTGTTTTGCAGGAACACTTTATTAACACCGCTCCCCAGCTGAAGAGTTCTGAACCCACGCCGGATCCTTCTCAGCAGCCTGTTTTACGGGAACCTTTATTAACCGCTCCTTCCCCGCGATGCAGTTCTGGATCCTCCCTGTAGCAGGGGGTCTTCGCTCGTGCCTGAAGATGTTTCGTCCCGGGGTCTCGGCACCACTTCTTGCGCGCGTCCGACTCGACCAGCAAGAACGACGCTGCAACAGGATCCTTCTGCACGCGTTTATTGGGAGAGCTTGATTGCAGAGGCGAAAAGACGACCATCCTTCTTTCATCTAGCCTTCCTAAGATGTTCCAAGTAAATCACTGCCTCAGGGATGCCCAGCATCTGAAGGATGCTCAACAATAAGAATGTAAGTGACGGATAAGGTAGACAGGATGTCCTAAGTTAATAATGCCCTTATTTCTCCTAACCTGAGTGTGTGTTGGTTATTAATTAGTCAATAGTTAATTCTTTTAGTCCCCTGATCCACAAATTCAAGAGAACATTAGTGATCACTGCAAGCAATATCAGTTTCTTAATTCTTTGGCCATTTAATGGTCAGTCAGAGGCATTAACTCTGGAGTGAGTTTTCCACAGGGTCATTTATCTTCTTTGATTTTGTTTGCAATCTGGGACAGAGACAGGCATGGTCCCCTGTTGAGAATGTATATGACTCAGATCTTCCCTCTGTTCACTTCTGATTCTTTCCCTTCCTTTCACAAACACTGTCCCTCTCCCAAAACCACCTCCTAAAATATTTGCCATGAACTAACTAACCAACTCTGCTTTATAGGGGACCCAGTATTACATTGTAAGATGGCATTTCATGTTACCAGCATATCACATCTGGTGGGCACTTACTGCCTAGGTTTAAAAAGTTTCCTACAGTTTGATGGTTATGTTACTAATCACTATCGCCACCCTCTTTGGTATGTGAACAGTTGCATTTATGTGAATGTTGTGTGTGCTCGTCTCCTAAAGGGTCTGAATTTTCAGATAGTGGGTCTTTTAAAAGTTTGTAGTATGTTTTATGCTGGATAATAATATTGAAGCTTGGGAACAACAAAGAAGGAAAGGAAGACATAAGACCTATTATGTCTTAATAGGTGATGTGTTGATATGTCAGCTTGACATGGAGAGGGGGTCAATTGTTCTGGTTAGTTTTCACATCAATGCAAATGGACCCATTCTTATCTCCTTATACAAAGCTCAAGTCCAAGTGGATCAAGGACCTCCACATAAAACCAGATACACTGAAACTTATAGAGGATAAAGAGGGGGAGAGCCTCGAACATATGGGCACAGGGGAAAAATTACTGAACAGAACACCAATGGCTTGTGCTGTAAGATCAAGAATTGACAAATGGGACCTCATAAAATTGCAAAGCTTCTGTAAGGTAAAGGATGCTATCAATAGGACAAAATAGCAACCAACAGATTGGGAAAAGATCTTTACCAACCCTACATGTGATATAGGACTAATATCCAATATATACAAAGAACTCAAGAAGTTAGACTCCAGAGAACCAAACAACCCTATTACAAATGGGGTAAAGAGCTAAACAAAGAATTCTCAACCGAGGAATATCGAATGGCTGAGAAGCACCTATAGAAGTGTTCAACATCCTTAGTCATTGAGGAAATGCAAATCAAAATGACCCTGAGATTCCTCCTTACACCAGTCAGAATGACTAAGATAAAAAATTCAGGTTACAGCAAATGCTGGTGAAGATGTGGAGAAAGAGGAACATTCCTCCATTGCTGGTGGGAATGCAAGCTATTACAACCACTCTGGAAATCAGTTTGGTGGTTCCTCAGAAAATTGGACATAGTATTACCTGAGGACCCAGCTATACCACTCTTAGGCATATACTCAGAAGATGCTCCAACATGTAATAAGGACATATGCCCCACTATGTTCATAGCAGCCTTATTTATAATAGCCAGAAGCTGGAAAGAACCCAGATGTCCCTCAACAGAATATAGAAAATGTGGTACATTTACACAATGGAGTACTACTCAGCTACTAAAAACAGTGAATTCATGAAGTTCTTAGGCAAATGGATAGAACTAGAAAATATCATTCTGAGTGAGGTAACCCAATCACAAAAGAAAACACATTGTATGCACTCACTGATAAGTGGATACAAGCCCCAAAGCTCCAAATAACCAGGATAGAATTTATAGATCACATGAAGCTCAATAAGAAAGAAGACCAAAGTGTGGATACTTTGGCCCTTCTTAGAAGGAGAACAAAATACTCACAGGAGCAAATATGGAGATACAGTGTGGAGTAAAGGAGTTGAAGGGGTTTGCAACCCCATAGGAAGAACAATAATATCAACCAACCAGACCCCACAGAACTCCCAGGGACTAAGCCATCAACAAAGGAGTACACATGACTCCAGCTGCATAAGTAGCAGAGGATTGCCTTGTCAGGCATCACTGGAAGGAGAGGTCCTTGGTCTTATGAAGGCTTGCTAGATGGGCCAGTGTAGGGGAATTGAGGGCAGACAGGTGGGAGTGGGTGGGAGGGTGGAGGAATACCCTCTTAGAAGCAGGGGGAGGGAAGATGGGATAGGGTGTTTCTGGGAGGGAGGAAAACCGGGAAAGGAGATAACATTTGAAATGTAAATAAAGAAAATAAATAAAGAAAATATCGAATAAAAAGTTTGTAGTCTGTTTTATGTTGGAATAGTAATATTGGAGCTTGGGAACAGCGAGGAAGGAAAGGTTATGTCTTAATGGGTGATGTGTTGACATGTCAGCTTGACATGGGGGGTGTCACTTGTGCTGGTTGGTTTTCACATCAATTTTACACAAACTAAAGTCATCTGAGGGAGGGTAACCTCAAGTGAGAAAATGCCTCCATAAGATCTGGCTGCAGACCAATCTGTAGGATACTTTATTGATTAATGACTGCTGAGGAAGGGCCCATCCCATTGTGGCTGAGGCCACTACCAGCTTGGTGGTCCTGGATTTTGAGAAATCAGCCTGAGAAAGCCATGAGAATCAACCCATTAAGCAGCATTCTTCCATAGCCTCTGCATTAGCTCCTGCCTCCAGGTTCTAGCCTTATTGGAGTGTCTCCTGTCCTGGCTGCCTTTAGTGATATACTGTGATATAAGAGTAGATAAGCCAAGAAGTGGGAGTGAGTGGGTAGGGGAGTGAGTGGGGGAGGGTATGGGGGACTTTTGGGATGGCACTGGAAATGTAAATGAAGAAAAACCTAATTAAAAAGATGCAAAAAATAAACAAAAAAGAGTAGATAAAACACATCCTTTCCTCTTCATTTTTTGTCTTGCTGTTTTTATAACAGTAATGGCTTAGATAGCTTGCCTACTGTGGTGTTGTGTCTCTAGAGGCCTATTAAGCAGTGGCTGATAGATCTTAAAGGATGTCTGACTCTTAAATCTCTCTACCCCTAACCCTCTTCTGGTTGTTCTGAAGATCATGGTGTAGAGAGAAGGACACTGTCTTCTTTTGTGTAATTGATATTGTAATGTTTCTTCTCACTGTTTTACAGATCCATGCAACAGTTTTGGAGATTTTGCTTGCAAACTGGACATTGACAGGTGGTGGTGAGAAAAGGAGAAAGAAGAGAGGGAGAGAAGCGATTTTAAAGAACTGGCTTATGCAACCATAGGACTGGAAACTCAGGTGGGAATCGATGTTCTTTTCATGATGCCAAAACTCAGAGAGCAAGACTCCATCTGGAAGTTCTGATAGGACTTCTGTGTTGCAGGTGTTAGGTAAAGCTTCTGTTTCCTTAGGAACCTTCAGTGTGTGCACCAGACCGTCAGTGTATGCTTATTGGATGAGGTGCTCTTTTATAGTGAAAGGAAATGTCTTCTACTTAGCACGTACTTCCCCAAAGGCTAACTAACTATATACTAAAATATGCTTTCAGAGAGAATAACATCTAGTCTAGTGTTTTGATAAACAAGTGAACACTATAGTCCAGTGATCTTGATACTTAACAATATCCTTTACCATCGGGAACTCTCAAAAAAATGTGGAATTGGAACCAGAAACCAGTCAGTCTGCTTGGGATTTCTAGCCTTCTTTCTGTTATTGGGTTCCAGTTCGATTCTGTTGTGATCTATATGAGAGAAGACGTATGATTTATATTCTCTTAAATGTGTCAGGGGTGTTTTATGGCCCCAAATGTGGTCTATGTCTCATGTGAGCTGAAGAATATGTATTCTGCTCTTGTTGGATGAACTACTCCACAGATGTCAATTACACCCAGCTGATTGATGGTGCTGTTGAGTTCAATTATGACCCTACAGACTTTCTGCCTGCTGGATCTGACCACTTCTGAGAAGAGGAGTGTTAAGACATCTCCAAGGAAACAATGGCCTCTTCTGTTTCTCCTTACAGTTCGATGGACTTCTGTCTCATGGTTTGATACTCTATTGTTTGGCACACACGTTAAGAATTATTATGTCTCCTTGGTTCAGAGATTGCCTCACCATTATGCAATGTCACTAACTTTGACAATTTTATTTTCAGTAAAGTCTACTTTCTTTGAAATTAATGTGGTTATTCTATCTTTCTTTTCATCAGTGTTAACAATGTAGCATTTTCAATTTATATACTTATAAATGCACATAGATATATACTTGGGGTGGGATTTTTATAGACAACATGCAGGTGGGTCTTTTTGATCCACTTTATCAAGTTTTATCCTTCAATGAATTTATTTAGACAGTGGACATTCAAGGTGATTATTAATAAGATCAGATTAAAATCTACCATGTTTGCATTCTAATAGTCTAATTTTGAATTTTGTATAAAAATGGGTATTTTAAAGAGACAATGAAGAACATTTTAATTAGTACAGAATAAAATATGTATTTATAGAGTACAGTGAGTATTTCAGCATATGGACACAATGCATGATGATCAGGACAATTAGCATATCTAATACTTCAATCATCGATCACTTCTTTCTCGGAAGACACTGAAATCTCTACAAGCTATTTTGAAATGTACAATTAGTTGCTAAGCCATAGTCACAGTCTTTCCACCATGCTATAGAATATTAGAAGTTATTTCAGTTATGCTCTGTATCCATTAATTATCCCTTCTCCAAACTACTTCTCCACTTCTCAGCCTCAGATAATTACTGTTATAATCGCCATAATTTTTTTTTTTGTGTGTGTGTGTTTGCTATCTTCTTTTCATTCTGGTGTTTTTCAGAGTCCTATGTTATTGTGTGCATTAGTAATTAGTTTTGATACTAATAGTTATTTGTGTGCTCGAGTACACCTCACTCTATGCTCTACTTAGGTGCTTTAGTTATGTTACTAGGAGGGAGTGTACTTTGAGCAGTCTGCTACTTATCTTTGGTGAACTCACTGTGCAAGCTAATTTGATGTCAACTTGAATCGCTTTGGAAGAGAGAACCCCAGCTGAGAAAGTGCCCCATCAGACTGGCCAATGGGCAAGTCTATGGTGCATTTTCTGAACTGATGATTCAGGGCCCATCTCACTGTGGGCAATGCTACCCTGGGATGGCCATCCTGGGAAATAGAAGGAAGCAGGCTAAGCAAGTCACTGAGAGAGAAGGTCAGTGAGCAGCATTCCTGTATCATCTCCTGCTTGCCAGGTTCTTGCCCTGCTTAAGTTGCTGCCCTGATTTCTTTGATGATCAACTGTGACATGGAAGTTTAAGAGAACTAAACCCTTTCTTCCCCAAGTTGCTTGATTATGATGCTCTATCATAACAATAGAAACCCTAACTAAGATATTTATTCCTCTAGGAGTAGACTTGCTGGGTCCAACTGTCTGGTCATCCTCATGATGTATGATTTTGTGTTTCTGAATTTACCCCTTGGCTAACATGGGTTTGTGGCATCTACATCAATGCCTGTGGCACCTTTCTAGTCATTTGTAGACATGTGGAGAGGTATGGAAATTTTGGGCTATTGAAGCTCCTCAGTCAAAGTTGAACACGGCAGCCCTCTGTCTTGTTTGAGTGCTCAAACTGTAAGCAGAGCTCCTTTTAGTGCATTTAATGCCACATGATACATTTTCTGATGAATCTACGATTTAGAAGGTCCCCAAAGGCAGTTTGCATGAAAGTTTTGAGTAGTGTTTCTATGAGCAAGAAGGCTGGGATATTACTTATGGAGAAAATGTGCATTAAGCTAGATAAGTTATGTCCAGGCATGAATTACAAAAACATATACGAGACAAAGTTATTTATGACTGGCTGACCAAAATGTTACTGCTAAAAGCTAGAAGGAACCCAAACCTGTGTTTCCCAAAGGAACAATGGCTCAGTATTTTCAAATTCATTATCCAAAGTGACTTTACAGAACACAAGCACTATGAATAATAAGAACCAACTATAAATTCAGTAGTTTGCTTAGGCCAATGTATAATCCGAGGAGCTCTTAAATTTGCCTTTATTTTAATGTCATACCCACATCAAGTATAAATCATCTGGGAGGTGGACACCTTAGAACTTCTTGAGGGGTCACAAGTGGAACTTAAGACCACTGCTGAAAATCTAGGACAGGACATGAACAGCAAGGAACCTCTATAGCTGTCACTCAACAAATAATCAAATTGATTTGACTGTGTTCTCTTCTGTCTCTTTATATTCAATTTCACTCTATGTATGTCTCATGCTCATAAAAATACAACCAATTAGAGAAACAGCATCCTCTTTCCTGTAATATAAATGACAGAGACTACCACCAAGTTGGAACACATTCCCAAGCCAGACTTGGCTACAAAGGGTAAATGACAGGTTAGGACAGAGAAAAAGGATTGCTTACCAGGCACCCGTGCATTGCTCATCACCCATCATCACCCATGCATTGCATTTGCTCATCATGAGTAAAGGCAGAAAAGAAACTCTGTAGTAACGAGACACTGACACGGGGAAATGAATCTGGGGATTGATTGCCAGATGTAAATGAGCAGCCCCTTCTCATCAGTAACTCAGCAGCTCCTACTCATAAGTGTAGCCATGCCAATTTCCATGCTTCTACTCAAAACTTAACTAAGAGAATTTCCAGTCTCTTCAGACTTTGTGATTGTTGCAATGATTATAACCACTTCAGCATCGAGTTTTTAAGTGACATTTCCCATTCCCCAAGATGTGCCAGCACTATCCATGTTTTCTGGCCCTCAGGCATCTCAGAAATGATCCATGTATTTGCAAAGTATCTCCAAGCTTTAGTACGTAGTCTTAAACTGGAGATGGCCAAAGCAGAAGCTTTGTATTGTCCAGTGATGTGAAGATCCTGGACCAGTAGCATCAGTAGAACACTACACATTGTTAGATATAGCAGTACCTGGGACTCAGTCCAATTAAGGTTAGGTGACATACAGGATGCTCAGTTGAATTTAACTTCACACGAACAAGGACTTTTCAGTATAAATGTCCTATGCAGTGTTAATGACTAAATAAAAAATGCTAAAAAGTTCTACCTGCTCAGGTGAAATTGAGACTTTATATTCATATTTATTTACACTGTATATAGATATGGAATCAGAGCCCTTGGGATGGTTGACAGTGTTTTTTCTTTTTCTGGTTTTCTTTAATTAATTTATTTTTAAGCATATGAGGTTTTTTCCTGCATGTATGCATGTGCAGCATGTTTGTGCCTGGTGTCTGGAGGAGACATTGGATCCTCTGAAACTATAGTTACAGGGCCACCATGTGGGGTCTGGGAATTTAAGCTAAGTCCACTGCAAGAGCAGCCAGTGGTCTCAATGGGAAGCTCAGGTGTGTTTTAATGAGTGTCTAGGTGATTCGTGCTGAGGCTTGATGCCTGTAGCTCTATATTTGGCTTCCTAATCTTGTCTAGGTGATCCAAGAGTTAATTCTGTTGTGGTCTTATCTCAGTGGTGGTGGTGGTTGTTTAAATAAAAGGATGCATCTGTAATCTAAAACTATTTTTTTTTAAAAACTGAAGTTAGAACTAAATATCTCATTATTTAGTTTATTTCTAATTCATGTTGGCAGAGTCTCAATTATAGAATCTTAAGAATTGGCCTTCTTTCCAGATACAAATGAGTTCCCTGGTTTGTGGTGACCATGCCTTTTGTAGCTCACTGCTGCCACCTGGGAACTCAAACCACATAGATGGTGAGGCCCGCTGGCCACTCATGGTTAGGTAGAGCGTGGTACTCTTGTCATTACCACTGCTACACAAAAGTGTCTATTGAGTTCTCTTAGCTGTAAGAGTCTGAGCACGTCTTCTTCCAACTGGATAATGTGATAGTTAAGTGATTTGCCTCGGCCATTCTTTATAGCAGATTCCTTTTTTTCTTTTAATTTCAAAATATTGAGATTATAATATAATTACATTTCTCCTTTCCCTTTCTACTGTTCAGACCTTTTCATATACCTCTCTTTGCAGTTTTTCAAATTCATGGCCTCTTTTTTTCATTAATTGTTATTGCATGCATATATGCATATGTACACAATACATTCCTAAGTATAAATTGCTTAGTCTGTATACCATTTATTGTACATATGTTTTCAGGGATGACCATTGGTATTGGATAGTAAGGTGGTGTACTCTTTCTCCTATTATCATTTCTTCCACTCTCAGCATTCCTTCATTGCCTGTGGTTCTTTGTGTAGGACTGAGACCTGTGGGTCTTTCTCCTGTGCACTTTGGCATGGCATCTTTGTTTTGCTCACATGTAGGCAGTCATGATAGTGAGACTTTATGAGTACAGCTTCTGGCAGCCCTAGAAGACACAGTCTCACAGCAAATTCCCTGATCTCTGGATCTTACAGCCTTACCTCTCTTCCACAATGTTCTAGAAGCCTTGGGTACAGGAGTGTTTTGTAGATTGATCCAGTGGGCCTGGGCTCCATACTTCAGCATTTTGATTGGTTGTGGTTTTCTACATCAATCTCTATCTGTTGCAAATAGAAGTTACCTTGAGCTCTTCCGGTCAGAAAAGCACCGGGGCAGCTGGGGCGCAGGGTCGGCTGACACTCGCCAGCTACCCACAACACCTGGCACAGGATCTTAAGACTTCTGGTGAGTGGAGCACAGCTTCTGCTCCAATCCAATTGCGCGGGACCTGGGACTGCATTAGTTAGGGAAGCAGAAACCGGCCTGAGTAGGGCCACAGGCCTCATCCAGCCGGATCAGCGCCGGGGTAGCGGGAGCGCAGGGTTGCCTGACACCCGCCAGCTACCCACGACCCCCGCCGCAGGATTTTGGGACTGCTGGTGAGTGGAACACAGCTTCTGCTCCAGTCCAATCACGTGGGACCTGAGACTGCTCTGGTTGGGGAGAGAGAAATCCGGCCTACATAGGGCCACAAGCCTCTTCCGGTCAGAAAAGCACCGGGGCAGCTGGGGCGCAGGGTCGGCTGACACTCGCCAGCTACCCACAACACCTGCCACAGGATCTTAAGACTTCTGGTGAGTGGAGCACAGCTTCTGCTCCAATCCAATTGCGCGGGACCTGAGACTGCATTAGTTAGGGAAGCAGAAACCAGCCTGAGTAGGGCCACAGGCCTCATCCGGCCGGATCAGCGCCAGGGTAGCGGGAGAGCAGGGTTGCCTGACACACGCCAGCTACCCACGACCCCCGCCGCAGGATTTTGGGACTGCTGGTGAGTGGAACACAGCTTCTGCTCCAATCCAATTGCGCGGGACCTGAGACTGCATTAGTTAGGGAAGCAGAAACCGGCCTGAGTAGGGCCACAGGCCTCATCCAGCTGGATCAGCGCCGGGGTAGCGGGAGCGCAGGGTTGCCTGACACCCGCCAGCTACCCACGACCCCCGCCGCAGGATTTTGGGACTGCTGGTGAGTGGAACACAGCTTCTGTTCCAGTCCAATCATGCGGGACCTGAGACTGCTCTGGTTGGGGAGAGAGAAATCCGGCCTACATAGGGCCACAACCCTCTTCCGGTCAGAAAAGCACCGGGGCAGCTGGGGCTCAGGGTCGGCTGACACTCACCAGCTACCCACAACACCCACCACAGGATCTTAAGACTTCTGGAGAGTGGAACACAGCTTCTGCTCCAATCCAATTGCACGCGGGACCAGAGACTGCATTAGTTAGGGAAGCAGAAAAACGGCCTGAGTAGGACCACAGGCCTCTTCCGGCTGGACCAGCACCGGGGTACCATCAGCTACCCACGACCCCCGCCGCAGGATTAAGAGACTGCTGGTGAGTGGAACACAGCTTCTGCTCCAATCTTTAAACAGTGACAATGACAACAACTAACCCCAGAGATTACCAGATGGCGAAAGGTAAACGTAATAATCTTACTAACAGAAACCAAGACCACTCACCATCATCAGAACCCAGCACCCCCACTTCGCCCAGTCCAGGGCACCCCAACACACCGGAAAAGCTAGACACGGATTTAAAAGCATATCTCCTGATGATGATAGAGGACTTCAAGAAGGACTTTAATAACACACTTAAAGAAATGCAGGAGAACACTGCTAAACAGGCAGAAGACAATAAAGAGGAAGCACAAAAATCCCTTAAAGAATTGCAGGAGAACACTGCTAAAGAGTTACAAATCCTTAAAGAAAAACAGGATAACATAATCAAACAGGTAGAAGTCCTTACAGAAAAACAGGAAAACACATCCAAACAGATGATGGAAATGAACAAAACCATACTAGACCTAAAAAGGGAAGTAGACACAATAAAGAAAACCCAAAATGAGGCAACACTGGAGATAGAAACCCTAGGAAAGAAATCTGGAACCATAGATACGAGCATAAGCAACAGAATACAAGAGATGGAAGAGAGAATCTCAGGTGCAGAAGATTCCATAGAGAACATCGGCACAACAATCAAGGAAAATGTAAAATGCAAAAAGATCCTAACTCAAAACATCCAAGAAATCCAGGACACAATGAGAAGACCAAACCTACGGATAATAGGAGTGGATGAGAATGAAGATTTTCAACTCAAAGGACCAGCAAACATCTTCAACAAAATTATAGAAGAAAACTTCCCAAATCTAAAGAAAGAGATGCCCATGAACATACAAGAAGCCTACAGAACTCCAAATAGACTGGACCAGAAAAGAAATACCTCCCGACACATTATAATCAGAACAACAAATGCTCTAAATAAAGATAGAATACTAAAAGCAGTAAGAGAAAAAGGCCAAGTAACATATAAAGGCAAGCCTATCAGAATTACACCAGATTTCTCACCAGAGACTATGAAAGCCAGAAGATCCTGGACAGATGTTATACAGACACTAAAAGAACACAAATTCCAGCCCAGGCTACTATACCCAGCCAAACTCTCAATTAACATAGATGGAGAAACCAAAGTATTCCACGACAAAACCAAATTCACACATTATCTCTCCACGAATCCAGCCCTTCAAAGGATAATAACAGAAAAAAACCAATACAAGGACAGGAACCACGCCCTAGAAACAACAAGAAGGTAATCCCTCAACAAACCTAAAAGAAGACAGCCACAAGAACAAAATGCCAACTTTAACAACAAAAATAACAGGAAACAACAATTACTTTTCCTTAATATCTCTTAATATCAATGGACTCAACTCCCCGATAAAAAGACATAGACTAACAAACTGGCTACACAAACAAGACCCAACATTTTGCTGCTTACAGGAAACTCATCTCAGAGAAAAGGATAGACACTACCTCAGAATGAAAGGCTGGAAAGCAATTTTCCAAGCAAATGGCATGAAGAAACAAGCTGGAGTAGCCATTCTAATATCTGAAAAGATTGACTTCCAACCCAAAGTCATTAAAAAAGACAGGGAGGGACACTTCATACTCATCAAAGGTAAAATCCTCCAAGAGGAACTATCAATCCTGAATATCTATGCTCCAAATACAAAGGCAGCCACATTCATTAAAGAAACTTTAGTAAATCTCAAAGCACACATTGCACCTCATACAATAATAGTGGGAGACTTCAACACACCACTTTCACCAATGGACAGATCATGGAAACAGAAACTAAACAGGGACACAGTGAAACTAAGAGAAATTATGAATCAAATGGATCTGGCAGATATCTACAGAACATTCTATCCTAAAACAGAAGGATATACCTTCTTCTCAGCACCTCATGGTACCTTCTCCAAAATTGACCACATAATTGGTCACAAAGCAGGCCTCAACAGATACAAAAATATTGAAATTGTCCCATGCATCCTATCAGATCACCATGGACTAAGGCTGATCTTCAATAACAAAATAAATAATAGAAAGCCAACCTTCACGTGGAAACTGAACAACACTCTTCTCAATGATACCTTGGTCAAGGAAGGAATAAAGAAAGAAATTAAGGACTTTTTAGAGTTCAATGAAAATGAAGCCACAACATACCCAAACTTATGGGACGCAATGAAAGCATTTCTAAGAGGAAAACTCATAGCTCTGAGTGCCTCCAAAAGGAAACTAGAAAGAGCACACATTAGCAGCTTGACAACACACCTAAAAGCACTAGAACAAAAGGAAGCAAATTCACCCAAGAGGAGTAGAAGGCAGGAAATAATCAAACTTAGGGGTGAAATCAACCAAGTGGAAACAAGAAAAACTATTCAAAGAATCAACCAATCAAGGAGCTGGTTCTTTGAGAAAATCAACAAGATAGATAAACCCTTAGCCAGACTCACTAGAGGGCACAGGGAAAGCATCCTAATTAACAAAATCAGAAATGAAAAAGGAGACATAACAACAGATCCTGAAGACATCCAAAACACCATCAGATCCTTCTACCAAAGGCTATACTCAACAAAACTGGAGAACCTGGATGAAATGGAGAAGTTCCTAGACAGATACCAGGTACCAAAGTTGAATCAAGATCAGGTTAATGATCTAAACAGCCCTATATCCCCCAAAGAAATAGAAGCAGTCATTAATAGTCTCCCAACTAAAAAAAGCCCAGGACCAGATGGGTTTAGTGCAGAGTTCTATCAGACCTTCAAAGAAGATCTAATCCCAGTTCTTCACAAACTATTCCACAAAATAGAAACAGAAGGTACTCTACCCAACTCATTCTATGAAGCCACAATTACTCTGATACCTAAACCACAAAAAGACCCAACAAAGATAGAAAACTTCAGACCAATATCCCTTATGAATATTGATGCAAAAATCCTCAATAAAGTTCTTGCTAACCGAATCCAAGAACACATCAAAACAATCATCCATCCTGACCAAGTAGGTTTCATCCCAGGGATGCAGGGATGGTTCAGTATACGGAAATCCATCAACGTAATCCAGTATATAAACAAACTCAAAGACAAAAACCACATGGTCATCTCGTTAGATGCGGAAAAAGCATTTGACAAGATCCAACACCCATTCATGATAAAAGTCTTGGAAAGATCAGGAATTCAAGGCCCATACCTAAACATGATAAAAGCAATCTACAGCAAACCAGTAGCCAACATCAAAGTAAATGGTCAGAAGCTTGAAGCAATCCCTCTAAAATCAGGGACTAGACAAGGCTGTCCACTTTCTCCATACCTATTCAACATTGTACTTGAAGTCCTAGCCAGAGCAATTCGACAACAAAAGGAGATCAAAGGGATACAAATTGGAAAAGATGAAGTCAAAATATCACTTTTTGCAGATGATATGATAGTATATATAAGTGACCCTAAAAATTCCACCAGAGAACTCCTAAGCCTGATAAACAGCTTCGGTGAAGTAGCTGGATATAAAATTAACTCAAACAAATCAATGGCCTTTCTCTACACAAAGAATAAACAGGCTGAGAAAGAAATTAGGGAAACAACACCCTTCTCAATAGTCACAAATAATATAAAATATCTTGGCGTGACTCTAACTAAGGAAGTGAAAGATCTGTATAATAAAAACTTCAAGTCTCTGAAGAAAGAAATTATAGAAGATCTCAGAAGATGGAAAGATCTCCCATGCTCATGGATTGGCAGGATCAACATTGTAAAAATGGCTATCTTGCCAAAAGCAATCTACAGATTCAATGCAATCCCCATCAAAATTCCAAATCAATTCTTCAACGAATTAGAAAGTGCAATCTGCAAATTCATCTGGAATAACAAAAAACCTAGGAGAGCAAAAACTCTTCTCAAGGATAAAAGAACCTCTGGTGGAATCACCATGCCGGACCTAAAGCTCTACTACAGAGCAATTGTGATAAAAACTGCATGGTACTGGTATAGTGACAGACAAATAGACCAATGGAATAGAATTGAAGACCCAGAAATGAACCCACACACCTATGGTCACTTGATCTTCGACAAGGGAGCTAAAAACATCCAGTGGAAGAAAGACAGCATTTTCAACAAATGGTGCTGGCACAACTGGTTGTTAACATGTAGAAGAATGCGAATCGATCCATTCCTATCTCCTTGTACTAAGGTCAAGTCTAAGTGGATCAAGGAACTTCACATAAAACCAGAGACACTGAAACTTATAGAGGAGAAAGTGGGGAAAAGCCTTGAAGATATGGGCACAGGGGAAAAATTCCTGAATAGAACAGTAATGGCTTGTGCTGTAAGATCGAGAATTGACAAGTGGGACCTCTTGAAACTACAAAGCTTCTGCAAGGCTAAAGACACCATCAATAAGACAAAAAAACCACCAGCAGATTGGGAAAGGATCTTCACCTATCCTAAATCAGATAAGGGACTAATATCCAATATATATAAAGAACTCAAGAAGGTGGACTCCAGAAAGTCAAATAACCCCATTAAAAAATGGGGCTCAGAACTGAACAAAGAATTCTCACCTGAGGAATACCGAATGGCTGAGAAACACCTGATAAAATGTTCAACATCCTTAATCATCAGGGAAATGCAAATCAAAACAACCCTGAGATTCCACCTCACACCAGTCAGAATGGCTAAGATCAAAAATTCAGGTGACAGCAGATGCTGGCGAGGATGTGGAGAAAGAGGAACACTCCTCCATTGTTGGTGGGATTGCAAGCTTGTACAACCACTCTGGAAATCAGTCTGGCGGTTCCTCAGAAAATTGGACATAGTACTACCGGAGGATCCAGCAATACCTCTCCTGGGCATATATCCAGAAGATGTCCCAACCGGTAAGAAGGACACATGCTCCACTATGTTCATAGCAGCCCTATTTATAATAGCCAGAAGCTGGAAAGAACCCAGATGTCCCTCAACAGAGGAATGGATACAGAAATTATGGTACATTTACACAATGGAGTACTACTCAGCTATTAAAAAGAATGAATTTATGAAATTCCTAGCCAAATGGATGGACCTGAGGGCATCATCTTGAGTGAAGTAACACAATCACAAAAGAACTCACACAATATATATTCATTGATAAGTGGATATTAGCCCAAAACTTAGGATACCCAAGATATAAGATACAATTTGATAAACGCATGAAACTCAAGAAGAATGAAGACCAAAGTGTGGACACTGCACCTTCTTAGAATTGGGAACAAAACACCCAGGGAAGGAGTTACAGAGACAAAGTTCGTAGCTGTGATGAAAGGATGGACCATTTAGAGACTGCTGTATCCAGGGATCCGTCCCATAATCAGCTTCTAAACGCTGACACCATTGCATACACTAGCAAGATTTTGCTGAAAGGACCCAAATATAGCTGTCTCTTGTGAGACGATGCCGGGGCCTAGCAAACACAGGAGTGGATGTTCACAGTCAGCTATTGGATGTATCACAGGGCTCCCAATGGAGAAGCTAGAGAAAGTACCCAAGGAGCTAAAGGGATCTGCAACCCTATTGTTGGAACAACATGATGTACTAACCAGAACCCCGGAGCTCTTGTCTCTAGCTGCATATGTATCGAAAGATGGCCTAGTCGGCCATCAATGGAAAGAGAGGCCCATTGGACTTGCAAACTTTATATGCCCCAATATAGGGGAATGCCAGGGCCAAAAGAATGGGAATGGGTGGGTAGGGAAGTGGGGGGCGCTATGGGGGACTTTTGGGATAGTATTGGAAATGTAATTGAGGAAAATATGTAATAAAAAAAAAAAAAAAAAAAAAAAAGCTAGACATTTCAACATAGGTCAGGTCGCAGCTGGGTCAGCCTCCCTGACAGGCTCTGCTTTCAGCTAACTTTATGGAGCGAAGAGGCTGTCATGAGATTTTACATTGTACTGAGTGTGGATATTGTTAATTCAAAGAATTAATTTTTAAACTTTAAAAAAAAAAAAAAGAAGAATGCGAATCGATCCATTCCTATCTCCTTGTACTAAGGTCAAGTCTAAGTGGATCAAGGAACTTCACATAAAACCAGAGACACTGAAACTTATAGAGGAGAAAGTGGGGAAAAGCCTTGAAGATATGGGCACAGGGGAAAAATTCCTGAATAGAACAGTAATGGCTTGTGCTGTAAGATCGAGAATTGACAAGTGGGACCTCTTGAAACTACAAAGCTTCTGCAAGGCTAAAGACACCATCAATAAGACAAAAAAACCACCAACAGATTGGGAAAGGATCTTCACCTATCCTAAATCAGATAAGGGACTAATATCCAATATATATAAAGAACTCAAGAAGGTGGACTCCAGAAAGTCAAATAACCCCATTAAAAAATGGGGCTCAGAACTGAACAAAGAATTCTCACCTGAGGAATACCGAATGGCAGAGAAACACCTGAAAAAATGTTCAACATCCTTAATCATCAGGGAAATGCAAATCAAAACAACCCTGAGATTCCACCTCACACCAGTCAGAATGGCTAAGATCAAAAATTCAGGTGACAGCAGATGCTGGCGAGGATGTGGAGAAAGAGGAACACTCCTCCATTGTTGGTGGGATTGCAAGCTTGTACAACCACTCTGGAAATCAGTCTGGCGGTTCCTCAGAAAATTGGACATAGTACTACCGGAGGATCCAGCAATACCTCTCCTGGGCATATATCCAGAAGATGTCCCAACCGGTAAGAAGGACACATGCTCCACTATGTTCATAGCAGCCCTATTTATAATAGCCAGAAGCTGGAAAGAACCCAGATGTCCCTCAACAGAGGAATGGATACAGAAATTATGGTACATTTACACAATGGAGTACTATTCAGCTATTACAAAGAATGAATTTATGAAATTCCTAGCCAAATGGATGGACCTGGAGGGCATCCTCTTGAGTGAAGTAACACAATCACAAATGAACTCACGCAATATGTATTCATTGATAAGTGGATATTAGCCCAAAACTTAGGATACCCAAGATATAAGATACAATTTGATAAACGCATGAAACTCAAGAAGAATGAAGACCAAAGTGTGGACACTGCACCTTCTTAGAATTGGGAACAAAACACCCAGGGAAGGAGTTACAGAGACAAAGTTCGTAGCTGTGATGAAAGGATGGACCATTTAGAGACTGCCGTATCCAGGGATCCATCCCATAAGCAGCTTCTAAACGCTGACACCATTGCATACACTAGCAAGATTTTGCTGAAAGGACCCAAATATAGCTGTCTCTTGTGAGACGATGCCGGGGCCTAGCAAACACAGGAGTGGATGTTCACAGTCAGCTATTGGATGTATCACAGGGCTCCCAATGGAGAAGCTAGAGAAAGTACCCAGGGAGCTAAAGGGATCTGCAACCCTATTGTTGGAACAACATGATGTACTAACCAGAACCCCGGAGCTCTTGTCTCTAGCTGCATATGTATCGAAAGATGGCCTAGTCGGCCATCAATGGAAAGAGAGGCCCATTGGACTTGCAATCTTTATATGCCCCAATATAGGGGAATGCCAGGGCCAAAAGAATGGGAATGGGTGGGTAGGGAAGTGGGGGGCGCTATGGGGGACTTTTGGGATAGCATTGGAAATGTAATTGAGGAAAATATGTAATAAAAATATTAAAAATCAAAAAAAAAAAAAAGAAGTTACCTTGATGAGGGGCGAGGATTAGACTTATCTCTGGGTTTAAGGTTAAATGTTTAGGTTATTGTTAGGGATTATACCGGTTTAATCAAACAGTGATTGTGGGTTCGCAGCCAATATCCATGACTTCACTAGCACTTAGTATTTAGCTAAGTATCCAGTATCCAGTATCAGACATGGTTTCTCTCTTGTTGAGAAGGTCTTAAGTCCAACTAGGAAGCTGTTGATTACTGCCCAGGCATGCATGCTGCTATTGCACCCTTTTGATTATTGTGTCGCGCTGGTTTTTGGTGTAATTAGTAAGAGTCATGGCTAGGTAGGGATCTCGGTTGCCTCTCTCTTTGGAAGCTTGATTGACTCTTCTGGTACCATGAAAGCTGGTCCTTAGGGAGGAGATATTCACATCAGTTCCCTCTCTGAGACCTGTTTCTGTAGTGTGTGGTGTCTTTCGAAATTGGGGAGTTAGTCTTGGTGAAGGGTATGGGTTACCTGGGGAGTAACCAAGGGCAGCAGCAATAGGCTGTATGCCTTGCTGGGATAGCCCTGACCCACAACTAGAAAGAGGACTTTTCATGTCTGGTATGGGGTTCTTGTCAGGTGGTCTTCGACTTCTGAAAGAAGCATTATTAGCTTAGATGAGAAACGTTCATTAAAATTATATATGTATATTCATTCACAAAATTGTATGCATTATCGTTTTTCTAAAGGTAAGTAGTTCATAGCCTGATTCCTATGGCCTTTCATCCTATTGTTATTTTGCCCTCCTTTCTCCTTCTGCTCTATTTTCCTTCCCTCTGTTCCCTAAAGAGCCCCTCCCTCCTCATTTCCCTGATGGGATCATTTGCATCCTGCTTCTTCCCCCTCACTATTGCCTTTCAAATCCTCTAGCCCAGCAGTGGTCCAGTTTTACATCTTGGTTTCTTTAGTTACTCCAGGCTATGTCCTTGCATCCTGAAGATTTGGAGCTGGGAATCTCCAATGAGAGAGAACACGTGACATTTTCTTTCTGGGTCTGGGTTACCTCACTCAATATGATATTTTCTAGTTCTATATATTTACCTAAAAAGTTGGTGATTTTATCTTTTTTTTCAGCTAAATAGCAGACCCTAGTATATATGTATCATATTTTCATTATCTGTTCATTGGTTGAAGGCCATTTGGGACGTCTCCAGTCCCTAGCTATTGTGAATAGGGCAGCAGTGAACACAGCTGAACAAGTATTTGTAAAGCTGGATGTTGAATCTTTGGGCATGCCATGGAGTGGTATAGCTGTGTCCTATGCGGATTTATTTCTAGCATTCTGAGAATTTGCCACACTCATTTCCATGGCTGTGCTAGTATGCAATCCCAACACTAGTGAATGAGGGTTTCCTTTTCTCTGAATCCCCTCCAGCATCGGTTGGCAGTTGCTTTAATGATCTTTCCTGTTCCGACTGGGGGAAGATGAAATCTCAAAGTTGTTTTGATTTCCATTTCCTTAATTGCTAGGGACAATTATCATTTTTCAGGATATTTCCTAGCCATTTTTACTCTCCTTTTGAGAACTCTCTGTTTAGGTCCCATGCCCATTCTTTGAATGCATCATTGTTTTTCCTGTTTGTTTGTTTTTGTTTTTTGTTTTTGACTCTGTTTTGAATCCTTTGTTTAGGATAGAAATTAATCCTATGTCAGATGTACAGCTGGGAAAGAGTCCCCACATTTTGTGGATTTCCTTTCCCTGATTGATTGTTTCTTCAGCTGAACAGAAACTTTATAGTTTTACTAAGTTCCACTTGTCAATTGTTGGCCTTAAGTTTTGGACAAATGGAGTCCTATTCAGACAGTCCCTTCCTACACCAGTGCCATATAAAGTACTGCCTATGTTTTTTCCAAGTTTCAGGTTTAACATTTAGGTCTTGGGTTCATTTGGAGTTAGTTTTTGTGCAAGGTGATATATAGAGACAGGTTTAATTTCATTACTCTGTAGACATCCAGTACTCTCAACACTGTTTAATGAAGATGGTTTCTTTTCTACAGCTTATGTTTTTGGCATCTTTTAAAAATATAAAATGGCTAAATTTAGGAGTACTCATGTTTGAGTCTTCAATTTTGTTCCATAGGTCTACATGTTTGTGTTTGTGTCAGGTTTTTATTACTATGGCTCAATAATATTATACATAATACATACATACATACATACATACATACATACATACATACATAAAATTTATAAAAATATGTATAAAAGATTTTTATTAAAAATACATTTTTTCATTCTCATACAATATATCCCGATTACAAATTCCCTTCCCTCTACTCCTCTCAGTTACTCCCCATCTTCCCCCCTCTCTGGATTTACTTTTTCTATCTCTCATTAGAAAAGAACAGGTCCTTCCTCCATCTACCCCTGATATCTATTTTATTTCCCCTTCTCAGAGAGATCCAAGAAACCTCCCTTGGGTCCACCTTGTTATTTATTATCCCGTCCCGCGGGATTCAGTTATTCATGGGTGCGAGGGGGACCGCAAACCTGGAAGGAAATGGGAGGAAAAGAAAGAGAAGCGGAGACCAAGTAGATTTTACCTATCAAGGTCTCAAACACGGAATAACTGCTTTTTTAAAACTTATTTTCTCTCTCTCATGTTTAGAGTCTACTTCCTTATCTCTTTCTTCTGGGAATACATCCAGAGAAGTGAGAGGAGGCACAGTGGTTGCTTTGATAGTTACTCTTCAATAAGAAAAGACAGTTGTAGGGACCGCATCGGGACCCTCATTAGCTAGTTTATCATTTAAGTCTCTACCTACCTTTCACCATTTTTTACAATGTATCTCTGCTTCATCTATAATAAACCATGGACATACCTGGTCTATGAAAATAAAAAGTCTAATCTAATTTTTCTTTTTTACTCGTACTCCTCTTTCTCTGAGAGCTACCTTTAAGCCTTTGATGAAGGCTGCCTCTTTAGATAGCTTATTTCCCATAACCTGAAGTGGAGATGACTCACTCACCAAGGACTTCTCGCTCTTCTGTGAGCAGCGAAAGGGGTCCTTCACTGCTTCTGAATTGTTGGGGTCGCGACGAACTTCTCTGGAACCTCCACCGATTAGGAATTACAATCCGGACCTCGCCCTCACGTCGGGCGCCACTTATCCCGTCCCGCGGGTGCGAGGGGGACCGTGAACCTGGAAGGAAATGGGAGGAAAAGAAAGGGAAGCGGAGACCAAGTAGATTTTACCTATCAAGGTCTCGTTTATTAAGCTGAGGTGCCTTCTTTTTAAAGCATACATCACGGGGAATATGGGAGGGGTTGAGGGAGAATTATACAAAGAACAAAGAAGTGGGCATCTGCTGACATGGGGGCTGAGGTCAGGTGCCAAACTGCGGGCACTCTGCATCTTATCTCTGGAACATAGATCCTCCTTGACAGCCTTGGGTGTCAGGCTGGGCTCAGACATAGCTCACGTCCTTGGATGTCATGGGAACTCAGGAAGAGATAAGGAAGAGGGGACGATTATTCAACTTTACAGCCTTAGGTGTTAGGAAGGGAATAAGGAGGAAGGGAGGTGGCAACCAGCTCTTAGCACAAGGCCATTTGATTTGTTAAAGAGATTTGTGAAGGGATCACTTTCTCACGGGATGGTCTCTGACAATTTATCTTCTTTGGGTCTGTGGATTGTAGCATGGTTATCCTAAACTTTACATGCTGGGTGGATGAGGGGGTGAGGAATGGAACAGAGGAATCAGGCATGGGGAGAGAGATGGAATTGGGGATGCATCTCTGGAATGAGCTAAAAACCTAGGACAAGGGAAACTTCCAGGAATCTATGAGGGTACTAAGACTCCTCCTATCATAGGGGATATGGAGCCTGAAATGGCCACCTCCTATAAACAGGCAAGACTTCCAAATGGTAGATAAGGACACTAACTCACCCACAAAACCTTTGATCCACAATTTTTCCTGCTTACAAGATGTGCAGGGGTAAAGATGGAGCAGAAATTGGGAGAATGGCCAACCAATGACTGGCCCAACTTGAGATCCATGCCATGAGAGAGAACCCACTACTGACACTGTTAATGATATTCTTCTATACTTACAAACAAGAACTTGGCATAATTTCTTCTAAGAAGCTCTAACCAGCAGCTGATAGAAACAGATGCAGAGACCCACAAGAAAACATTAGATGGAGTTTGGGGAATCTTGTTGAAGAGAGGGAGGAAGAAGTGAAGGAGTCAGAGTAGTCAAGGACACCACAAGAAAACCTATACTATCAAGTTATCTGGACTCACAGGGACTCAGAGACTGAACCACCAACAAAGAACATGGGATGAACCTAGGCCCCCGACACATATGTAACAAATGTGCAGTTTGGTCTTCATGTGGGACCACAAACAATTGGAGCAAGGGCTGTCTCTGACTCCATTGCTATCCCTTCTTCATAACTAGGTTGCCTTGTCTAGCCTCAATAGGAGAAGATGCACCTAGTCCTACTTCAACTTGATATGCCAGGGTAGGTTAATATCCATGGGAGTCCTTTCCTTTTCTGAGGAGAAAGGGAGAAGAGGATGAGGGAAGGCAAGGTGGGAGGGAAGCTCTGGAAGAAGAGGAGGGAGGGGAAATCTGTGATCAGAATTAAAGTAAATAAGTTAATTAATAAAAAAGAGAACAGGCTTCTAAGAGAGAAGAAAATACAACAAAATAAAATATCGTAAGGTAAACCCCACCATCTTTAAATTGGATAAAGCAAACCAACAGAAGGAATAGAGCTCCAAGAGAAGCTCCAAGAGAAGCAAAATATCAGGGACTCATTTGTTTACACACTCACGAGTCTCATAAAAATACTAAGCTGAAAGCTATCATCTATGCACAGAGGACCTGGTGCAGACCCATATAGGTCCTCTGCTTGCTCCTTTTTTGTTTTGTCTGGGACAACTATTACTTTGTTTTACCCCAGGGTTATCTAGTCTCTGATTCTTGGTTACCCAAGCAGTATCAGGTATGGATTCCATCTTATGGAACAGGACAGAAGTCAAACCAGACATAGGTTGGTCATATCCACAAGCTCTGTGTCACCATTGCTCTGGCATATTTTTAGGCAGGACAGATTGTAGATTAGTTTTGTGACTGGTTTGGTGACTGTGTCGCTCTTTTGGTAGCATGCAGAGTAGCTTCCCACACCAAGGACACTGAACCTAGGGATGAAGGTTCTACAAAGACACTACTTCATGTTCAATGAGTTGTGTGGGTATTGTCTTCAGCAATGAGGGCATTCTTTTACTTTACAGAGAGCAACCTATTGTCTTGGCAACAGCCTGATTTATTTAGGGATTTCCATAGAACTCCTTTGGTTAACAACTCAATTGGATGTAACCCAGTCCCTGTACTGGAAGCTTTGTTTGATGACAAGAGATGGCCAGTTAGGATTCTATCTCCCTCATTATTTGGAGACCTAGTTAGGATTATCTTCATATATTTTAGGAAGTTTCCACTGTGCTAGATTTTCATACTACTCCATAAATGCCCCTCAATTCAGTTTTTTTTCCTATTTCTTCTTTCAATCCAATCTTCCCCTCTCCCTACCTGATCCTCCCATTCCTATCCCCCCATTCCTTGTCCATTCACAAAATCTATTCTATTTCCCCCTATGAAGGAGATACATGAGTAACCCATCCCAAGTTCTTTCCTCTATACTTATACTCTCTACATCTATAGATTGTAGCTTGGTTATCATTTACTTAATGGCTAATATCCACCTGTAAGCAAATATATACCACAGTTATCTTTGTGGGTCTGGATTACCACACTGAAGATGATTTTTTTCCTAATTCCATCCATTTGCCTGCAAATTTCATGTCATTTTTAGAAAAAAAAGTAAAGTAATACTCCATTGTGTAAATGTACATTTTCTTTATCCATTCTTCTGTTGAAGGACATCTAAGTTGTTTCCGATTTCTGAATAGAGGAACAATGAACATTGAGAACAGGTGTCTTTGTGGTAGGATGAAGCATCCCTCAGGCATATGCTCAAGAGAGTATAGCTAGATCTTGAGGTAGATCAATCCCCATCTTTCTGAGGAGCTGCCATACTGATTTCCAAAGTGGCTGAACTACTTTGCACTCCCACTTATTCTGTTTGTCCCCTTATTCCACATCCTCACCAGCTTGACTTGTGTTAGTGATTTTGGTTGTTCTGACTGGTGCAAGAGGGAATCTCAAAGTGGTTTTGATTTGCATTTCCCTAATGGCTAAGGATGTTGGACATTTCTTTAAAGAGTTTCGTAGCCATTTGAGTTTTCTTTATTGGGATTTTCTGTTTAGATCTGAATCTCATTTTAAAATGGGATTATTTGAGTTTTTGATATCTAGACTCTTGAGTTCTTAACATATTTTAGGTATTAGTCCTCTATCAGGTGTGGAGTTGGTAAAAATATTTTCCCATTAGGTGAGCTACCACTTTGAATGATGCTGTCCTTTGTCTTATAGAAGTTCTTTAGTTTTATGAGGCCTTATTTATTTATTTATTTATTTTAATATATTTTATTACGTATTTTCCTCAATTACATTTCCAATGCTATCCCAAAAGTCCCCCATACCCTCCCCCCTCTCCCCCATTTCCCTACCCACCCATTCCCATTATTTTTTTTTGGCCCTGGCGTTCCCCTGTACTGGGGCATATAAAGTTTGTGTGTCCAATGGAGGCCCCATTTATTAATTCATGGTTTTAGCGTCTGTTGTAATGATGTTCTGTTCAGAAAGTCTTCTGTGCCAATGAATTCAAGACTATTCCCCACTTTCTCTTCTATCAGGTCCAGTTTATCTCATTTTATGTTGTAGTCTTTGATCCATTCTGAGTTGAGTTTTGTGCAGGGTGTTAAGTAGGGCTCTATATGCATTCTTCTACATGCAGATATCCAGTTTGACTAGCACTGTTTATTGAAGATGTCTTTTTCTGACTCCTTTATTAAAAGAAATCAGGTGTCCATAGGTGTGTGGATTGATGTCTGGGTCTCCAATGCGATTCCATTCATCACAATGTCTGTTTTTATACAAGTACCATGCTGTTTTTATTGCTAGAGCTTTGGAGTACAATTTAAAATTAACTTTTCTTTGAAAGCATGGTAGAATTCTATGCTAAAACCATCTGTCTCTGGTGGCATATAGGTTTTTAAAGTATGTCCTTATGATTCTCTGAATTTCCTTGGTGTCTGTTGTTATATCCCCTTTACATGACTGATTTTGTTACTTTGAATATTCTCTGCTCACATTTTAGTTAGTTTCTGGATAAGCTTACTCTTTGTTTCATTAATTGTTTGTATTGTTCTCTTTGTTTCTATTTTGTTGATTTCAGCTCTGAATTTGATTATTTCTTGCCTTCTACTCCTTTGGGTGTGATTTATTTTCCTTTTCTCATCTCTCTCCCTCCCCTCCCCTCCCCTCCCCTCCCCTCCCCTCCCCTCCCCTCCCCTCCCCTCCCCTCCCCTCCCCTCCCCTCCCCTCCCCTCCCCTCCTCCCCTCCTCCCCTCCTCCCCTCCTCCCCTCCTCCCCTCCTCCCCTCCTCCCCTCCCCTCCCCTCCCCTCCCCTCCCCTCCCCTCCTCCCCTCCTCCCCTCCTCCCCTCCTCCCCTCCCCTCCCCTCCCCTCCCCTCCCCTCCCCTCCCCTCCCCTCCCCTCCCCTCCTCCCCTCCTCCCCTCCTCCCCTCCTCCCCTCCTCCCCTCCCCTCCCCTCCCCTCCCCTCCCCTCCCCTCTCCTCTCTCTCTCTCTCTCTCTCTCTCTCTCTCTCTCTCTCCCTCGCTCACTTTCAGGTGAGCTGTTACATTGCTAGTATGAGATCTAGTATGTGATCCCTTCAATGTTTTATGTAGGTTCTTAGTGCTGTAAACTTGCCTCTTAGTATCACTCTCATTATGTCCTATAATATGTTGTTTATTCATTTTTGCCAGGAGCCTCCTGGCCTGGAGAGAGTAGTGGTGGGGCACAGAGTAGGATTCTGGTGTGGCTTTAAAGTCTGAGGGTCTCTGGACATTCTAGTTCTCTAACTGTACTAAAATGCTGATGATAACTTCTAAAAAGTCCTAGAAACTTTCTTGTTTTTTTTCCCCTGAGGGTAAAAGGCTGCTGGTTTAGGAGATGGACACCTGTCGACTAACAAGAGGATTAAGTAATGTGGCCTTTGTCCTATCTCAGCAGGAATTGCAAGACTCTCCAGGCTACTAGTCAAGTCCCAGGAAGAAAAGTGATTATAGTGTTTATTACTAAGTTATAAAAAGTTTCCTATGAAAGCTATCTAAGGAGAAAGCAGAAAGATCATAAGTGAGGCAAGGGAAAATGTCTTCTCTCATCTCTTTATCCTTAGTACTTATCCATCTTTCAGAATACATGATCACATGTTAAAAAGTTCATCACAAGTTCACACCAAAAAATCAAATCATAAACTGAAGTTTACAACAGAGAATGTTTACATGCATATCCATTAGGAATAATTATCTGGCTAAACGTCCATCACTTGTCACTGCTCCACAGGTTCACTGAAAGTTAAAAACGATAACTAAGTTATTAATGAAGCTTTGTACAGATAAACCCATTAAATATTTTATCTTCTGTCCTAGCAAATGTAATAAATTGTTAGTTCCCTTTTATGACCTCTGGTTAATTGTTTTACAATCTCTTGCAATGTGCCCTGAGTAGGAGAAAGTCTGGTTACTATCTAAGAGGCAATTTAACTGGTGACACATGGGAGACTGATAGAGTTCTCATTGCAGTTTTGACTATCAGAAAAGGATCTAATAGCAGTCCCAATATAAAAGAGCTTAATAAACACTGATATAATTTTAGGAATTCTTATAATATCATTAAGAATTAAGAAGACATCTATTCATCTATATAGCATCACTATAAGACAGTACATCTTTGTAGATCTGCAGAGATCTGTTCAAAAGGGATGGGCTATTACCTGATGATTGCTATATATATTTAATAATAACAGCAAAAGTGTATTAATAGCAGGAATTTTTTTTCTAAAATGAATTCTCTTAGGACTTGCTTATAGAGCAAATCTGTCATGGATTATAATCCAAAGTAGACCATCTCAGGAAGATCACCTGTTAGTTACTAGCTCGTCTTGTGATGGTTTCTGACACATTTTCATTCCATTATAGAAAGCTTTTCTGTTCTTTATTTCTGTCTTCAACTTTTTAAAAATTCATTAGAGAGTTGTTCAGTTTCCATGACTTTGTAAGCTTTCTGTTGTTAATAGCCAACTTCAATCCATGATGGTTAGATGGGATATAGGGAGTTATTTCAATTTTCTTGTATCATTTGAGACTTACTTTGTGTCCAGGTATGTGGTCAGTTTTGGAGACAGTTCCATGAGGTGCAGAGAAGAAGGTATGTTCCTTTGTGTTTGGGTAAAATATCTGTTTAGGCTCATTTTGTTTATAATGTCTCTTAACTCCAGCATTTGTCTGTTAAGCTTTTATCTGGATGACCTGTCTATTGGTGAGAATGGGGTACTGAAGTCTCCCACTATCAGTGTGTGAGGGTCCATGTGTGATTTAAGCTGTAGTAATATTTCTTTTACAAACTTAGGCGCTCTTGTATTTGAGGCACAGATATTAGGAATTGAAATGTCCTCTTTGGGGAATTTTTTCTTAGGTAAATATGTAGCATCCTTCCCCATTTCTTCTGATTAGTTTTAGTTTGAAGTCCATTTTGTTGGATATTAAAATAGCGATTGCAGCTCACTTGTTAGGTCCATTTGTTTGGAATATCCTTTTCCAAACTTTACCCATCTATCCTTGATGTTGAGGTAGGTTTTTTAGTTATAGCAGAAGAATAGGCCCTAGTTTCACATCCATTCTGTTATCTTTTATTGGGGGTACTTGAGAACATTGATATTATGAGATATAAACAACCAATAATTATTGAGTCTTGTTATTTTATTTGTTGTTATTATTGTTGTTAATGGTGGTGGTAGTAGTGTGTCTTTTCTGTCTTTTGACTTTGCTGGTCCAAGACTATTAATTCCCTGTGTTTTATGGATGTAGCTAACTTCCCCATGTTGGAGTCTTTCTTCTAGCACCTTTTGTAGTGCTGGATTTGTAGCTAAATATTGTTTAAATTTGGCTTTATCATGGAATATCTTATTTTATCTATAGTAATGGAAAGTTTTGCTGAGTATATAGTAGTAAGGGCTGACAGTTGTGGTCTCTTTAAGCCTGGAGCATATCTGTTCAGGCCCTTCTGGCTTTTAGAGTCTCCAAGGAGAAATCATGTAGAATTCTAAAAGGTCTATCTTTATGTGTTACTTAGTCTTTTTTCTTTACAGCTTTATTATCCTGTTTTTGGTTTTGTTTTGAAAATTTAGTGTTTTGATTATTATGTGCTGAAGGAACTTTCTTTTCTTGTATCTTTATAGGCATCTGCTTCTTTAAGTTAGAAAAATTTTCTTCTATGGTTTTGTTGATATCATTTACTGGCCCTTTGGGCTGGGTTTCTTCTCCTTTATTCCTATTATTTGTGGATGTTTCTTCTTTTCATAGTGTCCCAGATGTACTGGATGCATTCTATCAGAAACCTTCTAGATTTAACATTTTCTTTGAATGATGTATCTATTCCTTCTATTATATCTTCAAAGTCTGAGATTCTCGCTTCCATCTCTTTAATTCTGTTGATGAGCCTCTCCTCTGTAGTTCCTATTTGTATCCATAAATTTTTTATTTTTAGAATTATTTCAAGTTGGATTTTCTTTACTGATTCTATTTCCATTTTCAAGTCTTAAACAGTTTCATTCATTCTATTCCATTGTTTATTTGTGTTTTCCTGGACTGATTTAAGAAATTTATTCATTTCTATATTAAAGACATCTATTATCTTCATAAATCTGTTTTAAGTCCTTTTTCTTCTGCCTTGTCTTTGTTGGAATATCCAGGGCCTGCTGTCGTAGGTTTGTTGGGCTCTGGTTCCCGGCAGGAGTCTATAATATATCTTAAAATCTGGAATTATAATTTCTCCAACATTGTTCTTTTTACACAGAATTGTTTTGGCTATCCAGGGTCTTTTGTGGTTCCATATGAAGTTTAGGATAATTTTTTTTTTTCTATTTTGGTGAAGAATAAGATGTGGATCTTGACTGGGAGTAAATTGGATATATAAATAACTTTTTATAAAGGGTCATTTTTAGGATGTTAATTCCACCAATCCATGTCTTTCTATTTTCTTTTTTTTTATTATTACGTATTTTCCTCAATTACATTTCCAATGCTATCCAAAAAGTCCCCCATACCCCCCCCCCACTTCCCTACCCACCCATTCCCATTCCCATTCTTTTGGCCCTGGCATTCCCCTGTATTGGGGCATATAAAGTTTGCAAGTCCAATGGGCCTCTCTTTCCAGTGATGGCCGACTAGGCCATCTTTCGATACATATGCAGCTAGAGACAAGAGCTCCGGGGTACTGGTTAGTTCATCATGTTGTTCCAACTATAGGGTTGCAGATCCCTTTAGCTCCTTGGGTACTTTCTCTACCTTCTCCATTGGGAGCCCTGTGATCCATCCAATAGCTGACAGTGAGCATCCACTTCTGTGTTTGTTTGGCCCCGGCATAGTTTCACAAGAGAGAGCTATATCTTGGTACTTTCAGCAAAATCTTGCTAGTGTATGCAATGGTGTCAGCGATTGGAAGCTGATTATGGGATGGATCCCTGGATATGGCAGTCTCTAGATGGTCCATCCTTTCATCACAGCTCCAAACTTTGTCTCTGTAACTCCTTCCATGGGTTTTTTGTTCCCACTTCTAAGAAGGGGCACAGTGTCCACACTTTGGTCTTCATTCTTCTTGAGTTTCATGTGTTTAGCAAATTGTATCTTATATCTTGGGTATCCTAAGTTTTGGGCTAATATCCACTTATCAGTGAATACATATTGTGTGAGTTCCTTTGTGATTGTGTTACCTCACTCAAGATGATGCACTCCAGGTCCATCCATTTGGCTAGGAATTTCATAAATTCATTCTTTTTAATAGCTGAGTAATACTCCAATGTGTAAATGTACCATAATTTCTATATCCATTTCTCTGTTGCGGGGCATCTGGGTTCTTTCCAGCTTCTGGCTATTATAAATAAGGCTGCTATGAACATAGTGGAACATGTGTCCTTCTTACCGGTTGGGACATCTTCTGGATATATGCCCAGGAGAGGTATTGCTGGATCCTCCAGTAGTACTATGTCCAATTTTCTGAGGAACCGCCAGACTGATTTCCAGAGTGGTTGTACAAGCTTGCAATCCCACCAACAATGGAGGAGTGTTCCTCTTTCTCCACATCCTCGCCAGCATCTGCTGTCACCTGAATTTTTGATTTTAGCCATTCTGACTGGTGTGAGGTGGAATCTCAGGGTTGTTTTGATTTGCATTTCCCTAATGATTAAGGATGTTGAACATTTTTTCAGGTGCTTCTCTGCCATTCGGTATTCCTCAGGTGAGAATTCTTTGTTCAGTTCTGAGCCCCATTTTTTAATGGGGTTATTTGATTTTCTGGAGTCCACCTTCTTGAGTTCTTTATATATATTGGATATTAGTCCCTTATCTGATTTAGGAGGGGTAAAGATCCTTTCCCATTCTGTTGGTGTCTTTTTGTCTTATTGATGGTGTCTTTTGCCTTGCAGAAGCTTTGCAGTTTCATGAGGTCCCACTTGTCAATTCTCGATCTTACAGCACAAGCCTTTGCCGTTCTATTCAAGAATTTTCCCCCTGTGCCCATATCTTCAAGGCTTTTCCCCTCTTTATCCTCTATAAGCTTCAGTGTCTCTGGTTTTATGTGAAGTTCCTTGATCCACTTAGACTTGACCTTAGTACAAGGAGATAGGAATGGATCAATTCACATTCTTCTACATGATAACAACCAGTTGTGCCCCACCATTTGTTGAAAATGCTGTCTTTCTTCCACTGGATGGTTTTAGCTCCCCTGTCAAAGATCAAGTGACCATAGGTGTGTGGCTTTATTTCTGGGTCTTCAATTCTATTCCATTGGTCTACTTGTCTGTCACTATACCAGTACCATGCAGTTTTTATCACAATTGCTCTGTAGTAAAGCTTTAGGTCCGGCATGGTGATTCCACCAGAGGTTCTTTTATCCTTGAGAAGAGTTTTTGCTATCCTAGGTTTTTTGTTATTCCAGATGAATTTGCAGATTGCACTTTCTAATTCGTTGAAGAATTCATTTGGAATTTTGATGGGGATTGCATTGAATCTGTAGATTGCTTTTGGCAAGATAGCCATTTTTACAATGTTGATCCTGCCAATCCATGAGCATGGGAGATCTTTCCATCTTCTGAGATCTTCTAGAATTTCTTTCTTCAGAGACTTGAAGTTTTTATCATACAGATCTTTCACTTCCTTAGTTAGAGTCACGCCAAGATATTTTATATTATTTGTGACTATTGAGAAGGGTGTTGTTTCCCTAATTTCTTTCTCAGCCTGTTTATTCTTTGTGTAGAGAAAGGCCATTGACTTGTTTGAGTTAATTTTATATCCAGCTCCTTCACCGAAGCTGTTTATCAGGTTTAGGAGTTCTCTGGTGGAATTTTTAGGGTCACTTATATATACTATCATATCATCTGCAAAAAGTGATATTTTGACTTCATCTTTTCCAATCTGTATCCCTTTGATCTCCTTTTGTTGTCGAATTGCTCTGGCTAGGACTTCAAGTACAATGTTGAATAGGTGTGGAGAGAGTATACAGCCTTGTCTAGTCCCTGATTATAGTGGGATTGCTTCATGCTTCTCACCATTTACTTTGATGTTGGCTACTGGTTTGCTGTAGATTGCTTTTATCATGTTTAGGTATGGGCCTTGAATTCCTGATCTTTCCAAGACTTTTATCATGAATGGGTGTTGGATCTTGTCAAATGCTTTTTCCGCATCTAACGAGATGATCATGTGGTTTTTGTCTTTTAGTTTGTTTATATACTGGATTACGTTGATGGATTTCCGTATATTGAACCATCCCTGCATCCCTGGGATGAAACCTACTTGGTCAGGATGGATGATTGTTTTGATGTGTTCTTGGATTCTGTTAGCAAGAACTTTATTGAGGATTTTTGCATCAATATTCATAAGGGAAATTGGTCTGAAGTTTTCTATCTTTGTTGGGTCTTTTTGTGGTTTAGTTATCAGAGTAAATGTGGCTGCATAGAATGAGTTGGGTAGAGTACCTTCTGTTTCTATTTTGTGGAATAGTTTGTGAAGAACTGGGATTAGATCTTCTTTGAAGGTCTGATAGAACTCTGCACTAAACCCATCTGGTCATGGGCTTTTTTTGGTTGGGAGACTATTAATGACTGCTTCTATTTCTTTGGGGGATATAGGACTGTTTAGATTATTAACCTGATCTTGATTCAACTTTGGTACCTGGTATCTGTCTAGAAACTTCTCCATTTCATCCAGGTTCTCCAGTTTTGTTGAGTATAGCCTTTTGTAGAAGGATCTGATGGTGTTTTGGATTTCTTCAGGATCTGTTTTTTTTTATTTTTTTATTTTTTTAATATTTTTATTACATATTTTCCTCAATTACGTTTCCAATGCTATCCCAAAAGTCCCCCATAGCGCCCCCCACTTCCCTACCCACCCATTCCCATTCTTTTGGCCCTGGCATTCCCCTATATTGGGGCATATAAAGTTTGCAAGTCCAATGGGTCTCTCTTTCCATTGATGGCTGACTAGGCCATCTTTCGATACATATGCAGCTAGAGACAAGAGCTCCGGGGTTCTGGTTAGTACATCATGTTGTTCCAACAATAGGGTTGCAGATCCCTTTAGCTCCTTGGGTACTTTCTCTAGCTTCTCCATTGGGAGCCCTGTGATACATCCAATAGCTGACTGTGAACATCCACTCCTGTGTTTGCTAGGCCCCAGCATCGTCTCACAAGAGACAGCTATATTTGGGTCCTTTCAGCAAAATCTTGCTAGTGTATGCAATGGTGTCAGCGTTTAGAAGTTGATTATGGGATGGATCCCTGGATACGGCAGTCTCTAAATGGTCCATCCTTTCATCACCGCTACGAACTTTGTCTCTGTAACTCCTTCCCTGGGTGTTTTGTTCCCAATTCTAAGAAGGTGCACAGTGTCCACACTTTGGTCTTCATTCTTCTTGAGTTTCATGCGTTTAGCAAATTGTATCTTAAATCTTGGGTATCCTAAGTTTTGGACTAATATCCACTTATCAGTGAATACATATTGTGTGAGTTCTTTTGTGATTGTGTTACTTCACTCAAGATGATGCCCTCCAGGTCCATCCATTTGGCTAGGAATTTCATAAATTCATTCTTTTTAATAGCTGAGTAGTACTCCATTGTGTAAATGTACCATAATTTCTGTATCCATTCCTCTGTTGAGGGACATCTGGGTTCTTTCCAGCTTCTGGCTATTATAAATAGGGCTGCTATGAACATAGTGGAACATGTGTCCTTTTTACCGGTTGGGACATCTTCTGGATATATGCCCAGGAGAGGTATTGCTGGATCCTCCGGTAGTACTATGTCCAATTTTCTGAGGAACCGCCAGACTGATTTCCAGAGTGGTTGTACAAGCTTGCAATCCCACCAACAATGGAGGAGTGTTCCTCTTTCTCCACATCCTCGCCAGCAACTGCTGTCACCTGAATTTTTGATCTTAGCCATTCTGACTGGTGTGAGGTGGAATCTCAGGGTTGTTTTGATTTGCATTTCCCTGATGATTAAGGATGTTGAACATTTTTTCAGGTGTTTCTCTGCCATTCGGTATTCCTCAGGTGAGAATTCTTTGTTCAGTTCTGAGCCCCATTTTTTAATGGGGTTATTTGACTTTGTGGAGTCCACCTTCTTGAGTTCTTTATATATATTGGATATTAGTCCCTTATCTGATTTAGGATAGGTGAAGATCCTTTCCCAATCTGTTGGTGGTTTTTTTGTCTTATTGATGGTGTCTTTAGCCTTGCAGAAGCTTTGTAGTTTCATGAGGTCCCACTTGTCAATTCTCGATCTTACAGCACAAGCCATTACTGTTCTATTCAGGAATTTTTCCCCTGTGCCCATATCTTCAAGGCTTTTCCCCACTTTCTCCTCTATAAGTTTCAGTGTCTCTGGTTTTATGTGAAGTTCCTTGATCCACTTAGACTTGACCTTAGTACAAGGAGATAGGAATGGATCGATTCGCATTCTTCTACATGTTAACAACCAGTTGTGCCAGCACCATTTGTTGAAAATGCTGTCTTTCTTCCACTGGATGTTTTTAGCTCCCTTGTCGAAGATCAAGTGACCGTAGGTGTGTGGGTTCATTTCTGGGTCTTCAATTCTATTCCATTGGTCTATTTGTCTGTCACTATACCAGTACCATGCAGTTTTTATCACAATTGCTCTGTAGTAGAGCCTTAGGTCCGGCATGGTGATTCCACCAGAGGTTCTTTTATCCTTGAGAAGAGTTTTTGCTCTCCTAGGTTTTTTGTTATTCCAGATGAATTTGCAGATTGCACTTTCTAATTCGTTGAAGAATTGATTTGGAATTTTGATGGGGATTGCATTGAATCTGTAGATTGCTTTTGGCAAGATAGCCATTTTTACAATGTTGATCCTGCCAATCCATGAGCATGGGAGATCTTTCCATCTTCTGAGATCTTCTAGAATTTCTTTCTTCAGAGACTTGAAGTTTTTATCATACAGATCTTTCACTTCCTTAGTTAGAGTCACGCCAAGATATTTTATATTATTTGTGACTATTGAGAAGGGTGTTGTTTCCCTAATTTCTTTCTCAGCCTGTTTATTCTTTGTGTAGAGAAAGGCCATTGATTTGTTTGAGTTAATTTTATATCCAGCTACTTCACCGAAGCTGTTTATCAGGCTTAGGAGTTCTCTGGTGGAATTTTTAGGGTCACTTATATATACTATCATATCATCTGCAAAAAGTGATATTTTGACTTCATCTTTTCCAATTTGTATCCCTTTGATCTCCTTTTGTTGTGGAATTGCTCTGGCTAGGACTTCAAGTACAATGTTGAATAGGTATGGAGAAAGTGGACAGCCTTGTCTAGTCCCTGATTTTAGAGGGATTGCTTCAAGCTTCTCACCATTTACTTTGATGTTGGCTACTGGTTTGCTGTAGATTGCTTTTATCATGTTTAGGTATGGGCCTTGAATTCCTGATCTTTCCAAGACTTTTATCATGAATGGGTGTTGGATCTTGTCAAATGCTTTTTCCGCATCTAACGAGATGACCATGTGGTTTTTGTCTTTGAGTTTGTTTATATACTGGATTACGTTGATGGATTTCCGTATATTGAACCATCCCTGCATCCCTGGGATGAAACCTACTTGGTCAGGATGGATGATTGTTTTGATGTGTTCTTGGATTCGGTTAGCAAGAATTTTATTGAGGATTTTTGCATCAATATTCATAAGGGATATTGGTCTGAAGTTTTCTATCTTTGTTGGGTCTTTTTGTGGTTTAGGTATCAGAGTAATTGTGGCTTCATAGAATGAGTTGGGTAGAGTACCTTCTGTTTCTATTTTGTGGAATAGTTTGTGAAGAACTGGGATTAGATCTTCTTTGAAGGTCTGATAGAACTCTGCACTAAACCCATCTGGTCCTGGGCTTTTTTTGGTTGGGAGACTATTAATGACTGCTTCTATTTCTTTGGGGGATATAGGGCTGTTTAGATCATTAACCTGATCTTGATTCAACTTTGGTACCTGGTATCTGTCTAGGAACTTCTCCATTTCATCCAGGTTCTCCAGTTTTGTTGAGTATAGCCTTTGGTAGAAGGATCTGATGGTGTTTTGGATGTCTTCAGGATCTGTTGTTATGTCTCCTTTTTCATTTCTGATTTTGTTAATTAGGATGCTTTCCCTGTGCCCTCTAGTGAGTCTGGCTAAGGGTTTATCTATCTTGTTGATTTTCTCAAAGAACCAGCTCCTTGATTGGTTGATTCTTTGAATAGTTTTTCTTGTTTCCACTTGGTTGATTTCACCCCTGAGTTTGATTATTTCCTGCTGTCTACTCCTCTTGGGTGAATTTGCTTCCTTTTGTTCTAGTGCTTTTAGGTGTGTTGTCAAGCTGCTAATGTGTGCTCTTTCTAGTTTCCTTTTGGAGGCACTCAGAGCTATGAGTTTTCCTCTTAGAAATGCTTTCATTGCGTCCCATAAGTTTGGGTATGTTGTGGCTTCATTTTCATTGAACTCTAAAAAGTCCTTAATTTCTTTCTTTATTCCTTCCTTGACCAAGGTATCATTGAGAAGAGTGTTGTTCAGTTTCCACGTGAATGTTGGCTTTCTATTATTTATTTTGTTATTGAAGATCAGCCTTAGTCCATGGTGATCTGATAGAATGCATGGGACAATTTCAATGTTTTTGTATCTGTTGAGTCCTGTTTTGTGCCCAATTACGTGGTCAGTTTTGGAGAAGGTACCATGAGGTGCTGAGAAGAAGGTGTATCCTTCTTTTTTTAGGGTAAAATGTTCTGTAGATATCTGCCAGATCCATTTGATCCATAACTTCTGTTAGTTTCACTGTGTCCCTGTTTAGTTTCTGTTTCCATGATCTGTCCATTGGTGAAAGTGGTGTGTTGAAGTCTCCCACTATTATTGTATGAGGTGCAATGTGTGCTTTGAGATTTACTAAAGTTTCTTTAATGAATGAGGCTGCCTTTGTATTTGGAGCATAGATATTCAGGATTGATAGTTCCTCTTGGAGGATTTTACCTTTGATGAGTATGAAGTGCCCCTCCCTGTCTTTTTTGATGACTTTGGGTTGGAAGTCAATCTTATCTGATATTAGAATGGCTACTCCAGCTTGTTTCTTCATACCATTTGCTTGGAAAATTGTTTTCCAGCCTTTCATTCTGAGGTAGTGTCTATCTTTTTCTCTGAGATGAGTTTCTTGCAAGCAGCAAAATGTTGGGTCTTGTTTGTGTAGCCAGTTTGTTAGTCTATGTCTTTTTATCGGGGAGTTGAGTCCATTGATATTAAGAGATATTAAGGAAAAGTAATTGTTGTTTCCTGTTATTTTTGTTGTTAAAGTTGGCATTCTTTTCTTGTGGCTGTCTTCTTTTAGGTTTTTTTAGGGATTACCTTCTTGTTGTTTCTAGGGCGTGGTTCCTGTCCTTGTATTGGTTTTTTTCTGTTATTATCCTTTGAAGGGCTGGATTCGTGGAGAGATAATGTGTGAATTTGGTTTTGTCGTGGAATACTTTGGTTTCTCCATCTATGTTAATTGAGAGTTTGGCTGGGTATAGTAGCCTGGGCTGGAATTTGTGTTCTTTTAGTGTCTGTATAACATCTGTCCAGGATCTTCTGGCTTTCATAGTCTCTGGTGAAAAATCTGGTGTAATTCTGATAGGCTTGCCTTTATATGTTACTTGGCCTTTTTCTCTTACTGCTTTTAGTATTCTATCTTTATTTAGTGCATTTGTTGTTCTGATTATTATGTGTCGGGAGGTATTTCTTTTCTGGTCCAGCCTATTTGGAGTTCTGTAGGCTTCTTGTATGTTCATGGGCATCTCTTTCTTTAGATTTGGGAAGTTTTCTTCTATAATTTTGTTGAAGATGTTTGCTGGTCCTTTGAGTTGAAAATCTTCATTCTCATCCACTCCTATTATCCGTAGGTTTGGTCTTCTCATTGTGTCCTGTATTTCCTGGATGTTTTGAGTTAGGATCTTTTTGCATTTTCCATTTTCCTTGATTGTTGTGCCCATGTTCTCTATGGAATCTTCTGCACCTGAGTTTCTCTCTTCCATCTCTTGTATTCTGTTGCTGATGCTTGCATCTATGGTTCCAGATTTCTTTCCTAGGGTTTCTATCTCCAGTGTTGCCTCATTTTGGGTTTTCTTTATTGTGTCTACTTCCCTTTTTAGGTCTAGTATGGTTTTGTTCATTTCCATCATCTGATTGGATGTGTTTTCCTGTTTGTCTTTAAGGACTTCTACCAGTTTGGTTGTGTTTTCCTGTTTTTCTTTAAGGACTTGTAACTCTTTAGCCATGTTCTCCTGTAGTTCTTTAAAGTCCTTCTTGATGTCCTCTACCATCATCATGAGATATGCTTTTAAATCCAGGTCTAGTTTTTCAGGTGTGTTGGGGTGCCCTGGACTGGGCGAAGTGCGAGTGCTGGGTCCTGATGATGGTGAGTGGTCTTGGTTTCTGTTAGTAAGATTCTTACCTTTACCTCTCGCCATGTGGTAATCTCTGGAGTTTTTATAGTTGTCTCTGTTCAGAGGTTGTTCTTCTGGGGATTCTGAGTATTCTCTGTCAGCAGACCTGGGAGACAGGCTCTCTCCTCTGAGTTTCAGTGGTTAGAGCACTCCCTGCTGACAAGCTTTCCTCTTAAAGGGAAGGTGTACAGATATCTGGGGTTTGGACCTCCTTCTGGCCGAAGAAGAAGGCGGAAAACAGGACCTTTCCCAGATGCTGTGTTGCTTTGGCAGGTCACAGAAGCTGTAGGCTTCTGTGGTACACACTCTCAGCTGTGCAAACTAAGTTCCTAAGTTCAGTGGAGTCCTGGATCCAAGATGTGCTCCCTGCTCCTGAGGCAGAGGGCTCCTGTGCAGGGCAGACCACTGTCTTCCAGCTAGGAGGGTGCTGGATGTCTGTGGCCCCAAAAGGGTGCTGCCTCAGCGGCTCTGTGGCTCCCGCCTGTCCCAGAAGCTGTCTGCCTCTGTGGTCCTCAGTCTTACCTGTACAGACTAAGTTCGGCGGAGTCCCGGAGCCAAGATGGCGCTCCCTGCAGGGCAGGTCACTGTTCTCCGACTGGGAGGGTGCCGGATGTCTGCGGCCCCAAAAGGGTGCTGCCTCAGCGGCTCTGTGGCTCCCGCCTGTCCCAGAAGCTGTCTGCCTCTGTGGTCCTCACTCTGACCTGAACAGACTAAGTTCGGCGGAGTCCTGGAGCCAAGATGGCGCTCCCTGCAGGGCAGGTCACTGTCCTCCGACTGGGAGGGTGCCGGATGTCTGCGGCCCCTAAAGGGTGCTGCCTCAGCAGCTCTGTGGCTCCCGCCTGTCCCAGAAGCCGTCTGCCCCCGTGGTCCCCACTCTGACCTGTACAGACTAAGCTCGGCGGAGTCCCGGAGCCAAGATGGCGCTCCCTGCAGGGCAGGTCACTGTCCTCCGACTGGGAGGGTGCCGGATGTCTGCGGCCCCAAAAGGGTGCTGCCTCAGCGGCTCTGTGGCTCCCGCCTGTCCCAGAAGCTGTCTGCCTCTGTGGTCCTCACTCTAACCTGTAGACTAAGTTCGGCGGAGTCCCGGAGCCAAGATGGCGCTCTCTGCAGGGCAGGTCTCTGTCCTCCGGCTGGGAGGGTGCCGGAAGTCTGCGGCCCCAAAAGGGTGCTGCCTCAGCGGCTCTGTGGCTCCCGCCTGTCCCAGAAGCTGTCTGCCTCTGTGGTCCTCACTCTGACCTGAACAGACTAAGTTCGGCGGAGTCCTGGAGCCAAGATGGCGCTCCCTGCAGGGCAGGTCACTGTCCTCCGACTGGGAGGGTGCCGGATGTCTGCGGCCCCTAAAGGGTGCTGCCTCAGCAGCTCTGTGGCTCCCGCCTGTCCCAGAAGCCGTCTGCCCCCGTGGTCCCCACTCTGACCTGTACAGACTAAGCTCGGCGGAGTCCCGGAGCCAAGATGGCGCTCCCTGCAGGGCAGGTCACTGTCCTCCGACTGGGAGGGTGCCGGATGTCTGCGGCCCCAAAAGGGTGCTGCCTCAGCGGCTCTGTGGCTCCCGCCTGTCCCAGAAGCTGTCTGCCTCTGTGGTCCTCACTCTAACCTGTAGACTAAGTTCGGCGGAGTCCCGGAGCCAAGATGGCGCTCTCTGCAGGGCAGGTCTCTGTCCTCCGGCTGGGAGGGTGCCGGAAGTCTGCGGCCCCAAAAGGGTGCTGCCTCAGCGGCTCTGTGGCTCCCGCCTGTCCCAGAAGCTGTCTGCCTCTGTGGTCCCCACTCTGACCTGTACAGACTAAGTTCGGCGGAGTCCCGGAGCCAAGATGGCGCTCCCTGCAGGGCAGGTCACTGTTCTCCGACTGGGAGGGTGCCGGATGTCTGCGGCCCCTAAAGGGTGCTGCCTCAGCAGCTCTGTGGCTCCCGCCTGTCCCAGAAGCCGTCTGCCCCCGTGGTCCCCACTCTGACCTGTACAGACTAAGCTCGGCGGAGTCCCGGAGCCAAGATGGCGCTCCCTGCAGGGCAGGTCACTGTTCTCCGGCTGGGAGGGTGTCGGATGTCTGCGGCCCCAAAAGGGTGCTGCCTCAGCGGCTCTGTGGCTCCCGCCTGTCCCAGAAGCTGTCTGCCTCTGTGGTCCTCACTCTGACCTGTACAGACTAAGTTCGGCGGAGTCCCGGAGCCAAGATGGCGCTCCCTGCAGGGCAGGTCACTGTCCTCCGACTCTCAGGATCTGTTTTTATGTCACCTTTTTCATTTCTGATTTTGTTAATTAGAATGCTTTCCCTGTGCCCTATAGTGAGTCTGGCTAAGGGTTTATCTATCTTGTTGATTTTCTCAAAGAACCAGCTCCTTGATTGGTTGATTATTTGAATAGTTCTTCTTGTTTCCACTTGGTTGATTTCGCCCCTGAGTTTGATTATTTCTTGCCATCTACTCCTCTTGGGTGAATTTGCTTCCTTTTGTTCTAGTGCTTTTAGGTATGTTGTCAAGCTGCTAATGTGTGCTCTCTCTAGTTTCTTTTTGGAGGCACTCAGAGCTATGAGTTTTCCTCTTAGAAATGCTTTCATTGCATCCCATAAGTTTGGGTATGTTGTGGCTTCATTTTCATTGAACTCTAAAAAGTCCTTAATTTCTTTCTTTATTCCTTCCTTGACCAAGGTATCATTGAGAAGAGTGTTGTTCAGTTTCCACGTGAATGTTGGCTTTCTATTATTTATTTTGTTATTGAAGATCAGCCTTAGTCCATGGTGATCTGATAGGATGCATGGGACAATTTCAATATTTTTGTATCTGTTGAGGCCTGTTTTGTGACCAATTACGTGATCAATTTTGGAGAAGGTACCATGAGGTGCTGAGAAGAAGGTATATCCTTTTGTTTTAGCATAGAATGTTCTGTAGCTATCTGCCAGATCCATTTGATTCATAACTTCTGTTAGTTTCACTGTGTCCCTGTTTAGTTTCTGTTTCCATGATCTGTCCATTGGTGAAAGTGGTGTGTTGAAGTCTCCCACTATTATTGTGTGAGGTGCAATGTGTGCTTTGAGATTTACTAAAGTTTCTTTAATGAATGTGGCTGCCTTTGTATTTGGAGCATAGATATTCAGAATTGATAGTTCCTCTAGGTGGATTTTACCTTTGATGAGTATGAAGTGCCCCTACCTGTCTTTTTTGATGACTTTGGGTTGGAAGTCAATCTTATCAGATATTAGAATGGCTACTCCAGCTTGTTTCTTCATACCATTTGCTTGGAAAATTGTTTTCCAGCCTTTCATTCTGAGGTAATGTCTCCCTTTTCCTCTGAGATGAGTTTCCTGTAAGCAGCAAAATGTTGGGTCTTGTTTGTGTAGCCAGTTTGTTAGTCTATGTCTTTTTATTGGGGAGTTGAGTCCATTGATATTAAGAGATATTAAAAAAAATTAGTTGTTCCTTCCTGTTATTTTTGTTGTTAAAGTTGGCATTCTGTTCTTTTGGCTGTCTTCTTTTAGGTTTGTTGAGGGATTACCTTCTTGTTTTTTCTAGGGTGTGGTTTTCTTCCTTGTATTGTTTTTTTTTTTTTCTGTTATTATCCTTTGAAGGGCTGGATTCGTGGAAAGATAATGTGTGAATTTGGTTTTGTCGTGGAATACTTTGGTTTCTCCATCTATGTTAATTGAGAGTTTGGCTGGGTATAGTAGCCTGTGCTGGAATTTGTGTTCTTTTAGTGTCTGTATAACATCTGTCCAGGATCTTCTGGCTTTCATAGTCTTTGGTGAAAAATCTGGTGTAATTCTGATAGGCTTGCCTTTATATGTTACTTGGCCTTTTTCTCTTACTGCTTTTAGTATTCTATCTTTATTTAGTGCATTTGTTGTTCTCATTATTATGTGTCGGGAGGTATTTCTTTTCTGGTCCAGTCTATTTGGAGTTCTGTAGGCTTCTTGTATGTTCATGGACATCTCTTTCTTTAGATTTGGGAAGTTTTCTTCTATAATTTTGTTGAAGATGTTTGCTGGTCCTTTGAGTTGAAAATCTTCATTCTCATCCACTCCTATTATCTGTAGGTTTGGTCTTCTCATTGTGTCCTGGATTTCCTGGATGTTTTGAGTTAGGATCTTTTTTGCATTTTCCATTTTCTTTGATTGTTGTGCTGATGTTCTCTATGGAATCTTCTGCACCTGAGATTCTCTCTTCCATCTCTTGTATTCTGTTTCTGATGCTTGTATCTATGGTTCCAGATTTCTTTCCTAGGGTTTCTATCTCCAGCGTTGCCTCACTTTGGGTTTTCTTTATTTTGTCTACTTCCCCTTTTAGGTCTTGGATGGTTTTATTCAATTCCATCACCTGTTTGGTTGTGTTTTCCTGCAATTCTTTAAGGGATTTTTGTACTTCCTCTTTAATGTCTTCTACTTGTTTAGCAGTGTTCTCCTGTATTTCTTTAAGTGAGTTATTAAAGTCCTTCTTGATGTCCTCTACCATCATCATGAGATATGCTTTTAAATCCAGGTCTAGCTTTTTGGGTGTGTTGGGGTGCCCTGGACTGGGTGAAGTGGGAGTGCTGGGTTCTCATGATGGTGAGTGGTCTTGGTTTCTGTTAGTAAGATTCTTATGTTTACCTTTCCCCATCTGTTAATGTCTGGAGTTGTTATAGTTGTCTCTGTTTAGAGATTCTTCTTCTGGTGATTCTGATTACTGTCTATCAGCAGACCTAGGAGACAGGCTCTCTCCTCTGAGTTTCAGTGGTTAGAGCACTCTCTGCTGGCAAGCTCTCCTCTTACAGGGAAGGTGCACAGATATCTGGTGTTTGGACCTCCTCCTGGCCGAAGAAGATGGCCCAAAACAGGACCTTTCCCAGATGCTGTGTTGCTTTGGCAGGTCACAGAAGCTGTCAGCTTCTGTGGTGCACACTCTCACCTGTGCAGACTAAGTTCCTAAGTTCGGTGGAGTCCCAGATCCAAGATGGCGCTCCTTGCTCCTGAGGCAGAGGGCTCCCGTGTAGGGCGGACTCATGTCCTCCCCGGCTGGGAGGGTGGCCGGATGTCTGCGGCCCGAAAAGGGTGCTGCCTCAGCGGCTCTGTGGCTCCCGCCTGTCCCTAAGTTCCTAAGTTCTTTGGAGTCCGTCTTTCTATTTCGCGTGTCTTTCTTTTATCTCTTTCTTCATTGTAGATGTCTTTTGCATCCTTACTTAGGTTTATTTATTTATTTATTTATTCATTTATTTTTGATAATTTGAGTTTACTGTGAATAGGAATGTGTTCATGATATTCTTCTCTGTATGTTTGTGTAGAGAGAAGCTCTACATTTGGGCCAGATGAATCTGTATTCTACCGTGTTGCTTGCTGAAGCTTTAGAAGTATTAGTCTGTGTAATAATAACAGTAATGATAGCAAGCATTTATTGAGCACTTACTACATGGCAAACATTTACTAGTATATTTTCTATAATTCAAATATGTTCCTAAAATTTAACACCTGATGTGGCAACAATGTTATGAGGTGGGAAATTTGATATGTGATTAGTTTATGAGATTTTTGGCCTCGTGGAAAAATTAGTACAAAAAAAATGAAGTTGGGGCTACACTTTTGCTGATTTGCTTCATCTTGCTTTTGTGACATTTCCCCTATATTATGACACAGCAAGAGGGTCATCACCGGATATTGTGTGGGAAGTGTGCTTGTTTTCTTTTGTAATTACCCAGTCTCTGGATAATTAAAATTCTGCTATCACATCTCAAATGGACTCATTTGAATGCAGCCTCATTCTTCAAGAATTCTTGAAGACATCCCTGTTGATTCTGGATATTTCTCCTCACATTGAAGCAATAAAGCTAAGACTTGCCCAGAACATGTGACTTGTCCACAGGCTCACAGCTAGCTAATAGAAGGGCTGGAACTTGAATCCTGTTTGGCCAGTTCAACAAAACAGTGCCAGACTACAATGCCAATTGATTTTTCTTTTCTTTTTGTTTTTTTAAAAATTATTCTTTAATCTTTTTTTTACAGTCCAGACTTCATCCCTGTCTTGGTCCACCCTCTGACCGTTCCACAATCCACCCCCTCTTCCCTGATTCCAAGAGGATGTTCCCTGGCCCCATCCCCAAGACCTCCCCAAGTCTCTTGAGGGTTAGGTGAGGTGTATCTTCTCTGAGTTCAGACCCAGCAGTCCTCTGATGTATGTGTGTTGGGGGCCTTATATCAGCTGATGTATGCTGCCTGGTTGGTGACTCAGTGTCTGAGAGATCCTGGGGGTCTAGGTTAGTTGAGACTGCTGGTCTTCCTATGGGGTTGACTTCTTCAGCTTCTTCCAGCTTTCCCCTAATTCAACCACGGGTTCCCTGGCTATTGTCCATCGGTTTTGTGTAAATATCTGCATCTGACTCTTTCAGCTGCTTGTTGAGCCTTTCAGAGAGCAGTCATGATAGGTTCCTGTCTGTAAGCATACCATAGCATCAGTGATAGTGTCAGGCCTTGGGGCCTCCCCCTGAGCTAGATCGCAATTTGAGTCTGTCACTGGACCTCCTTGTCCTCAGGCTCTTCTCCATTTTTGTCTCTGCAGTTCTTTCAGACAGGAACAATTCTGGGTCAGAGTTTTTGACTGTGGGATGGCAGCCCCATCCTTCCACTTGATGCCTTGCCTTTCCACTGGAGATGGATGCTGCAAGTTTCCTTTCACCACTGTAGGGCACTTCATCTAAGGTCCCTCCCTTTGAGTTCTGAGAGTTTCTCACATCCCAGGTCTCTGGAACATTCTAGAGGTTTCTCCCACTTCCTGCCTCCCAAGGTTGCCTGTTTCCATTCTTTCTGCTGGCCCTCAGGGCTTCAGTCCTGTTCTCCCTCAACCCTCAATTCCTGATCATGTTTGCCTCTTCCCCTCCCTGTTGCCTTTCCCATTCAGGTCCCTCCCTCCCTCCCTCCCTTCCCCTTCCTGTGATTGCTTTCTTCTCTCTCGAAAATGGTATTGAGGCATCCCCACTTGGGCCCTTCAGCTTGTTAGCCTTCTTGAGTTCTGTGGATTGTATCCTGGGAATTCTGTACTTTTTTGGCTAATATCCACTTATTAGTAAGTACATATCATGCAGATCCTTTTGGGTCTGAGTTACCTCACTTAAGATGATATTTTCTAGTTTCATCAATTTGTATGCAAAACTCATGGTGTCTTAATAGCTGAGTAGTATTCCACTGTTTAAATGAATCATATTTTCTGTACCCATTCTTCCATTGTGGGACATCTGGGTTGTTTCCAGCTTCTGGGTATCACAAATAAGGCTGCTAGGAACAGAGTGGAACATGTGCCCCTGGGTGTGATGGAGCATCTTTTGGGTATATGCCCAAGAGTGGTTTAGCTGGGTCTTCAGGTAGATCTATTTCCAATCTTCTGCAGAACCTCCAGATTGATTTCCAGAGTGGTTGTACCACTTTGCAATCCCACCAGCAATGGAGGAGTGTTCCACTTTTTCCACATCCTCTCCAACATGTGCTGCACCTGAGTTTTTGATCTTAGCCATTCTGATTGGTGTAAGGTGAAATATTAGAGTTGTTTTCAAGGATCAATGCTTCACTGAAGGTGCTGTGACACACTGAAGTAAGATCAACAATAATAAAAGGTTTTCCTACTCAAAGCAGGAACATGACAAAGGTGTTCTCTCTTATACTTACTGTAACATATTTCTAAGTCCAAATGTATGTAATAAGACAAGAAAGTGAAAGAAAAAAAATATACAGATTGGAAGAAAGAGACAAAACTAGCTTTTATCATCAATAAGTAATGATCTACAATCAGTAAAACAAACAAAATATCCTGAACTAATATTATAGGAAGGTTACAGGACACATAGTTAATACATGAAGCCAACCTTCTCCTTATATAGTTGCAGCAGACAAGGAAAATTTGAAGTTAAAACATATTATCATTATATTAACACCCCTTAAATAAAATGCTTAACTTTTTAAAAAAATTGAAATTTATTTTGAAAATACTTGATTTCCTATATTGTGTTGATATCATATTAAAAATAAAAGATAGAGAATATGCCCTTAAAATTAGACTAGAACATATAAGACAAGGGAAAGCAATAATTAAAAAATGCATGATTGACAAAGATGCCAGGGAAAGATGAATTTTCTGGAACTGGGCATCTCTGTTTAGTATCCAAATGCCCAGCCTCTTACAGAGCCTGAGCAGTACAGAAACAAGCAATGTCATATGTCCATTTGTCTGACATCAGTGAACCAGTGGATACACCTAACATTTAAACCAATGAGACTACTTTTTTGTTTTCTACATATAAAGTCATTTGTCATTTTTACTGTATTCTTTGCTGTTTGAGGTAGACTGTAATGCTTTTGAATATTTGCCAATGATAATTCTTATTGCATATTTGCACCCAAATGTAATAAAAGTGACTTGTTGGATTTAGCATCTTGCTATGGAACTGCACATATATTAAATAAGCTAGTTAATCATGGTGAATTATTTTCTCACCATTTTACTCTAACCAGGTCACCCATATTATAATTTAGAATCTTGTCTTTTTGTATAAGTAGAAAATCACTTACCTAATAGAGGAAGATCTGACCACAAAACTGTGTAGAAGGCTACTGCAACATAAGCAGAACATGAAATGGTACATTACATAAAGACAAAATAAATACAGATAAAAACTGTTAGAAAAACCTAAATAATATACATAAATAAACACTATACATATACAAACAATCAGACATTGTACTAATTGAGTCTTTGAAAACTATTAAGAATGTATGTTTGTATCAGGCATTTCTGAATGTAAAAATGGTTAGTAGTAAAAAATTGATTTAAAATGCCTTAAGGAAATATACCACTTTCCTTACAAGGCTTTCTAGGTCTGAATGAAATAATTATCTTTAAGATAAAATGACATCTAATACCCTTGTTGTTCCTTAGGCAGGTGTGGACATGTCAACTTGGTTGAAATATAAGAACATACACAAAAGGTCTATATGAAGAAAACTTCCAATCCCAGATAATGAAAATAAAATAAAATTTAAAGAAAATGAGATACATCCCATGTTGATGGACAAGAAGACTCAGTATTGTCAAGATGTCAGTGTTTACCAATATGGTCAATAGATTCAAGGTCATCAGTAAACCATAGGAAGTTCTTTTTTATCTATAAACATACCAATTCTAAAATTTATGTAGAAACCTAAAGATCCATAATAATATAATATTAAAATCACAGAAATGAAAATATGGGCAGTGAAAGGAGAGACAAAACGATGAACCAGAACAGATTAACAGGATAGAAAGCTCAAGAAACAGAAGTGGTGCCAGAACAACAGACAATCACATGTTAGGAAATATTTAGGAAATTCTAGTGTGAGTTGTTTATTATTATTATTAATTATTATTATTATTGATCATTATCATCATTTACAGATATGATATCTGCTACAAGTTAAATGTCTGTGCCATACTCAAAATTTATTTTCTTAAATATTAGCCCGACTGTCATGGTGTTGGGAAATGGGGCTCTTAAGAGGTGGGTAAATCAGGAAGGTCAAGCTCTGTGAATGTCGTTAGTGATGCATGGCCGCTGGGTCCCCTGTACTGTTACCTTCATCAGATAAAAAAGAGAGCAATTCTGGCAAGAGCCCACCAGACATCAGATCCTCCAGCACCTTGATCTTAGACTTACAACTAGTAGACCTGTGAGGAATATGTTGTTTACAAACACTTCAACTATGTTTTCCTAACAGGAGCCATAACAGAATAAGACAAAAACCCCTGATTCCTTTCTCTCTCCTGTTTTATTATTTAACAAAAATCTCCTTATATAACCACTGTATAATTATAAAAAACCAGGAAGTTAGATATTTATAGAATATTGTTTTATAACCTACAGACATATTTAGATTTTGGTCTTTTGTGGCCAAACTGAAAACAAGACAAATCCCCAAGCAGATTCTGGCTCACATGATGCATTTGGCTGTCACATCTTCTTCATCTCCTACAATCAGAAACTGCGCCTCAAACTCTGTCTTTCATCACCTTGACATTTTGAGGTGTTTAGGCCAATTACACTGTAGACTGTCTCTTTATTTGGCCCTGTCTGATGTTGCCCTGTGATTAGATTCAGGTTGTGCAATTTTGGCAGGAACTGATGGAAAGGCCTTGTCTACTCTAAGCATCATGTGAGGGAGTACAAGGTGTTGATTTATGGTGCTATGGAGGGGCCAGCTTTGATGGCTTGATCACATGGTACTTTCCAGGCTTCTCCCCTGTAAAGTCACTGTTAATAATATCTGGTGAGGGAGGTACTTTGACACAAGGCAAATATCCTATTATTCAAACTTGGTGCCCATTTTTACCTCCCATTTCATAAAGAGAAACATGGATTCTCTGAGAGGTGAACACCTTTATGATGTCCCATGATATTCATGATGATACATGAAACTCAAGGTAGGAATTCTCCACTCTAGATTATGCGTCTTCACCTAGTCACAAAGTCGCAAAACATCTCTTAGCAATGGGAGTTCCGAAAAGCCTTTCTTTATAAACCAGATATGCCTATGCCCTGCCAAGCACAGCACCTGTGGACTTGGATAGCTATTGCAGCCGACCCGCCATTCTTTGGCTATAATAAGTCACAGCAATAGCACTCCTGGGGGTAGCACTCAGCTTCTCACAGACCCATCTACTAAAGAGATGCTACAGAAATTTCTTTGCATCACTGCTCTGTAGGTGGGAAATTCTTATGTGTGTGATCTACACTCTCAAAAAGATGAAGATCAACGTGCCTCTGGCAGCGACCTGCTCACTATCCTGCTCTCATTGACTTCTATCACATCCCTTCTAAATAATGTATCCGAATCACTGGTTCATACTCAGGTTTCTTACAATGTGTTGTTTTCTCTCCACTCTGGTTCCTTCTCTCAGTGTTTCTCAAAAATCATGGTCCCTCCATGAACAGAGACTGCAGGTTGAGTTTGAGCTGGCTAGGGTGGAACCTGAGTCCTTCAAAGGGAACTTAGGCAATGAGAGCCAAGCACATATCCCAATGAAACTCCAAGGGGTGGGCCCAAGACTGGATCTCTTGATGCCTGAGAAACATGGATGAGAGTGTCTGTGTCAGAACAGGCAGTTTGAACTATCTGAAGCCAACATGGTGGGCCTTCAGGAGGAGCAGCACTAAAGAGATGCAGAATATTAAGTCGGCTTTATGTCATGACATTGGGATGCACATATCCTATATCCTTTGGAGCCAGCATCTCAAGTGGAGCTCCTGGGATGCAGAACTCAGGTGGTTATCTGTGTGCATGTTTTATTAAGGTAGGTCTCTGGAGAGAGTGGAGAAGGGAGTAAAGTGGAGACTGAAGCAAGGGTAGGACTTCTGGTCGAACTCCAATCATAGCTTATACCATGAAAAGTTATAGAGTGTAACTCATACTATAGCCTTGTACCACCTTAAGTCAGGGAGTGGGGCTCTGCTACTCTATAGTAGATGAGTATACTGTATATGACTCTATAGTACAGTAGATGGTATAGTAGATGAGTATAGAGGAGGTATAGAAATATCAAGGTATTCCTGCTTTTCTTATTGCTGAGTAGTGCTTCTAGGAGTTCATGGGCACTGAAAAAGGCTGTGGCTCTAGCAATAGAACTGAGACCTCTCTGAGGTCTTCCTGACTGCCTTTCTAGTGTCCTCATTTGATCTTTACATTTTTTCTGAGCACACACTCCCTTGTTCTGAGCACACACATTTCCCCTTCATTAAGATATTGTTTAGAATGGACTAGAGTCCCATCCTATCAACCTCATTTAACATTAATAAGGCAGTTAAAAGCTCTGACCCTTCAAACAGTCACATGAGGAATTGGACCCTCACAAATTTTAGGAAGACACAATTGGTCCATCCATAGCAGATGACAGAGTTCTGAGGCCATTTGTATAGGAACCTAAGCAGTATCAGGATGGACAGGTGTCTGTGCTTCTCCTAGTGACTTTACTGAACCTTCTTTAGGAAGTACTTCTCACAGAGTGTGTTCCTTGTGTCTACTCTATACCTGCATGTATTTCCATGGCTAGGTCCTCAGTCATAGACATTATCTGGAATTGAGTACTTCTTACAGTTGAAGGGGCTGCTGAAAGAGCTTTGCTTCTGATTTTGCAGATGGGGATAACTGAGGCTGCTGCAGATAGAAGACCTCCATGGAAACCACGCACTTTATGATAGAATCTGACATGTCTCCTGGCAGCAGGGGCAAACTTACGTCTTTAGATGCTTTTTGTTTTGTCTCCAAGTACTAGTGGTTGCTCTCTCCCACTGGATTTAAGCATTCTTCTTTGGCTGCTGAAAATGCAGGTTTTTTTTTTCTTCTTGGGGTTAATGGTGTTTACAGCAGCCTGTGACACCCACAGGAACATGGGACTCAGCCGTTGTAATTAAGCAGCTACATAAGCAAAGCTTGTGGAACTCTCTTGACTGGCTGAATATTTATAAGCAGGCTTATCTTAATTAAGATTGTGAGAGGCTGGGCTGAGCTGGGTTTTCCTCTTCCATGCAGTGACTTTGAGCTGGGAGGTAGTGCATCCTCAGACTTCTGGGGTGACTGCTAAGAGGTTTAGTGATCATAAGGGCCACCCGCAGAAGGTGGGAAGGGACAGGAGCTCATTCACAGGCAGCCCCAAGGGGTTGCTCTGGATAAGTGATTCTACTTGACCAGAGAGCTCCTGCTTAGCCTTTAGCTTGTCTTAGCTATCCTCTTGAAAGAGGCAACTCTTGTAATAGCTGTGGCTCTGGGCACTCCCACTGCCCACTGGGGATAAAGGGGTCTGCTCAGCAGAGTCAGCTTTTCTCCCTCCATGCTGATAAGCACAGTAAATACCCTGTGAGAAGGTCTGAGGCGGGGCACCAGTTCATTCATCCAGCCTGCCTGGGGAGTTCTTAATTTTAAAACAAATTCCTGTGACTACAGGAATACTTGTTCTTTTAGCTCTGATTGGCTACTCTATCCAAAAGAATAAGACTCTATTTGGAGAGTCTATCACCCCTTTGATAGTCTCCAGTCCCTGCTCCAAAAAGGAAAACTGATTGATAATAATTACATATATTTATGTGGTACAATATGATGGTGTGATATATGTACATACTATGAAATGATTGAACCAAACTAACTAGAATATCCATCACCTGTATGTTCAGTTCTATGAGTTCATGTGGAATTTAAGAAGCTCTAGAAAACCCTGACCAATACAGATGCTCAGTTATGTTGATAAGTTAAGTCTGGATTCTGAATTTTAATGAGCTTCCAGGTAAATTCTGGGCCTATAACTACACAAATCTAAACCAGTCAGCCAAAGTAGGGCACCAAGGTTTACAGTGCTTGTGTATGGGGAGTGGTCTTTTACACCTTTCAAGGGTTGCAAACAAAGAACTGCGGTGCAAAAAGACAAATACCTCATGTCTTCTTTTAGATATGGATTGTAGCTTCTACTTTTAGATTTGTGTGTTTATCTTGGAGTATATGTAGAAGCCAGGAGACTACAAAGGTGCTACTGAGATGTGGGCATTAATTGGAGCGTGGCAGGATGTAAGTGATATGAACATAGAGAGAAAGAATACTGAGAACAGTAATGTTTCACTAGGGATGGGGATAGGAGAATGGGGGAGATGTGGAAACATCGGGGAAGCATTGTATTTAAAACCCATATGGGAAATTTAATGCTTTGTAAACCAATTTAAAAAATGAGAGTTAGAAGTTAGCATAGCTGGGTAAACTTCTTTAAACCCAAGGATTATTTAACAAAAATCCTAATGCCAGGTTTGGGATATTTCTTCATTCTAGAAAGCCCCAGGGGACCCCAAAATAATACAGGCTTTGTAAGCTGTAGAGAAATCAAGTTGAAACTCCGCTGATGCCTCATTTTCATTGTTCTGGAAGGTGCTATGTAGGGTGCTAGGGAGAAAGGCACCAGTGGTCTTACCCAGTTTTGGACCATATGAATTGCAATGCCTAAGTTGCAGGTAAGATCTACCCACTTGTGCAGTAGTGGCACAGTTGTTATGGGGGGGGGGTAGCCGGCAAGTCTCTGACTAGATTAGAGTCATTGGAGAGAATTCATGCTTTGTACTGTAAATCTTATCAAAAATCCATGGCTGACAAGGTGTTAGGCCACAGGGAGAATGTAATATTGTTGTGTAACTAAATTGATATGACCTCCAACTGCCCACTCAGTATTTGTATTTGTACCTGCAAACAAGTGGTACTCTCAGCCTTTTCTTTTAATATATTTTATTACGTATTTTCCTCAATTACATTTCCAATGCTATCCCAAAAGTCCCCCATACCCTCCCCCCTCTCCCCCATTTCCCTACCCACCCATTCCCATTTTTTTTTTTTTGGCCCTGGTGTTCCCCTGTACTGGGGCATATAAAGTTTGTGTGTCCAATGGGCCTCTCTTTCCAGTGATGGCCGACTAGGCCATCTTTTGATACATATGCAGCTAGAGTCAAGAGCTCCGGGGTACTGGTTAGTTCATAATGCTGTACCACCTATAGGGTTGCAGGTCCCTTTAGCTCCTTGGGTACTTTCTCCAGCCCCTCCATTGGGAGCCCTGTGATCCATCCACTAGCTGACTGTGAGCATCCACTTCTGTGTTTGCTAGGCCCCGGCATAGTCTCACAAGAGACAGCTATATCAGGGTCCTTTCAGCAAAATTTTGCTAGTGTATGCAATGGTGTCAGCGTTTGGAAGCTGATTATGGGATGGATCCCTGGGTATGGCAGAGAAGTTAATCAGAGAAGTTACTCTTTCAAATGAATGTCAGTGAACGCAGAGACTCATTGTTCTATAGTTGCCAGTGTAAGATGACGGAGTGCATATCCTATACCACTTAATCTATGTCTCAGGGAACGCTCTAGAAAAGTGGATGGAAAGAATGTAAACGCCAGCTGACAGAGAGAAGGATTGCAAAGTACTGCCTTCTGGACATGATGCAATTATTGCAATCATAGTCCCATAGCAGTGGAGATCGCCTCTGCTGTGTCTATATAAGACAGAGGCTGCTACTAGCCAATCAATGACCAAGAAGTGCTTGTGGCACCCTTCTCCTTCATGTTGAAATATTGGATACTGGTGGATTTTAGGTAAACGGAAGTCATTGTCTTCAGTAGTGTACACACTGGTGGTGTACCAGTTTAAATTGGACAATTCTTAACCTGTGGTCACTCAGACAGATTAAAAATCAGTGGGTGTCAAAACAGAAGTCATGAATGTGTAAAAAGGACTTATAGGGAGAAGAACATGAGGATGGGGTGGATGGGAGATAGAAGATATGGTATGGGAGTAACCAGAATGCATTAGAAACCTATATACAATTGTCATATTGTATGTTATACACCAGAAAAGACTACTTGGACACTAGTTTAAGCCAACAGAAAGTCTTTATGGGCCATCCAGTGACAACACTGTATGTTTGCCACCTCAGTGCAGCCCTGAGCCTTTCTCAGGGTGAGCTATTAAGCACAAATACACATCCTGGTTTGACAGACCTCCCTCTGCTAGCAAGAACAGTTAGCCAGAAATCGAATTACAGTAGCCAAAAAGCAAGGTTAATACAATTAGGAACTTTCTCAGAACAACTGAATTTGATGATTTGCTCTTTGTTCTTATTTTTTTGGGGGGGGTAGGGGAGGGAAGAGGTAGAGCTTCATGCTTGATTCCAAGGCTTGAATGGTCTGTCTATCATGACATCATTTATGCTTAGTACTGGGGACCTATTACAAAGATAAATTTAATAAACATTATGTAACCTTAAATAAGAATAGTTAAAGCAGATTCCATATACCACTGATGCTACTAGCTGTAAATAATTCACATGGGTCACTTTTTTCTTATGAACATACCTGTGTAACGTAACATCTTCCAAGACCCTCTCTCACCCTTCCTCAGCCTTCCCCAGGAGTGACTATCCTTCAGCTTCCCCTGGTGTTAGGAGAGGTAGGCTATAAAGGTAATGGTGGCAAGAGGCCCATCTGACCTTGGGGATTTGTTTCTAGGATACAGAGCCAGACATTGACATTACCAGTATTCATTTCTTATATATGTGTCTCTTATATATAGTTGTAGTAGTAATAAAACAAAGCCCCCAATTCTTGATGCCTCTTCCACTGAGAAATATATCTATGTTTGCTCCCACTTGAACTTGGGTTCTATGATTATAGAGAGGTGTGGTGCCAGCTTCTCTCTGTCCGATGATACTATTTATTAGCCTGCAGCTACCATGCAGTGAAGAAGCTCGCCTAGGCTACAAGAAACCCATGACAGGATGAACCAAAGTCACAGGCCACAGCCTGCCTGAGCTCCTAGCTGACAAGGGGTTCACATGGGAGCAAAGTGCTAACACATTACATTATATCCTTTGTCCCTAGTGAACCGATCCCACAAGGAGACAGACAAGCTTGGCATGTCCTGCCTAGGCTGTGGGGGATGTGGAAGTCAATCCTGGGAATAAAAAAGTGGGATTGAGAGTGAGGTGCCAGAGGCTCCTACAACTTCTCAAAGAGTCCTGATCTGCTGTACGTGGCATTAGATCTAAGATAGCTCCTGGAACACCAGTGAGACAACAAAAAGGAACAGAGGCCAGAGTAGTGGCTGTCCATGCTGCCCCCAGCCCCACCAGGTTCACAGAAGTCCTAACAGGTGATGATGCTCTGCCACACTCCTGAGTTACCTCATCAGGCAGGGCATTCATTGGGGCATGGTGATGGTGTGGCAAGATATAACTGGCTGAGGACTTAGGGGCTTGGGATTGGCTCAAACACTATATATGTAGTGGGCAATAAACTCAGATCTGCACCCTCTCTGCTGGTCTCTGGAGTCTGATTTTGGGGATTCATCACGTGACTCCGTTGCTTCTCACCCACCCCATTCTTGGTCCTGTTTCCACACTAGGCCACAGATTTGTAAGCAAAATAATTACTATATAGTATTAAGTCTAATACTTACACTGGGGTGTTGGTATGTGTCCTAGCACAAAAGAGTAATCATTTCTTTTTCCATAGTGGCTCAGATGTCTGATGCTCTCCTAGGTTTAAGGTGTCTGATGTGAAGCACTTAAGGTGAGGAGAAAAGATACAAACACGCTCTGTGGCAGCCAGACAGGAGAACCTTTGAAAACATTCACCCTCACTTTGCAATTTCCTACTCGATTCAGGGTTGCTTTTGCCATGGGTACAGCACTTACAGGTGAGTGTAGAGGATGTTTGTCACATGGTAAGGCAAAATTAACACCTGACAGCATGCAGCTTTTGATGGAATCCATTACTACTGACACTACCAACAGCCAAATACCTGACCATGGACTGCTTTCCTCTTATAAATGTGCTGTGTAATGGTTGTTGGTTTGCCTTTTCTTCTAGAACTCAGGGCTTAGGGGCATGTTCTCTCATATTCCAGTGTTCTTTGCCCTAAAGCTGTTCCTTAGGTATTCCTTAGAAGGTAGTCTCTCTGTCAGGGTACATTACAGCTCACTGGGAGTTTACTAAATTCTCCTGCCTTCTCCACAGGAGTCAGCTTAATCACCTATTTTCAAAATACAATCCCACCTTTCTGGGTGTGTTTAATTAGACAGTAGGAAGGGGGTGTGTGTCAGTGTTGAGCTTGAAGGCAGCTTTTGTCTTAGGGTAGAGGGCAAGAAGTGAGAACCAGAAGGCTGGGAGATAAGCTGGAGCTGGAGGCTAGAAGTTTACTCTTTACCTACAGCCCTTCCTAGATTCTGACTGCCTTTCTTGTTGAGGTCTTTTCAGATGCTAAGAATGAGCTGCTTATGTTACATAAGCCATCTGAGCTTATCCTTGTTGTTTCCCAACACACTGGAATTGCAGAATCACTGGCTTGGTGGGGAGGGCCTTCCTCTTGATGTATAAATGTAAAATAGACTGTAAGAAGAGACCTGAGCCCACACTTCCATATTTCTGCAAACCCTCAGGTAGGCTCTAGGGAAACAGAATGCCATGAGTGTACCTCTCTCTGTTTAAGCCCTAGTATTCTGCAGAGAACTGCATCATGGGAGGAGCTCGGTCTTCTCACAAGGTACCATGGCAACTGTGGCTTCCAGCTCCCCTGTGAGCTAAGCTTCAACACGTCTGGTTCCAAACAAAGATGACAATAAAATCTACCCAAATTTATTTTATTTCTTTGAAGGTCACTTTTTTTTGGAGGAAAAATAATAACAAAGACACACATTCTTTTATGAAGCAGATCTGAAGGCATATAATGATTTTTTTAAGGCAAGGGGGAGAGGCTGGAATAAAAACAAAAACGTATGAATTCTACTTAAAGACAATCATAGGTACAGGATCCTACTAATGCCTTTATTAATACCAAGGATGGCCTCTAAGTGGTAAATTAATTCACCAGACAGACATGTGACTCTCCAGTGTCTAGTGTGTTTCCTAGGCAATGACCAGGTCAAGCAAGTGCCATGTGTAAGAGAGGCATTTCTCTAGATGTATGTGGGCTTCATGTTACTCTTCATACAAAGTGAAGCCACATATAAGTTTGGAATTAAAAGTTCACATGCAAAACACTGTTCCATAAAAGTTCCAAGAGCTGCAGGGAAGGTGCCCAGATGTCTGGAGCCCGAAACGGGGTCTGCCCCAGAAGCTGTGTGGCTTCCGCCTGTCCCAGTGTCTCTAGCTGCATATGTATCAGAAGATGTCCTAGTCGGCCATCACTGGGAAGAGAGGCCCCTTGGTCTTGCAAATTTTATATGCCTCAGTACGGGGTCACGCCAGGGCCAAGAAGTGGGAGTGGGTGGGTAGGGAAGTGGTGGTGGGGGGAGGGTCTGGGGGACTTTTGGGATAGCATTTGAAATGTAAATGAAGAAAATACCTAATTAAAAAAAAGTTTCAAGAGCTGAGAGAGAATTCACAGGACACTAGAGAGAAATTTACAGAAATCACAGGATAGTGGGCATGGCTGGGGAGGCTACAGAACATTGAGTTAACCTAGCTTGAACAAGTTATTGCTTAGATCCAAGCAGGGTCCAAAAAATAGCATTGAGCTGTATCTACACAAAGGCAGAGGTACCAATAAATGTAGCAACAAGAGGGTTCACAAAAATCACCTGTTGAATCTCCAAATAGAGAAAGGGCAGGGCTGCATATGTTTTTGGTGTCCTGTTCAACTGTTCTGGGGACACAGATCATGTCAAGTGTTTCCTGCTACAATTACTTCAGTTTTCTACCTGAGGGCACTCTCTAGTATACTGGACCAAAGTTAGACAGGATAGTTCCTGTCCTGAATGATGATGGTATTGGGTGGATAAACACCCTCAGCTCTTTGTCCATGCCCCAGGGAGGGAAGAACCCTGAGCTGTGATATGTGCTATCTCCTAGTGTTTCCTCAGAAATCCATAATGGTTACTGCAAATGATCCATAATCTCTCACTGACTTTCTTCTCTCACTTTTCACCTCTCTACCACACTCATGGTGATTTTGAGGATCACTTGTTAAACAAACTGTTCGCATTCAACTTCTTGCCAGTCTGACTTTTGAGCGCCTCAACATATGACAATAGGTCATAACTGTGCTTGTAACTTTAATTGTTTTTAAAGAGTTCTTAAACGCTTTCATCTCCCTTCTAGGTCACCACCCACCAGAGGTAGTGGAAAAAAAAAAAAGGATACAGGGCAAGTGGACCTTTTTAGAAATGATTCTTTGGAGCAAATCTCATCTGTGTTGTCAGGAACTCAGCAGTTCAGTTCACAGTTCAGCAGCGGCAACTCGATCTACTCGCAAACACTTTACAGATACACCATCAGTCCAGTTTAGTAGTGTTGAGATAGCAGCAGAGGTGGCAGGACCTAGAGGAACAGCTAGGCCTCAGCTGAGTCAGCAGGAGGAACCAGGGCCAACAGGAATACCAGGAAAAGTTCTCAGCTGTGCCTCTCTCAGTGAAGCAAAGATCAGTAAAGACTCATGATCAAGAAGTGTTTAGTTATACAAACAAGACAAGCTCAGCCCCTTCACTGTCCTTTGAGTCCTGTTTATACTTCCTTTAAATGTCACATGTCCTCTATGGGTCTTATCTCACCATATGTCTTGCCTCAGCACATGAGTCTGTCTCGGCTGACATCCTTCTGTCAACTGGCCAGAGTCCATGGAAGGAAGAGGCAAGAAGCTGCAATACACTACTAAAAGTTTTGTGGTGCATTTCTCTCTGTGGAGTCCCAACACAAGGAACTCAACCACACAACGAAAGAAGGACCAATACATGTGTGCCTTTAGCGAAGAATCCTTCATCAAGTGTCCTTTGACGTGCTTGCTTTAGCAGAACATCTTTTCACCCATGATCCTTTCAGTGAAACGTTCCTTCATGAGTTTGCTTCAGTGAAACGTTCCTTCATGAGTCTGCCTTAGCCTTTCACCTGTATCTTCTGCTTTAGCAAAATGTTCCTTCACACGTTTGCCCCAGCAAAACACCATCCAACATAACTGACTTTCCAAAGAATCCTTAAGTTTCCACTTAATGTGGTAAGGTTTTTTGTTGTTGTTCTGTTTGTTTGTTGTTTGTTTATTTATTTGGTCAAACAACACAAGCTACAGTCATCTGGGAAGAGAGAACCTCAACTGAGAAAATACCTTCCTCAGATTTGCCTGTAGACGAGTCTGTGTGGTATTTTGTTGATTAATGATTGATGTGGGAGGGCCCAATCCACTGGGGGTGGTATCACCCTGCGCAGGTGGTCCTGAGTTGTATAAGAAAGTAAATCAAGCAAGTTATGGAGAGTGAGTCAGTAAGCAGCCTTGGCCTCAGTTGTTGCTTCAGCTCCAGGTTCCTGTTTGAGCTCCTGCCCTGGCATCTCCTCAGCTGGGACTGTAAGCTGTAAGATGAAATAAATCTTTTCACAAATTGCTTTTGGTTACAGTTTTGTCAAGCAATAGGAAGCGAACTAGGACACCAACACTCTGCAACTCTGCCTCTTGACATCTCCTTTACATACTGCTCTTCAGACCAGGAGCTTCAGTCCGCTGCCATCTGGGGAAGGGGCTCTGTGAGTCTACAAGACACAGCTGACTTGCTGTGATGTCATGGCTGTTTTGTCTCTCCACCCTCCTTTGAGTGTTGTGAGGTCTTCTGGTTCCTTCCCACCAGAAGATGCAGGGATGTACTCTAAGAGTTAGATTTACACACTTGGCAGCTAGATTTACACACTAGAAGAGAGTGGCACATGGTTGCTTTTTGGTATTTGGAGGTGATGACAGATCTAAGGGTGGAGGGTAGGTGGCAGCAAAGTCCTGGTCATATCTGTTGGAAGTACTACACTCCTGTCTTCAGTGTTGGAGGTGAATTTCGGCTTCTTACTGTGGAGATTTGAGCCTCTTTTCTTGCCATGATTGTTTTTCAGCTAGCTGGTGTCCCACCATTGAACCTAGCTCCTTCTTTTCTTGTGTTGCCCCTAAAACCACTTGCATAGTCAGGTTTGGACACTTAAAGCTGACAAAGGTAAAAGTAAACCAGTGATGACTAACATGCAGTGCAAGTCCTCTGGTGGGCACAGTCAAATGAAGTAATTAAAATGTTATTAATTCTTTGAGAACTTTGTGTTCTATTTAACTCTTTGAGAATTTTGGTTCTATTTAACTCATAGTCCTTCCCCCGGCTCCTCCCAGATCCATACTCATCTTTCTACTCTCTCCCAACTCTGCTTCTCTTTAAAAAATATTCTACTTGGTCTAATTTGACAATATACTTACTCTTAGGTGTGGAGCCCTCCACAACAGTGAAGTTGACCAACCATGGGTCACACCCTTGAACTATCAAGAGCAATTATCTTTAGTGAATGTGCACAAAGCTAACTTTTAAAATCTCATTGTCTTTTCTTGAGTATTCTATTTGAACCTTACCTAACTGTGAGTCCCTGAAGTTGGAGACCAGTGGGACTGAGATGGTTTGTAATAAATGATCTTAGTAAGAAACTTTGTTCAGACTAGAGAGGCAATCGCATACCTAATAGACATCAAAATGTCAAGCAGGATGTAATTATGAATTTTGAATTGCAAAAAGCAGTTCTAAATAGCCACAAATGCACTATATTATTGTCCTTTTGGTAAGACAGTTTACTGATAAGAGGCCAGTGGGAGTAGCTTTCTTAAGCAATTTCAGTCCCACTAATGTTTTGCAGTTGCTTTTGTAAGGTTACTGTGAAGCTCAAATCTTGGCTTGTGTGGGTGTAAAGTGGACCTTTGTGACCACAGCCACCAGAGGGAAATCTTTACTGTTTCTTTTCATGTTCTTTCTGCACCAGAGCTTATTGAGAAGGTGACTTTGAGGGCCAAGTACAGCCATAGCATAAATAACAAGCCCTCTGTGATTAGCTTTCACAATAGTCAAGTGAGTCTCAACAGCCTTATCCATCCCAGAGACCTGAGAGAGTCTGAGAAAGTGTCCCACTTCAGCAGCCATTAACATCAGAGATGAAGGATTTCCTCTGTGGAATGGCTGACCCCTTTGATGAAGGGCCTGAAAGGGGCAAAAAATGGGGCTAGATAAAGATATCGAGATTGAGCAGTGCTGCAAACACATCTTCATCTAGATTATTTTTTGAAGTTTATATGTAAGACAAGACATTTATTATGGTTCTTGGAAATGAAAACTTTCTTGGAGATAAAATGATAAAGGTCTGAAAGGCAGAGAGAGATAAAATCAGGGCAAAAGTGGAGCTCAGCAATCATAGCGCATACAAGCAAGATGTTCAACCAATCATATAGCATGCATAGGCAAGATGTTCAACCAATCATATAGCATGCATAGGCAAGATATTCAACCAAATCATAGCAAATATAGGCACAATGTTCAACCAGTTGTAGCACACACAAGCAAGATGTTCAAAAGGTGAATGAAGCAGCAGGTCCAACAAATGAGGGAATAGCTTGGTCTCAGCTGTCCATGCTGATGACATTTTGCTGGAGCTGCCAGGTGTTATGTTACCATCTTGAGCCAAAAGACAGGAAGCAGAGATACTTTAGAAAGGAACAGTAAGCATAATTACTTGGGAAAGAGGCAGGGCAGTGTTACCAGGTAGCTAGCTGCTGACATAGGGATTTGATTAGTTCCTGATAACAAGGTAGATGGCACCAAGGTTACATCTTGGTAGCACATAGCTGACAACCACAAGAATCTGCCTATGTCATGGGAGGTAAAATATTTGGTGCCAATATGACTCCTTAGGAAAAGCTAAGAAAACAAGGTGATGAGTTATTAGAATTTAGACTTCTAAAAGCAGGGTGAGGTGACAGAAAATCTGCAGGGAAAAGTCAGGAGACTTCTCAAACATCAGTAATGATGGGTGAGAAAATGAAATATACTCTAGGATTCCTTAGCCATAAAATTGTAATATATCTGATAACAAATATAATGGCCAATGTTTAAGGTGTACAGGAAACAATAACGAATTCTTCCTAAGTGCAGAGCTCCAGGCAAGTGAAGAGCTGAGCTGTGTTTCTAGACAATGTGTTTCTTAATTCCCACTAAATTAATCCATAAAACGCCACTGGTATTTTTATAAAGCACATAATGAGCAGAATAAATTGGCCAATTTCTTTTAGAGATGAGCAATACAGGGTTATTATACCTTAGCAGGCATAAAGGTAACCCACGAGGTCATGTACAACAAATGAACAGATGTACAAGGCGTTACTATAAAAACAGGAGAGCAGAAACTCATTATTGATAATCTTGGGGAAGAATTTTTTTTTTTTTTTTTTTTTTTTTTTTTTTTTTTTTTTTTTAGTAAAGTACAAAATGTAGAAGGCATACTTAACAAATTTGGATAGGCTTGTATCAAAATGATGTCTTCTATATAACATGTACTGGTACAAAAATCACTGTAACACAAATAACCAGATATTTGTAGTGATAGAGTTTTATGAAAGTAAGTTACATTTAAAAAAGATTGGGACTTTTGCTGGACCTCACAGACAAATTAAGAATACACATTGTTATTGTTTTTAAAATAAAATCCCAAACATTCAGTTTACAGAATGAAGACTCAGGAGCCAGATGCTGTGGTGAAAGCCTGCTAGCTCAGAGAGGCAAAGAGGCAAAGAAAACACCCAGCTGACCTTCCTACTCCATCAGTTTCACAGAAGGAAAAAAGCTCTGCTCAAATATCCTTCAACTCATTGTCCTTCCTTTCTACTTCCTGTATTTTCTTATATTTATTCCCTGCCACCCGGTTGCTTGCTCTGCCTCTTGACCAGTGGTTGACTTTATTTAATCCGGTTTACAGAAAGCCTCTTAGATTAAAGGTGTGTGCTAGGGCTGAGCCACACCACAACAAGAAACAGGTTTTTCCAGTTCACATTCTTGGGGTTCACAATGTGATCAGATATCCTGCAACACACTGTTATCACTTAAGATTTAGCCTGATAACCTACTGGGTGCTCAGCATGCTTGTTTAAGATAACTTTTATTTATTTATTTATTTATTTATTTATTTATTTATTTATTCAGGTGCTTCAGCTGCTGTTTATTGACATTCAGGTAGGCACTATAGCAACAGGCCTGGAGACTCTGCAGAATACAAGGTGGAGAGTGGAGTGTCTGCAGTGACAGAAGTGGAGTGCACAAGGAGTGGGGAGGCCAAAGCTGTTGGGAAAGCAGGTCAGGGCCAGGGCAAACGTCATCTACACTGGGACCCTGGGCCCCACACCCCCAGCCCCTACTCTTTTGCTGTCTCCTGACTCCAGTCCAGGGCTGGGAATTCTCTGACAGCTTTCTACAGAAGCAAAGTACAGAGATGCTGCTGCCCTTCTGTGATAAAGTCAGAGGGTTTCCAATCCTGCATTCCTCCTCCACCCCTGGCTCAGGTAGGGCCATGAATAATAGCTGGTCTCTATTGCATGTTTTAGAGGCATTAATTTTCCCTGGTGTCCCAGCCCACCAGCGCCACACTATGGCCCAGAGTGAGCACTACAAGCGTTGCTGGCCTAATGGAAAGGATAGGGGAGGGGAAGGGACAGGGGCTAGAAGAGGGGCTCCAGAGGGCCATCAAGGTACAGGCACTACACGCATGGTGTTGGTGAATCCAGAGCCAGGGCGCCACCCGGTCAGCACAATGACCACATCTCCCTTCTTGAAGAAGCCTCGGGCCTTGCCAACATCCATGGCCAAGTTTACACGAAGGTCGACATCCTCAGCCCAGGCATTCAGTACGGCATCCTTACACAGCACAGGGAAGATGCCACGGTACATATGGGCCTGGCGAGCAGTCTGGAGATTGCGAGTCACGGCAATGATAGGAGCCCGAGGGCGGTACCTGGCCACTTGGTGAGCACTCCTGCCAGACTTGGTGAGCACGATAATGGCCCCACTGCAGCACTTGAAGGAGGCCTCCACGGCACCCACGGCGGCAGCTTCTGTGGGGTCGCTGGTAATGGGCGCCAGGCGGCGGAGTTCCTCGAATAGCTGCAAGTGGTAGATGGCAGCCTCTGCCTCTCGGGCAATCAGGTGCTGCATGCGAACAGCCTCCAGAGGGTAGTCCCCCTTGGCTGTTTCTCCAGACAGCATGATGCAATCTGCTCCATCCAGGACTGCATTGGCCACATCACTGCCTTCAGCACGGGTGGGGCGTGGCTTCTTGATCATGCTCTCTAGCATCTGTGTGGCACAGATGACAGGCTTCCCAGCTCGGTTGCATCTCCCGATCATCATCTTCTGAGCCAGGAAGACCTTCTCTGCAGGAATCTCAATGCCCAGGTCACCACGAGCCACCATGATCCCATCACTGGCCTCCAAGATCTCATCAAACCTTCAGACACCTTCATGGTTCTCGATTTTGCTGATGATCTTGATGTTCTTGCCCTTCTCTCCCAGCACCTTACTGACAGCACGTCGGCTGCCTTGCGGATGAAAGATGCAAACACCATGTCCACATCCTGCTCCACCCCAAACTTCAGGTCCTGGATGTCCTTTTCCGACACAGCGGGGAGATCCACAGCAGCACCGGGCAGGTTCACGCCCTTCTTGCTGCCCAAGGAGCCACCATTCTCCACCTCTGTCACCAGGAAGTCAGCACCTTTCTCCTTCACCTGCAGTGAGATGAGCCCATCGTCCACGTAGATCTTGCTGCCCACCTCCACCACCTTGCAGATGTTCTTGTAGTCCAGCCACAGGATGTTCTCGTCACACTTCTCCATGTAAGCGTTGTCCAGGGTGATCTTCAGAGTGGCTCCCTTCTTCAGCTCCACCTCAGCAGTACCGCTGCCCTTGATGAGTCCAGTCCGGATCTCAGGTCCCTTTGTATCCAGAGCCACAGCAACAGGACGGTAGAGAATGGGATCAGATGCAAAGCTTTCTGTGGCTTCACGGACATTCTTGGTGGTCTCTGCATGGTACTCATGGGTTCCATGAGAGAAATTCAGCCGAGCCACATTCATTCCAGACTTAATCATCTCCTTCAGCATCTCCACAGATCGGGAAGCAGGCCCAATGGTACAAATGATGCCAGTGTTACGGGCCGTGATGGGGGCAGAATCAATGTCCAGGTGGCACATGTGTTCCAGGAAGGTGTCAGCCATGGCTGCGTGGAGCTGCTGGGTCTGAATGAAGGCAGTGCCTGCTTCACTGTGTGGCTTCGGCATGGTTCCTGAAGTCCTCGGGCGTACTTCGGTTCCTGCTGCGATACCTAAAGCAGACGTCAGTCGAGTGAGGACGAGTCGCAGCTGTGCCTTAAGATGCCTTTTAGAGAATAATGTAACAATCTACCTTACTTGCTTTGGATTTCCAATGTAATCAGCTTTTAAAACCTAACCCAGTGGTTCTCAACCTTGCTAATTCTGAGACCCTTTATTATATAGTTCCTCATGTTGATATAATCCCCAACCATAAAATTATTTCATTCCTATTTTATAACTGTAATTTTGCTACTGTTGCAAATAGTAACATAAATATCTGATATGTAGGATATGTGATATGTGATTCCCCCCAAAGGGTTTGCAATCCATAGGTTGAGAACTGCTGATGAGCTAATTCATAGTTGTCATCTTAAATTGTGCCCTCTTACATGCCCCCATCCAGGGTGATGTACATGTATATATTGTGGTAATCATTTGCTGATCGCAGCCAACAGATTGGAAACAATCTTATACAATAAACATCTAGCATAAATATTGAAAGCAACATGGATATAACTTGATGGTGGCATGTTTGCTGAACTATGTGATTTCTGAGTCAGTTGGGTTCAGTAACTTTCCCTGTAAAACTTCATTAAATGTTTCTGTAAAAAAAAAAAAATTCTTCATTTTTTCCCCTATGTGATGTTTTCTGTACTGTTCAATCAAAGCCATTTGTAAGAGGCAGCGGGGTATCCCGACAGCAATAGGAACATAGTCAGGTCAGATATACAACAGACAGATTATAGTCAGGCCAATAATTAAACTGCAGACAAATAGAAGAAGACATAGTGTGGAGCAGGGAGTGGAGAATTCAAACTGGAGTTCACTCTTGGTCAAACTAATCAAAGAGGAAGTACTGTGTTTTCATTCCTTAAAGTGATATCGACACACTTGATGGTGCCTTTGTAATTATCTTTAATGTATTTAACTAAGCACAGATATTTGCAACATGTGAGAGCTTAAAGGTTATAAAAGTAAATATGTATGAATCATATACTCTCAAGTACAAATGAAACATTTATTTTGCTTCTCTTATTTTAAACTTGTGTCCTTTCTCACACTTCTGTAGGTCTACTTACAGTAGTACTTTTAATATGGTGTACTATATATAATAAGAGTTTCTTGAGGTTGGTGCTAATTTTCTGATTTCTGTTCCTCATTTCTCCAAGATACAAGTAGGGGCAGGGAGAAGCTGTGGCATGTGTGGGCTGCAGTGAGGATTCATTTGTTGTTTTAATACTCAGGTTCATGTTAGTTAGAGAATTGTTGGTGCCCAGTTACAGCTGGTCTTATTACCATAAGTCCATTGTAATTGCCATCTGTGGCTAACCCTACATGCATGTCATATATTCTGGTTTCCCATCTGATGACCTTTTCTGGCTGACCCAGCTCTTTGGTACCCTCACCATGGCTTCATCTAAGGTGTACTTATACCTCCCAAGCTGTACTGCCTGTCCTGCATCCACGTGGTCATCCACGTCATCCACGTGGTCGGTTGGAAGATCCAAGGTCTGCTTCCTAGATATGGCAGATAATTCTAGGTTCTGGGTTCCACATGGAAAGGTGGCAGATTAAATACAGAATGTTCAGGTAAACTGCAACTTTGGTTAAATACAACTAATCTATGTAGTTTAAGAACTTCCCAATTGTTGTGTGTCTCAGATATTGGGGTATCATTATACTATAAAAGCCATTCATTATTTTTGAGGCAGGTGTCCTGCAGTTTTACTTGTTAAATCTGCCAACACTAGGCAGGTATCTTGGCTGGTGTTTAGCATAAGCCCTCCATTACTCTGCCTAGGTATCCCATATACTGGATTGATTCACTTGGACCCATTTCAGCTGGGGCTGAGGGCTGAGTAAATAGTGTCTCCTCCCATAGTTTGTTTGGGAAGTGAGGCTGAGGCTCTGCTATCTTTCCTTTGTCCTCAATTTGTACAGTACTCTTAACTCCTTCAATCCAAAGCAATTAAGCTAAGGGTCACATCTATGATGGACACAGGGACTCTGCCCTTCTTCCCTTCCAGCAGGATTTGCCTTAGTGCCTCTAGGATCTTTAAAAGGCAAGAGACAAAAGTATTTAGAAAATCCCCCTTTATCTTCAAAGACTGGATTGAGAGTCCATTATCTTACTGTGAGTTCAGTCCCTACTTTGAACATCAGTTGAACATTAATTCTCGGAATCACTATAGATAATTTTAAACTCCTGTCCTGGTCTCCAATCCAAGGACAGCTGAATTCCTCTGATTAATTAGGAAAAGATTGAGAAGCTATCATTTTCAAGAAGTCAGAAACAGGCTTGTTACACAAAACTAAAGAGGCATCAAAGATCTTATTTAGTTCATTAATTATTGAATGAGCCAGTCCATTGTTAAAAGAGATTCAAGTTGGAACTTGGGTTGCAACGAATTGTATCATCTAAAAGAAAATTCAAGTACATTGCTTAAGATAGAATCCATATTGTTACCAGTTGCCTATCTTCAAAATAACTGATACCTTTGTACAAAAAATATCCTCATTAATGAAAGTCAGTCAAAGGCATCCACAGACATGTAAGCAGTGTACTCTCCCTGAATACCTCTGTAAAATTAGATAATTTCTCTAGGGTGCACTAAGCCATCCAGTGCATATCATTCTGCTGAAGAAATATTCAGGCATTTCTTTTCTCCTAGTCTACCACATTTTATTCTTGACTAAGAGTACCCTCAAAATTGATGAAGCCTGAATAATACTGAAAGATAATTTAAAAAGAGCTGTAAGTGGCCAATAAAAAGTGCCCAACCCCATAAGCACATGAATGAAAAATGTCCCTTAATTGAAAAATAGATACAGAAAATGCAGTTCATTTACACAATGGAATACGATTCAAGTATTAAAAACAAGGATATCATGAATTTTACAGGCAAATGGATGGAACTAGAAAATATCATCCTGAGTGAGGTAACCCAGTCCCCAAAGGACATGTATGTGGTATGTACTCACTGATAAGAGGATATTAGTCATAAAGCACAGGATACCTATACTACACCAAAGAAGCTAATCAAGAAGGAAGGCCCAAGTAAGGATGCTTGAATCTCACTTTAAAGGGGAATAGTTATAGGAGATAGAGGAAGAGAGAGAGCTGCATGGGAGAAGGGATAAGGAGGGGAATGGGATCAGAATCTGGAGTGGGGAGAGAAGGAGAGAGGGCCAGAGGGCCAGGAGAATGAAAGAAAATCTATAGCTACTGGAGAGGGGCGGTGACAGGGAGGGGTGTGTGTGTGTGTCTAGGAAGTCCCAGAGACTTGAGATGAGGCAGGTTCCTAGGAGTCAATGGGAGTGACCTTAGCTGATATGCATAACAGTGGGGAGACAGAACCAGAGAGGCTACTTCCTGTAGCCAGGGAAGACCCTCAGTGGAGGGATTAGAATACCAACCCACCCACCAAACTTTTGACCCCAAATTTGTTCTGTCTAAAAGAAATACAAAGTCAAAGATTGAGAAGAGACTGAAGGAATGGCTAGCCAGTAACTGGCCCAACTTGAGACCCATTCCATGGGCAAGCACCAATCCCTGACACTAAACTTTGCTATGTTTGCAGACAAGAGCCTAGTGTAACTGTCCTCTGAGGGGCTCTGTCCAGCATTTGACTGATGCAGATGCAGAGACCTATAGCCAAACACTGGATGGAGCTCTTATAGAAGAATTGGGGGAAGGTTTGAAGGCCCTGAAATGGATAGGACCTCCACAAGAAGGCCAGAGAATCAACTAACCTAGACCCTTAGGAGCTCTCAGAGACTGAGCCACCAACAAAAGATCATACATGGGTTGGTCAGAGGCCTCAGGCACATAAGTAGCTGATGTGTAGCTCAGACTTCATGTGGGTCCTCCAACAACTGGAGCAGGGCTATCCCTAAAGCTGTTGCCTGACTGTGGAATCTGTTCCCCAATAGAACTACCTTGTCTGGCCTCAGTGGGAGAGGAGGGACCTAACCATGAAGAGACTTGATGCACCAGGGTGGGGGAATACCTGGGGGGGGGGGGGGTTCCCACCCTCTCAGAGGAGAAGAGAAGGGAGTAATGAGGGTGGGACTCTGTGAGGGGAGGCAGGGAGCAGCAATTGGATTGTAAAAAAATAATTAATAAAACAGCACTATTAGTTTCACTGGTTAATATATGGTATATAGAGACTCATGGGCACTGATGTTAAAATTGTAAGTTGGTAACATCTTTTGAAGTATGCTTGTCATGTCTTTTGAAACTTTAAGCCTAGGGGATTCATTTACAAGCATCTTCTCAGGAGAAAGAGGCACACAAGCATGCAAATGACTAAGTGTGAAAGTGAAGGAAGAGTGCAAGTTCAAGGCTCCCCTCAGCTTCCCAGGTAGTGGGATTATGGATGTGTACCACCAAACCTAGCTTCAGTTCACTTTGGTATTATGCAAATGACTTTACTGAAGTATAACAACATTTGAAAGTTGTCCCAATGCAGAGTAAGTATTATTTTTCCCCAAGGCAGAGTCAAGTGTTAATGGCTTTGCTTGCATGCTGGTATATCTTCTTACATCCTTCCTTCTGTCCACACATACATTGGTGAAGAATTGTTCTGACTCTGTAACAGCAGTAATAAAGACTTTATTATTCACAGCTATGGTAATGGTTGTCAAGGAGACTGTCAGTCATAGTAAGGTACCGAGAACAGACTCAACTCCTAGCACGTGGCTGAGAGTTGATTCTTAGAGCAGATTGAGGGAGTCAGTGGATGGAAAATTACTTGGAAGATATATCAAAGGTAGTAGGAATCTGTAGCTTGGACAAGTATCCCTTAAAATGTAGACTTTGGCTCCAGGGTGGTGTGATTGGCAGGTGATGGGGTCTGGGTCTCACGACCTGCCAATCAAGAAGTGGGTCCTACCAGGAAGTCTTTAGGTCATTGAGATCTTAGTCATAGGTCAAACTCATGATGCTCCTGCCTAAGCATCCCAAATGCTGGGGTTACAGGTGTGTACTATCATACCCAATTAAGCTTTCTTGGGAAAGGTAGAGGGAATTTAGTGTAATACAAATCTTTCCCTTGAGAGAAAGAGAGAATGTTGTGTCAGAGAAGTGGCTGATAATAGGAATATTAGGCACATAATTTTCTCATACTCTTGTTCATAATGCGGTGTAGTTCCTAAACTTTGGGTTGTGACTCCTTTGGAAGGGGTTACATATCCGATGTCCTGTATATCAGATATTTACAGTACAATTCATAACAGTAACAAAATTACAATTATGGGGAAGTAGCAATGGAATAATTTTATGGTTGGGAGTCTTCTAACATGAGGAAGTGTAGAGGATCACAGGATTAGGAAGGATGAGAACTGCATAATACCTCTAGATAAAAAGGGCGAAAATAGCCTATGTCCTCTCTGACAATATTCACATCTAAAACCTCCATAACAACAACAACAACGACAACAACAACAATAGCAGCAGCATTAGACTAGCCAGATGGTGGTGGTGCAGACCTTTTTAATCTCAGCACTCAGGAGACAGAACAGAGGGATCTCTGAGTTTGGGGAGAGCCTGGTCTACAGAATGTGTTCCAGGACAGTCAGGGCTACATAGAGAAATGGTGCCTTGAAAAACCAAAACCAAAACCCAACCAAACAAAACCAATTCAACTAACAAGAAAAAGGCACAAGAGTCTTCAGAAGCGAAGCTCACAGGGAAACTGAGCTCTTACAGTTTAGTGCTGAAAAGTGGGCAGCCATCTAGAAGCCTAACTAGACAAAGGTGGGATGAGTAGAGAACTGGAGTGATGTGCAGCTACGCCCATTTGTTTTGAATCTTCTTGGCATACTTGTGTCTCACTCTTTTCTTCCAGGCACAGAGAAACCCCTTCTGAAATGAAGCTTTGATGACCCACTTGAGAGAGAGGTCAGCAAGCTCTTTCATGGCTCCCTTCAAAGACATGTAGGAAAGAGACAAAGACCCTCCTCCTCCTGCTGCTGCTTCTCCCCCTCCCTTTTAAAATTTTTTATTAGATATTTTCTTTATTTACATTTCAAATGTTATCCCCATTCCTAGTTTCCCCTCCGAAAATCCCCTATCCCCTCCCCTCTCCCCCTGCTCCCCAACCCACCCACTCCCATTCCCAATCCTGGCATTCCTCTATACTGGGTTCTGCTGCTTCTTAAATGGCAAGGTGACATGTTGGGGTGATAGTTGCCCTGTCAGGGCATATTGATTATTGATTATCTTTAAATTAAATATTAAATATTGGGAGTAGATTTTTTTTAGTTCCCCCCAAAGCATTAACTTTTTATTTCATAGTATACAGAGTATATGCTTAGCCTCCAAAGAAAGCATCATTTAAATTATTAAGACACAGGAAAGAGACTTGGTGTTAGAGGTAAGAGGGTTTGTGTTTAGTTTGTTGGTCTTGACCAATTAATTAGACAGCCTCGAATAAGTCACTCAGATTTCTGGATGTCATTCTCATCAGTGGGGTAAGTAAATGTATGGCATTGGCCTAGTCACAAGCATCTCTGGGTTTATGTCAAGTTAATGTATATTGGACTGGCTTTCCTCTGGTTTTGGTTAAGACTGTCTTGGGCAGTCTTAACATCATTGCAGTTGGGTCAGTGTATGTGTCTTTCCGTTTATTTAAGATGAAGGCTATCTTTTACTTTTAAAGCATCTCTCCACTCTTTTTTATCTGGTAGAATTCTTCCTGTTTCCCCGTCCCTCCAACCTTGGCCTCCTATATTGGTGGACACTAGTGTTCACCTGGATGGACTATGGTAGTCAGATGATTTTTGATTTTGGAAGGATTAACCTGAGGGCAAGTGCATTGTGGTGAATTAGTGTGGGAAGCATGATAAGCCATGTGTAGATAGCAGACCTTATGGAGGTCCTTCCTCCCTCCCTCTTTCCTACCTTCTCCTCCAAGCCAGCTCCCCAGCAAACGCATGCTGTTTAATTATCTTTGCTGATAGAAGCAGATGACAGTCATTCAGCTCCAGAGTGAGTGACGGGAGGAATGCATGGTGAGTCAGCCACAGACTTCTTCTAAACCTTCCTGGAAGCTAAGCTGTGCTTTTACAACTCCTGTGCTCTGCAGAGATGATAATTTCCTCCTCTGGCGACCATTACAGTGCTTTATATAGCACAGTGAAACAACACAGCCCATTAACCTTTGTAGGTGACACAGTCAGACCATGCCTTCGTAAGCAGAGGGCTCTGACGCAAACACCCAAGAATGAGACACTGTTTTAGTGTAGGTTTCTTTGTATAGCTCGCTCCCCTGGGGCCTGAGGGACACTTTGAAAGAATCATAGATAATAATAACAGCTTTGTCTCTTTTCACATGGGGGAGGTGACAGGTCATCACACACGGACAGAAATGCCAGCAGCTCATCTGGTAGCCCTCTCTGCAGTCATTTTGCTCAGCTATGATTTCTCCCTGGGGTTATAGCAATAGCCTTACAGCTTGGTTCCTCCTTGTGGTTACTTCAGTCCTGTATCATATTTCCAATTCATCAGTTGGTGAGACACTTTGAAATCCATGTTAGATCTTGTCACTGCTACCACTTACTCAGAGAAGGAGCCGAGACCTTTCCAGTGCCAAATGGCCTCAGGCTGGCTGTAGTGACAATGGAGTTTTCTTTCCACCCTGGATGTCCAGTCTCACTTCCTAGAGGAACTTGTCAACTGTGTCTTGGGAGCGTTTTCAGAGAACTTCCACATTCCTACTATATACATTTCTTTCTTCACAAGAAAAAGGGAACATTCAAACCTTCCTGGTGCATCTTTTGCTTATCACTGTGCTCTTGATTATATTATGCTTTCAAGTTGTTTTTTTGACCTTGAGACTTCCAGTTCCACCTGCTTTGACACCTTCTCATTGGGTGGTGGGAATTATGGTTCTTTCCCTCCAATCTCGGTGCTCCCATGATTATATTGGAGTGGTGCAGTTGTATTCTACGGCTTGATCATAAACATATATACAGCTCCCAGCTGGTTTCTTGGGAGATGCTTGCTCATGAAACCCCGCCTATGCTATAAGAAAACAGAGAGACCACACAGAAATGCCATAGTTAGATTTTGGTCTAACAGCCTCAGCTGAAGTTGGGTCAACTTCTGGAAAATTGAGTGAGTGAACCTTTGGGTGGTTTCAGCCTCATCATTCAGGCTGCCCCAACACAAGACAAGAGATGAGCCACAGTTGGGGTTCAGCAAACAATACCCCAAATGATGGTGCTGTCACATGATAGGCACTGGTGCATCAAAAGAGTTGAGGATCTTTGAAACTGTCTTAGAAGCAAGGACTTTCTGACCTTTTGTTTCCTCAACCTAAGTGCATCGAGGGACTGACCGCCTTTGAAGTTCCCTTATCTGACTTGGGAAATGTCTTCTAAAAGAAATGCAATTGTTTTAAACTCCCTTCCAGGAAAGATTATCCACAGAAGAGACTGAAAGTCGCCACATTCAGACAGACTTTTCATCTATTCTTCTGAGGCAGCTTTGAGAGCTCACCCCTGGGATAGGCCACATGCATATGCATGGTGTCCTTCTTCCTTTAACTCCCCCAGAACCTAGAACAGCTCTGTCCCTGGCTATTGTCTCATCTCTGCACTTACTCACAAACCATTTACTGTCTATCAAGATTACCCACACCCCTCATTTTCTTCCCCTTTATGAAGGTCTATAAAGTTTTTGAATCTCATTGGATTATTGAATAATGGCTTTTTTGTGATGGTGTTAATAAATCTGTCTATTATTCCATAATTTTAGTGAACTTCTGAAGGTTCCCCCTTTTCTCTATTGCAATGAAACTGGTGACAGAATTTGCTGATCTCATTTGAGGATGGGGATGGGTTAATAGAAGGATGGTGGCCTTGAACTGTTACTTTGTATTAATTAGATTATCCTGTGCAGTGCTACCATAACAAACAGATCTTCACAGCATGCAACTTCACATCATCCATCTTAATTTCATACATTATTGTTCAATGAAGGTCAAGGGGCTTCTCTCCAAATGGTGACTCCAGAGAGCTAGTTTCCTTCAATGTGATAGTTCTTGTTATCTTTGAGGGTCCTCTGAGTCTTGTTCTGTTTTTTATAGTTTAGCTGATAGAAGAAGAAGAAGAAGGAGGAGGAGGAGGAGGAGGAGAAGGAGGAGGAGGAGGAGGAGGGAGAGGAAGAGGAGCGAGAGGAGGAGGAGGAGGATAGAGGACTTGATAGGAATCTGTGTAGTGGGGTTTCAAGTAAACTACAGTACTTTTGCTCACAATCCACTATCTAAGACTCACATTTAGAGCTTCATTCTAACTGCAAGGAAGTCTGGAATGCAAAGCCAACCTAGGTACCCGATGCGAAGAAACTAGATTGGCTAGCAACTAGCCAATTTCTGTCACCCAATTTCTCAGTTTCTTTGCAATGGGCATAGACAACAATGCTGACTTCATTAGGCTGTTGTAAGGATTAAAATATAAGAAATTGTCTCATCTCTAAGGGTTATGAAAGGATTATACTTTTCTTAGGTACAATCCAGCAATACATAGTGACATGACAGTCAGCAATGTGCCACATCTACCATGATATAATCCCATTAAATTCATAGTGGAGTTGAAAATTCTGCTTATGTAATATTTTTACCGTAGGCTTAAGTACACAAATGCTACTGTGTTACCGTTGCCTATAACAGACAAAACAGGAACATGTATGTTTGTAGCCTAGAAGCGACAAATTATATGCTACATCAAAATGTTTAGTAGGCTGTTCCATCTGTTCAAATAAGTATGTTCTATGATGTTGACATAATGACAGAATCATGTATTGATGTATTTCTCAGACATATTCTGCTTACCTAAGCTCTGAACAGCTGTATCATGATGTCTCCTATCAGAGACAAAGCCTAAGGTGATAGGTAGAACTCTCCATCATTAGTCAGGATCTCTAATGACAGTGGATGGTGATATGCCACTGGCTCACCCCTGGGCAAATCTGACCATTAGCATGGGAACCAGTATATGGGGCCCACAAGTGTTTCTCACTCAGGAAGCAGAACAACAAGCTACCCAAACCAGCCTCTGCCGGATGTTTTTCAAGCTAGCAGGAAAATGTCTTAGGAAAACAGCTGGTCCCTCACCAGGCTACATTCAAGTGGGATATTAGGCAGACCTTCACTTCTCTCTCCCTAGTTTTGTATGATAATGGTTTCCATAGCAGCCTGTATGCTTCATATAAACAAGAGCAAGAGAAAAAGATCAGCTAAAGGAACTGAAAACAGTAATGATTCTTGCAACTCTAGTAGCCACAGGGTCTTCAGGTCTCTGCCCTCCCTAAAGTACTTCTACCCTGAGGAACAGTGACCTTTTCACTGGTAAAATGGACATAATGCTGGCAGAGTGACCCAGTGGAAGCCAGGTGATGCGCAGGTAAGGAACCAATTCTGGAGAGCATCTCTCAGTTTTCTCAATGGTGAAGTGAGGACAGATGTGCTTCTCCTATGACTGCTTGAGAAGCAATGAGCCACAGGCTCATCATTAGCTTCAAAAATTTCAAAGCCATTTTTTTTTTCTGATGCTGAAGTTTCTGGACGATACTTGGAAAATATGAGAAAGCACATTTATATCTTCTAATCTTAAGAATAATTTCTAATCAGACTTATTTAACCCTTTATAGAAGGTGGGGAGGCTATGACTTCTTGGCTGGATAAGATAACCATACATGCTTCCTAAACCCGAAGCTGCTCACAGTACCTGATCTAACTGTGGACTGAGCAAGTCTCTCCAAAGCTTCATGGGATATAATTAGAGGACTTAAAATGTTGATTTTCTTTGACTTCATAAGTCTCCTAAAAATCTCTCCTAGAGATAGAATCCTTGCCTGGGATATAACTCAGTAGTATAATACCTGCCCAATATACACAAGACTCAGGGTTTTTATCTCTAATATATAAGTATATAGATATAATCCTAAATACAGTCTAGATTTATGGGCAAGTAGCTAAAGGCTGTTTCTAAGTTATTTATAAAGGCAAAGAGCTGAAAACGTAAATAAAAGCCTTTATAGGTATATAAATCACATAACATTCATGCAGAGGAATATTTTGTGACATGTAAGAATAATGTTTATGCTATATTTTTAATGGCATAGAAAATTCCTTCATAAAAACATACCGGATAAGGAATCACATTTACAGTTTTATCTCAGCTGAGTTCAAGTGTACAGAATAATGACCAGAAAGCCAATCCCAAGCAAACTGTGTTGTATCTGGGAGGCAGAATGTGAGAAACTTACTTTCCTGTGCATTTTCTTCCCATGCATTTACATATATTAAAAAGTTTCTACATGGAGAGAGACAAGAAAACCCACTTCTTGCTTCTTTCCTGGAGCAGGAAGAAGTCTTTTTCTGAATAGTATAACTTGTGAAAAGTCAGACATTCAAAACTTACCCAACAGCATCTAGATTTTAAGATGAAAATATATTCTAAAAAACCACTAAGTAAATAATCAGTTTCCAAGATAAAAGGCTGTTTTTTTTTTTAATTTAAACTTTCTTCTTTTAGTTAGGAATCATGCTGATCTAGAAAAGTTGGAACAGATCGATCCATGACCTCCCCAGGCTTAGGTAGCCAGGCTTCTAGAACCAGGCATGGTTTTCCTCGTATTGAACAGACCTTAAGTCCAATTGGTTACTGCCAAGATAGGAGTGCCACAGTTTCACTTCAGGGATGTCTTGCCAAGCTAATCATTGCTGTGATTCATAGGTGTCACAGCTGGACAGACTACTGATTGCATCTCTCCTTTGGCAGCTTTCATAACACCTTCTGGTACTGTGAGAGCTAAATCACAGGAAGGGGGTTTTCAGGTTAGATCCAGCTTGAATCTTCTGAATCTCTCATCTGAAGCATATCATCTCTTCAGTAATCCCTGGAAGGCAACAAAGGGAAACAAAATAGCCTGCGTTGTTTGGGGAATCACTTGGACTACTGTGACCAAAACCTTGGAGGTTTCTCACACCTTGTATTGGAATTTTTGTTAGATAGTCCATGGCTCTTGTGGGAGCATTGTCAACCCATGGGACATAGCTTCACTTTTCCTTATGCCCATAGATAGGTAAATCTCTCTCTCTGTATCAAAACAGATTCTCTTTGTAGCAAACAAAGAGCATTACAAAAAAATACACCTGGTCATAATGTAGCAATCAATTGGTTGTGGGGTGCTCAGCCCCAAAAGATAGATCCTCAGCATATCTTCTGCACTAAAGGCTCAGGGAACATCATGGAACAGGGGGTAGAAGGATTGTAAGAGCCAAAGGAGTAGTAAGTCTGCTGTGAGATTATGTTCCCTAGAAATGATAGGGAAGCTACATCACAAACAATATGGCTGCCTAAACAAGACCTAGGTAACAACAATAGCAATAGATAGGGTAGCAGAAGGGGAAATAATCTCATAGGGTCCTACCCCTAGGCAAAGAACTACAGATCATTAGTCCTTGCTGAGAAAGGGAAAAATATTCCCTCCCAAGGATGAACCTTCTATTTGGGTACCCAATACAACTTGATGAGTCTGGAAATCATATACACACAAGCAACATTAAATGTACTCAGAAGTTTTCGTGTATGTGTGTATGTGTGTGTGCATGTGTGTTACATATACGTAACAACAATAAATAAAAGTGGCTAAGAGTTTGAGAGAGAATGAGGATGAATATTGGAGGGGCTAAAGTGAGGACGGGGAATGGGAGTGGTGATAGTGATATAATTATATTTTAATTAAGATGTACAAAAAGAAAAATTACTCCTTAATGTGGAGAATTCACCTACTTTAGGCCCTGGATTTCTGTTATACATCAGACTGTTGATAGATGTTGAATAGTCTGTAGATGGTTATTAGCAAGATCCATGGATCTCCTAAAATTGTAATTCAGCATGACTATGCATGTATATTTTACTAAGACTGGAGCCCATAGCTTTTATGAGATCTTTTAAGATGCTTTGTATCTCCAAAGCTATTTGAGGCTCTATAGTGAGTTCCATGCACCTGGGCTTTAAGGTCTTCAAGGTCAAGTGATCACACATAGGAGACAGTAGATAAAAGCTCTCTCTAGCATCTGGCTTTGGATGACTGACCCCAAAGTTGACCCTCTAATTCAAGTGACAATGAGAAAAACTCATGGGTAGTTGTAATACAAGTGACATCACAATTTTTGAGACCATGTTTTACCACAAAGTCAACCTTGCCTGGCTCTGGAAAAGCTTCCTTGCAAACCAAATTCTTTGTACGTGCTAAACAAAAGAACAGGAGAAAGTCTCTCCCAGAGAAGAGCCCCCTAAGTGGTCAGTCCTGAAATCATACATACCCAAGTAACACTATATGGACTGAGATTATTTATAAATATATTTTATTTTTATATAAATATAGATGTATTATGTTTATTTATAAATAAATTTCTATTTATATAAAGGTGATGAATTTAAATTAATAAATGATCTTGTTAAAAGCTCTCATAGCTTTTCTTCCTGGACTTTAGTTGGACAGATTTAAGTTAAACCAATTTTGCCTTTATGGTCCCTCAGTGGAGGAAAACTTTAATCTGTTTTATGTTCACATAAAACAATGCCATATATAGTGCAAGAGATAGTTGTGGATATACAGTGATGCGTTAGCTCAATCCTCTCCAGTGAATGGCTTATCCATGCCAGCAAATGTGGCTCAGATACTTCTCTAGAGAATCGATAGTGGGTTATGAGAGATCAGTTCTGGCTTGATTGACCCATGTTGACGGTGACTTGTGGGATGCTTGTAGACTCAATGGAACAGTTTTACCCTCTGTTTGCTACAGCTTGAATTTATCCCTCGGAAGTTCATATATGAAAAACTTAATTCTCAGATTTATATGTTAGTGTATGTGGAAGTACTTTAGGAAGAATTTGGATTGGGTGAAGTCATGAGGAGGTGATCCCTGTAATGACATTGATGGCTTTATAAGAAGATCAAGAGAGCTCGATGCCATTTATTATTTACTGTATTAGGATACAGTAAGAAGGTCCTCACCACAACCAAATCAGACATCATGATCTTGGAGCTCCTGACTCTATGAGGCCAAACCAAACAAACCTGTATTTGAGAAAAGAAGTGATCTCATTTTGAGCATCTGAGTACCTGGCTAGGGTACAACATAGAGAGCAGATCAGTCAGAATTGAGAGGCCAGAGTTTTGGTGCTGCACTGGGTACCAAGGATGTGAGATTTAATCATCTTTGCTCCTGGAATAACTGTCTGGGTTCTTGACTTTGCACAGTATTCTGAAGTTGGTTTTTTACTTCTCTGAGTCTATTAGCTACCGAAGTTTGAGTGACCACGAAGAAGTCTTGAGGAGGTTCAAAGGCAAGCCAAAAGTTCTAAGTTAGGGAAATGCTATTTTTTTTTATAACTAGATCTACATTGTGGCTAGAGAAAGAGACACATGAAAAGATCTCCACTCAATGCCATTGAAGCATCTCTGTGTAGTGTGCTATTTCACTCAATGCCATTGAAGCATCTCTGTGTAGTGTGCCATTTCAAGTGCACAACTCTCTTATTTTTCACTAGACAACCTACAGTTCACAAAACTCAAAGCAGATTTACCTTGGTGGTGATGTGGTAAAAAGTTGCTCCTCTGCCTGAAGTTCTTTTTCTTTGAGCTACAGAGTGTTCTTGATGGATGGAACATATAGCAACCCCACAAACCATGACCCAAGCTAAGGCACCATTTATAAACATTTCCCGGGGGAACAAAGGGGAGGGCACTGCAGAACAAGGGGATGACTTTGTGAAAAATGAAGCTCTCTAAGTTTGTTTTCCACTATTGAAGTCTTGCTGAGTCTAAGCCATGGATCTTAGATACTACTGACTAGGATGTGGGTCTTTCACAGGGTTTCTGAGTAAAATAATTTCCCACAAGTATTATTATCCAATGTGAGTGTTATGCCAACCATGACAGAAAAACATGAGGAACTCGGCTGGTGGAGATCTCTGGTGGTCAGGAGGCTCTCAGGAGACCCATATACCAACTAGACTGTCATCTAAAAATTTGAGATATTTATTCAATAGCTCCATTTTTTTTTTAAATAAAAGCTCCATGAGACCTTAAAAGAGATGCTAAAATTGTTTTTTAAGGATCTTGAAACTCAAGTCTTGGTTTCATTCCCTGTTGCTGAGGTAAAATACCTCAGCAAAGGTAACTCAGGGTAGTTTCTCTCACGGTTTCAGCTTACAGGTCATCACGGCAGGTAACCATAATGGCAGGAGTGTGGGAGAACTGGTCACCTTACATTCACAGTCAAGAGCAGAGAGAAAAGAATTGACATGTGCATTTCTGGGTTCAGTTCACTTTCTCCACTCTTACCCCCTTCAGGACCTCCTGCTGAGAGACCAGTGCTACATCCTTTCTTGACTCTCTCCAGCCTGGAGATCATGGAGTAGGCTAGTTTGCTAGCCAGCTAGTCCTAGGCAGCCTCCTGTCTCTGTCTTCCTAGTGCTAGAATTACATGTGCACTTCTCTTGCCTTTTTAAAAAAGAAAATGTAAAATTAAGCCCCCATGCTTACAGAGTTCTCATGCTTATAGGGCAAGTTCCTCTTGCTGACTGAGATATCTCCCTAGTCTTATGAGTTCATTTTTAATTTAAAAAAATACTGTAGGTGTTACATTTGAAAATGACAGCACTTGACAACACATTTTAGAACACATTCGAATACTAATCCATAGCATCAGTGGGGATGCAGGCCCACTCAGATAATACCATTATAACAAAAATGGCACAATTATTTTTAGAACTCAGCAAGGCAATGAATAGCAAATACTTTACAGCTGAAAACCTCTTTTGTGTCCTAGCCTTTACTTGCCCAGTAATTCATATCAAGGAAATTACTAAAGATGTAGTTCCAAGGTCACTCACTGAGGTAACTTTTTAAAAAAGCATAAAAAGTGATAGAAATGCAGCAGAAAATAACTTCCGTGATAGTCATACGTGGTAAGTGATTTGCAAGGACTGGAAAGATATTATTGCAAAGGTACTTGCAGCTTTACAAAGGCGGAGTGTTCATGGAGACCCACTCCTACACAAAGAGCTATGGGCAACAAATGATTGCCGAGAGAGGGAGACTTAGCCCCTTTCAGGTATGAACACACTAATTTGTTATCAAATAAACAACAAAATGAATCCAGGAGGCAATACGTGTGTGTGTGTGTGTGTGTGTGTGTGTGAAATAATAATAAAGTAAAAGAAGGCATCAGTTTGAGAGGGAGATGGGGTGGGGAGACCATGGGAGGGGTTGGAGGGAGGAAAAGGAAGAGAGAAAATGATATAATTATACTTTAAACACCTTGAAAAAACTGAAAAATACTTAATTTTAAATTTCCTGGTCTTATAGGCTATTTTTAAATGTAGCTATGGATTCTATGTATTTTATATGAAATTAAAATGACCCATGTTATCATATATGCACATGTATATGTATACATATATATGTCTCTGTTTGAATATATGTGTGCATGTAGGTGTGTGTTTTTATGAAAAATAGAGGGGAGAGAGAGAGAGAGAGAGCGAGAGAGAAAGGTTGAGAGAGAGAGAGAGAACATCTATATTGCTGGGATAACCAAGGTAGATCAATGGAATAGAATTGAAGACTCAGAAATGAACCCACACACCTATGGTCACTTGATCTTTGACAAAGGAGCTAAAACCATCCAGTGGAAAAAAGACAGCATTTTCAACCAGTGGTGCTGGTTCAATTGGCGGTGAACCTGTAGAAGAATGCAAATTGATCCATTCTTATCTCCCTGTAAAAAGCTCAAGTCCAAGTGGATCAAGGACCTCCACATAAAACCAGAGACACTGAATCTAACAGAAGAGAAAGTGGGGAAGAGCCTTGAGCACGTGGGTACAGGGGAAATGTTCCTGAACAGAACACCAGTGGCTTATGCTCTAAGATCAAGAATTGACAAATGGAACCTCATAAAATAGACTTTCATCTTAACCTACAAAACAGTTCTCTTAGTTCTTCCCATGATTATCAAATCTCAAAGAAGTCTCGGGGTACCAACAAGTAACTGGTCTACACTAATTGTTAATATCTCAGTTTGCCTTCTAGCGTGACCGTCTTCTGTCTCATGCTTCCAGACAGTAGCAGCAGCAGCAGCAGCAACAGCAACATCCACCACTACCACAACTCACTTCACCCCATGGCACATCAGGCTCTTACCTCCTTAACTGTTTTTCTGCATGGGTAGAACACTTATTTCATGACAGGCTTCTCATAAAAATAAACACCCACATGCATGCACACATTTAAGCAGAGACCAGTGTATATATGATAATATATGGGTCATTTTAATTTCATATAATCTATATAAAAATCCAGGACTACACACAAAGAAATAATCTATAAAATAGGAAATCCAAAATTAAATGTTTTTCAGTGTTTGTAGAGATGTGATTAACTTACCATGGTATTACATCTCAATGGACTTATCATAAGTGGAACGTATCATAAGTAGAAACCACATTTAACCCAGCAAATACATTGGGTGTCACAGTTAACAACATAGTACACTGCAGTGCTCCCTTCCCTCCGCATACGTGGAAGAGTGATGGTGGGCAGGCTTGCAGGGAGCTGAAACTTGCCCAGCATCAAGGAAAAGGTTAGACTTACCATTGCAAGCTCAGGAAAAAGTTCAAATTATAAAAGGAGTTTCGATAAATAGTACAGATTGAGCAGGACTTATGTACTTATGTATTTAGAATTTATGTATGTATTTATGTATACATATGACTATTTATGCATGTATGTATACAATTAATGATAAAATAGGCCATGAATCTGAAAACAAGAGAGGAGTCTGTGGGAGGGTTTGGAGGGAAGAAAGGAAAGGGGGAAAGAAGTAATTCTATTATAATTTCCAAAAAGAAAAGAAATAACTTCTAAATTGATATTCTGCCACCTTTAGCAAAAAGGAAAATTTCTGTTCAATGTATACTGCTTTTATACCAATATAAAGCCAAAATATTGAAAAACTATAGATGAGTATCTGTCGACATTAAATGGGGATCCAATTCTTTTTTAAAAAAATTATTTATTTATCTTTTACACTCCATATTTTATCCCCCCTCCCCATCTACCCTCTGACTCCTACCACCCCCTGTCTCCACGTGGATGCCCATCCACCACACACACCTGGCCTCTAAACTCCCTGGGGCCTCCAGTCTCTTGAGGGTTAGGTGCATCATTTCTGAATGAACACAGACCTGGCAGTCCTCTACTATATATGTGTTGAGGGTCATCCTTCCCTAGTTCAATAACAGGGGTCAGCTGCTTCTGTCCATTGGTTGGGTCCAAATATCTGCATCTAACTCTTTCAGCTGCTTGTTGGGTCTTCCAGAGTGCTGTCATGCTAGGTCCCTTTTTGTGAGCACTCCATAGCCTCAGTAACAGTGTCAGGCCTTGGGACCTCTCCTTGAGCTGGATCCCATCTTGGGCCTGTCACTGGACCTTCTTTTCCTCAGGCTCCACTCCATTTTCATCCCTGTAATTCTTTCAGACAGGAACAATTATGGGTCAGAGTTGTGACTGTGGGATGGCCCCCCTCTCCCTCATTTGATGCTCTGTCTTTCCTGCCGGAGGAGGGCTCTATAAATTCCCTCTCCCTAGTGTCTGGATTTCATCTACTGAGAGTCCTGAGAATCTCTCACCTTCCAGGTCTCTGGTGCATTCTGGAGGGTCCCCAAACCTCCTACCTCCAGAGGTTGCCTGTTTCTATTCTTTCTGCTGGCCCTCGGGGCTTCAGTCCTTGTCCCTCACCCAATACCAGATCAGGTTCCCCTCTCTCCCCAGTTGTCCCCCCCACCCCCCGCCGACCACTTCCCCTCCCTGGTCCCTCCCTCCCTTCCCACTTGTGATTGCTTTCTTTACCCTCCCAAGTGGGACTGAGGCATCCTCACTTGGGCACTTCAGCTTGACCTTTTTGAGTTTTGTGGACTGTATCTTGGGTATTCTGTGCTTTTTTTTTTTTTTTTTGCTAATATCCACTTATTAAGGATTACATACCATGCATATCCTTTTGTGTCTGAGTAATCTCACTCAGGATGATATTTTCTAGTTCCATCCATTTGCCTGCAAAACTTGGGATGTCCTCATTCTTAATAGCCGAGTAGTATTCCATTGTCTAAATTAACCACATTTTCTGAATCCATTCTTCTGTCATGGGACATCTGGGTTGTTTCCAGCTTCTGGTTATCACAAACAAGGCTACTATGAAAATAATGAAACACCTGCCCCTTGGCATGGTGGGACATCTTTTGGGTATATTCCAAGAGTGGTATAGCTGTGTCTTCAGATAGATATATTACCAATTTTCTGAAAAACCTCTAGATTGATTTCGAGAGTGGGTGTACCAGTTTGCAATCCCACCAGCAATGTAGGAGTGTTACTCTTTCTCCACATTCTCTTCAACATGTGTTGCCACCTGAGTTTTTGATCTTAGCTGTTCTGATTGGTGTAAGGTGGAATCTCAGGGTTATTTTGATTTGTATTTCTATGATCACTAAAGACTTTGAACTAAGGTTCAAAGCCATTCGACATTCCTCAGTTGTGAAATCTCGGTTTGGTTCTATAACCCATTTATTGATTGGGTAGTGTACTGGCTAGTTTTGTGTCAACTTGACACAGCTAGAGTTATCACAGAAAAAAGGAGCTTCAGTTGAGGAAATGCCTCCATCAGATCCAACTGTAAGGCATTTTCTCAATTAGTGATCAAGGGGGAAAGCCCCTTGTGGGTGGGACTATCTCTGGGCTAGTAGTCTTGGTTCTATAAGAGAGCAGGCTGAGCAAGCCAGGGGAAGCTAGCCAGTAACGAACATCCCTCCATGGCCTCTGCATCAGCTCCTGATTTCTGACCTGCTTGAGTTCCAGTCCTGACTTCCTGTGGTAATGAACAGCAGTATGGAAGTGTAAGCTGAATAAACCCTTTCCTCCCCAATTTGCTTCTTGGTCATGATGTTTGTGCAGGAATAGAAACTCTGACTAAGACAGGTTTTTTTTTTTTTTTGTGGTGATTAGCTTATTGAGTTCTTCATAAATTTTGGATATTAGCCCTCTATCGGATGTGGGGTTAATGAAGATTTTTTTCCAATCTGTAGGTTGCCGATTTGTCTTATTGACTATATCCTTTGCCTTGCAGAAGCTTTCCAGTTTCATGAGTTCCCATTTATTAATTCTTGATTTTAGAGCATGAGTCATTACAGTTCTGTTTAGGAAATTTCATGAGGATCCAGTTCTTATCCATTGAAGTTACTATTTTTATTCCTTCCCTCCATTCTCAGTTGTTCACACTATACAGCCTGCCTTTCCTCCTTCCTGGTTTCTCTTTCATGCCAGCCTCTTCTATAATTTCTTCTTCCTATCTTTTAAATTAATTTTCTAGCACTATGTCTTTCCACTGTCCATTCTTTATCTTTCTAAAACAATTATATCGTTTCTCCTTCCCTTTCTCCTTCTAATACTTTCTATGTACTGGCTCCACCTTGTTCCTTCTTGAAATCACAGTCTTTGTTATTGTTACATATTGTGGCAAAGAGATTTCTTTCATGAAAGGTGTAAGCTACAGTTATTCATGCATATAAGGATAAATATTTAATATGTAGTTAGTAACTATACTGTTAGTAAAGTAGCAATAGGTTCTCCTCTACAGTTTATGACTTCAGTAGACTTCCAATGCCAGGCACAACTTTCCTCCTGTTGAATGGACCTTAAATCCAATTAGAGAGCTATGGTTACTGCAAAGACATAAGGGCCATGGTTGCACCATTAACACTATCATGCCATGCTGGTCAACATTCATTTGTTTTCTTCATTTCCAGGAGACACAGAAGAGAGAGAATTCACTTGGCTATTGACAACCAGGAGGTAGTGGTGGCACTGGAGACATGCTTTGAAGAACCACTAATAAAGAAAGCAGGGTGAAAACCCATGAGCTGTGTGTCTGTCTGTGTGTCTGTCTATCTATCTATCTATCTATCTATCTATCTATCTATCTATCTATCATCTATAATGCTTAAAGTAAATGACATGTATTATAGAATGTATTATATTATAGTTTTATGTGTGTGTTAGCTTAGGAAGATAGAGCAAAAGATAGTCTGCTTGGGCTTGAAACAACAAACTCATATTCCTTCTGGAAACTGGAAGTCAGAAATCAAGAAGTCCACATATCGGTGTCTGAGTCAAGCAGGTGGTTTTTACATGGCACCTTCTCTTTGGGGTCTCATGAGGGGCAGAGTAGCCCTATGTCTCCTCATTTCTTTTCCTTCTATGGGGCTTTGCTCCCAGTACCTAATTACCTCCAAAGACAGCCATTTCTTAGACACATATACCAATGTGGGGAGGGATAGGATTCCCAAGACATGAGTCCTGAGGGAACATAAACATTTAGTTCCATACACTATATAATGTGGACTATATGGTATATGCCATATGTACTTTATGCTATATATACAAAGAAATGCTATTAGCATGATGTTATGTAATGTATATATCAATAAAATAGAATATAGCATATAGAGTAATAGGCATTATTTGTAATCTATGATGTGATTGTGTGCACTGCTGCTTTAAATACCTGTGTATGTGATTTGTTATCACCATCATCATCATTGTTATTAGAATGCATTTAAGACTGCAGATGTTGAGGCTAACGATAGATAGCATTAGAATCTATTGATTCATTGAGATGAACTTAATACCATGACTAGAAGAAGTAGAGATATGTTTATGTGGCTGTATGTCTGTGTGCAGGCTTACACATGTCTACATAGGTAGGGGATGAAATACCCCTGCCACTCCCCCCACCCTCTCAGGACAGAATCAGACATTGCTAATGGGGACACTGTGAGCCATCCTTTTGAGAACAAGGCAATGTCAGGAACTTGCTGAACTACATGGCAGGGTAGTTGATGGCTCTTCTGACTCCTCCCCTCTTGCACATCTTGCATTTTGGTATAAGTCAGGGCAGACCACCACTAAAACTACCACTCGAAGAGTCTTTTGTTCTTTTACTTGGGCCCAGCTCTGTCTCTACCCTGCTCTTGCTTTCCATTTACCGCTGACATTTGGAGATTGTCGTCGGAGTACCAGACATTTTAATGTTTGCTTCTAGAGGGCTTCCTTCTAATGAAAGGCTTGGAGAGCATTTAAAGATATTAAAAAGATCAATGCTTTAAAAACCCAATTTAATACATGGACAAGCAGGTGCTTGCCTGTCCTCCTGCTTGAAAAGAAGTGAGTCACTGTGCTCTCGGGCAGTCAATTTCCTGAGAGATTATCTTGCAGGGACAGATCAGTTAACTTCTGAGGACACACCAGGAGTCAGCACTGTTTTCCCAGCTCTGAGGAGTCCCAGGGATTGCTTGATTTTTTCCCCCTTATTGTAGCCCCGAACTTATCTATGAATGCTCCATGTCTGTGATTCTAGAGGTATTTTAGAAAACATTTCCAGATGCAGTCTGAGATGTAAATATCCAGGCTAAGTCTAACCAGGCTCATTGTGAGGGAAGGCTGTGCTGGATGGAGGCTGAGAATATCTTCCTACCCTCTCAATATCCTACCCTGTCCCCACTCCCATGACATTAACTTCTATGGTATCCATGTTTTCATGCAGTCCTATTCTGAGCTGAAAGAATTCCAGGGCCCATCTCCTTCCAACTCCCCAAACATACCCTGGCTTGGTACTTTAACATCATTTTAAAGGCTGTGGTACCACAAGCAGGCCCTGATGGGAGGAGGAGGGTTGCTACGATCAAAGATTAGGATGGTTCTGTGGAGCAGCTATCCCACAGTGACATCCCTTGGATGCTCTCCCTCATAGATCTAAATAGAAGAGTAAGTGAGATCTAAGAGTCAGTGCTGTAGGCTGTAATGAGTGTGCCCCACTGAGACAGCAGCACATCCAGGTGAAGTTCAAAGTTCTTTCATTTAAAGGGGTGAGATAGGAACATCAGGATCTTAAAGGGGTGAGGTAAGGACATTGGGATCGTGAATATTTTCCAGCTGAGTCATCCTAATGTGGAGGCCTTTAAAACTTGAGGGATTTTTAGAGCATTGTTTTGAAATGGTGGAGCCTACACCATGGAACCAGACATTCAGTTTACATGAAAGTCCTAAGCAATTAATTTAAGTTATGGGTCTACACAGCAATGGATACAAATTTTCAAGAGGTCTTAGAGGAACGCATAATCCATTGCACAGTTGTTAAAAGATTAAAAACAACTCAAATGGAGAATGGACACCGGGGAAATTACAGTGGGTAAGAACATTTGCTCTGCAAGCAAGAGGACCTGAGTTTGAATCCCTAACACCTGTTTTGAGCTGAATATGGCTATAAATCCAGCACTGACAGGTGGATCTTGAGAGATCTAGCCAAAATGGCAAACATCTGGTTTAAGTAACCTTATCTTCAGGCAATAAAATGGAGAGCCATAGGAAAAGGAATTTGCTGTCCTTTTTCTGGCCTCTGCATATGCACATAGGTATGTTTACTCTCAATATTTATGTATCCCCCACATTCATGCAACTCACACAAACTTACATGAAATTGACTAGATTGAGATAATTTATTTTTATAAATAAACATGAGCTAAAATTATATGTAACAAAGTGTAATTGTTTTCTCTCATTAGTGGAACACACACACAAAAATTGAAGATAGAAGGGAAATGTGTGAGGAGAGGAAGGTGTCTAAGTAGGAAGGGTGGGCAAGGGAGGATAATGGAGAAAAAGAAGGAACAATATCCTATATTTAGAATATATTTTCTCTCATATGCGAAATCCAGATTTAGCTATATATATACATATACATATACCCACAATTCCTCATCGCAGCCCCTACCCAGGGCATGAAAACAGGGCATCACTAATAGGGGAAAGAATGGGGCCCCTGTGAAGGGGCAGGAAGAATGGAGAAGAATGAGGAGACAAATATGAACCAAGCATGAAGACATATTTATGAAAATGTATGATACAACTTATTATTTTATATGATAATTAAAAATTAACAACGTAGAGGAAGTAATTGGCAAACCCATGGATACAGTGACTGTAGAAATGTAGATAGAGAGTTGGGGAGAAAAATATGGGTAGATGTAAATTGCATTTCATATTGACTGCATTTATAGACACTTGATATGTTACAGGACTTGGAGAAATGAAGCTAGTGCTGCCTTGAGAGCATCCTCCCTGCCAGCTCGCTTTCACTGTAGTGTTAGGTGCTGTGCAGGATGCTGCAGGAGAAAGGCCAGCAACAGTTTCATCCAGCCGTGACCTCCCCCCACCCTAGCTGTAACAATGACCTGCATGATAAGACATGTCAAGAGTGGCATGGATGTTTGGGGGATAACCTGCTGCTTTGTGGTTGGCTTTCAAGCCTGTTCCACATGGGCCCAGTTCCATAGGTCAGTCAAGAATGTGTGGCTGGGAAAGTAATAGGTGCCAGGGATGAACCTACTACCACAGTTTTGTATAATGGGCATCCTGTCAAACTGCCTTCTAACTATGTTTCTCTGTACACATAGGTTATTTCAGCACTCAGTCCTTACAAGAGAAGCAGTTTTGTACAGTGTGTGGTGGTTAACATAGAGACAATGGATCAAAGTACAGAGGACACATATTTGTGGAATGCTCAGTCATAAATGGAATATCTATATGATAGCCCCCCTCATCAATGCTTAGGGGATATTGTGGAGAAGGAGGCAGAAAAACTGTAAGAGACAGAGGTTTGGCATAACTTAGGAAACCCGTGTCTTATGGATATGACAGGATTTTGTACTCATGAAGTCATGGTAATTGTGATTGCCTGTGAAAGACTTGCGCAAGGCCAAGCTAGTCAGCATTCTAGCATGGATGGGGAGGGGCACATGAGCCTCCACTCCTAGCTTATGCTGTGTCTTAGGGTTTTACTGCTGTGAACAGACACCATGACTAAAGGAACTCTTATAAAGGTAGACATTTAATTGGGACTGGCTTGCAGGTTCAGAGGTCCAGTCCATTATCATCAAGGCAGGAGCATGATAGCATCCAGGCAGACATGGGGCTGGAGAAGCTGAGAGTTCCACCTTTTGTGTCAAAGGCAGCTAGGAGAAGACTGACTTCCAGGCAGCTAGGACTAGGGTCTTAAAGACCATGTCCATAGTGACACACCTACTCCAACAGGGCCACACCTACCTAACAGGGCCATACCTCCTAATAATACTGTCACTCCCTGGGCCAAGTATATACAGACCATCACAGGCTGTATGGCCATGTTAGGGGTGCTGGGGTAGGGGAGAGTAGGTTTTCTTGAGGAGTGGTTGCTGGTAGGTTGATTATGTGGATGATTTTACCACACCCATGCACATATCGGGGCAGTATCAGTTACACTCAGTGTAGTATAAAAATAGAAGAAATGGCCGGGCGTGGTGGCACACGCCTTTAATCCCAGCACTCGGGAGGCAGAGGCAGGCGGATTTCTGAGTTCGAGGCCAGCCTGGTCTACAGAGTGAGTCCAGGACAGCCAGGGCTATACAGAGAAACCCTGTCTCAAAAAACCAAAAAAAAAAAAAATAGAAGAAATGAAATTGATAGGGGAATTTGGGAGAAGCTGAAGAGGCAGTGGAGGATGATGGCTACAATACATTGTATACATTTATGAAACTGTCAGAGAATAAAGGTATTATATTAAAATAAAGTATTAATTATGATGGCAAATTAAAACATAGGCCAATCTCAAAACTGTGTAGTAGATCTTCTTAGCATTTATATATCAGGAAGTAACATAAAGAGTGTCAATTTACTGTCTTCTTGAACAACCAAATAAAGTGGGATTATCACTTTAATTTTCATTGGTAAATGAGTGTTCAGAGAGGTCAAGTAGCTAGCTTAGCCTCACCTGGCTGAGTTGTTGATTTTTTTTTTTATTAGGTATTTTCCTCATTTACATTTCCAATGCTATTCCAAAAGTCCCCCATATCCTCCCCTTCCCCCCCTCCCCCCACTCCCACTTTTTGGCCCTGGCGTTCCCCTGTACTGGGGCATATAAAGTTTGCAAGTCCAATGGGCATCTCTTTCCAGTGATGGCCGACTAGGCCATCTTTTGATACATATGCAGCTAGAGTCAAGAGCTCCAGGGTACTGGTTAGTTCATAATGTTGTTCCACCTATAGGGTTGCAGATCCCTTTAGCTCCTTGGATACTTTCTCTAGCTCCTCCATTGGGGGCCCTGTGATCCATCCAATAGCTGACTGTGAGCATCCACTTCTGTGTTTGCTAGGCCCCGGCGTTGTTGATCTTAAGCCCTGTTATTAGAATCACAGTGCAATAGATAATCCTCTCCTGTGAACCGAGGTCTACAAAGAAAGAGGGAAAGTTTACTGATGGGCATCTTTCTATAGGAAACAAGCTCAAGTGTGCAGGGAAGGGGTCATCTGTGAATCATGCAGGGGGCTGTGTTCAGGATGATGTTTCTCTTTGTTACTATAGCCAGTTTGTCAGGCATAATGTGTACACACTAGCAATGTCTGAATGTATTAATTCTGATAGTGGAGAATTTGGAATTGACTGTTGACTGAGCAAGTTTTCCAGTAGCCTTCACACTAAAATAGTGAAAAGGCTGTGATTAGATGGGGTTCATACCTCTCTATTTTGCCTCAAAATTTATCATTTATTGAGCAATTATTGACTTCTTGAATTAAATCGCAATGTCTTCTGAAATAGAAGCCAATAATGTATCTGGCAAATCAGTGTAGGGAGGGGAGTCTATCCGTCAGTAGGAAGACCATGGACGAAGCTGCCTTTTCCTGAAAGGCACAGGCTCTCAGAGAACGGTCTCCAGAAAAGCAAGACCAATATTCTTGAAGATTTTTAGTCTTAGCTCTGTGTCATAGAGTCTGAGAGACAGGGCAGACAGTGGTGTGCTGGCAAATGTTCAACATCTCTGAAAAAATATATAGAATTATGTATACATTTTACTAGTTTTTGCTGTTGTCCAGGATGCATAGTACACAATTTAGAAACCACAGAAAAAATTGTCTCTGCTACAAATTTCATGTCATCAGTTCGTTTTTCACAGATTGTTTTTATTGCCTGTTGTAAAACTCTTATATCAGAAGCAACTTGTGGGTGAACTGATAAATGAGTCTGGTTCCAATGTGAGTGTGTGTTGATATTTGTGGTTATACTAACAGTAAGATGAAAGCTGTACAAAAGAGAGATGCAGGGCAGGATGTCACCAGCTTATTAGTGGTGAGCATAATCTTTGCTGAATTGATTTTTAAAGCTTGAAGGATGTCTGGCTTGGTGGTAGTGAGTTATGATCCAGATCATGAGCGATGGCTTCCTTAATTTTTTCTAAATGGTTCTTTCCATATACAGTATGTATAATTTTTGCTGTTGTCTAGGATGTATAGTATACTTTTTAGAAGACACAAGTAAAATATTTAATAGTCTACAAATTTCATGTAGTCAGTTGGTTTTCTTCATCTTAATCTGTGCTATTAATGTTTTCATCTATCACCGCTTTTAAATCTGGACAGATGACAACCTCAGTCAAGTCTAGATTTGTAGGACTCGCCTGTTTCAGTGGTGTGAACACTAACATGGCAAAATTTCAGCCACAGCAAGATACCAGTGAGAGAGTTGTGAAGAAGCTGTACACAGTACTACACCTTCTGCCCTGTAGCTATCATGCAAGTCCAACAGACATAAATATCCACAAGATTACCGCAATGAAAATGTGTGCTAAGACAGTTAGGATGTGCTTTTATTGTAAGTTTTCTTTTGCATATAAGTGTCCTATGGATGCACATACGCATACTTACATATGTGTGGGTGCACAAGCGTGTAACGGCCTGAGGTTGATGTCAGGTGTCTTCCGTGAGGGCTCTTCTCCTTCTCTTGAGCTGGGGTCTCTTCTTGAATGGAGAGATTGCCATTTCAGTTAGCCTTGCTAACCTGTTTGCTCCAGAGATATTCTGTCTTGGCTTCTCTAGAACTAGGACTTCAGGGTGAAGCCATATACCCACTGGACCTTTAGGTGGGTTCTAGACATCTAAGCTTCAATTACCAGGCTTCCTTGGCCAGTGCTTTGCCCACTGAACTATCTCCATAGTCCTATAGCTTATTTTAACGTGACTATTTTTGATCATATATTTCACAATTAAAGTATGGTTGTGTTTCATAACTAGCTTGCAAAATTCTTGAAAATTTGACAGTTGGTTTATGAGCTGGTATGAATCTCTCCAGGGCACCATGAAGCCTGGAAATCTGTGTTCTCACAAGCCTTCCAGCTGGTTCTCATGATGCAGAATTGGATTTCTCACTGCATCTTTGATACTCTTTAATTCAAATAAGCCACCTTCAGTTTGACCATTGTGGATAAACAGATTCTAATGGTTATGCAAAAGGCATCTTTCCTTTTATAGTTGTCTTTTTTTTTTCTTCAGCAGTTGATTTTTAATAGCTGTAGGCCCTCAAAGACTTCTTCAGCTGCTTAAGGCCCCCTGCACTTCATCATTCTTTTCTTGCTCTCCATGCGCACACTGCCTGCAGCGGCTGCTCATCTGCTTTGGTTGCTACTACAGTCGCAGCCCTGGTGCTTTGTTGGCACTGGCTTTCTGACTTCTGGCCAGGTTAAGAGTGGCTCTCCAGAACATGGTCACTGTAGATAGGTTTGTCTCCTGTGAATTCTTCTTCAGGAGTTTGAGATTAATTTCCCTGTATGATGCTTGGGATGGAGGTGTTTTAGTCACTGCTGTGTGTTGCTGAGGGAGACACCATTACTGACTCTTATAGTAGAGAGTATTTAATTGGGATGGTGTTGTGGATGGGCCTGGTGCTGTTTCATTTTGATGCTAATTCTGCTCTCCTGGGCGTTACTGCAGACAAGGAGTGAGTCTACTCAGGTGAGATTACTCAGGTGACTTCTTGTGAACCAATTTCCTAATGAATTAAGGAGCCAGTCGCTGGGCTAGTAGGAGGGACTTCTGGGTTGGATGGAGGAAGAGAGGAAGCAGGAGAGAGGTCTTTTTGGATAGGGATAGCGTGAAGGACTTTGAGTGTCTCAAAGTTTCAATGGTGGATCCGTCAGGATTCACCACCAGAGGTTAATAAGGCTTACAAGTTAGAATTTTAGTTGTTGCACCCAGTGATTGAGTAACCATTGTTTTTGAACTAAGTTTTATCTATCTATCTATCTATCTATCTATCTATCTATCTATCTATCTATCTATCTATCTATCTATATCTATCTCTACCTATTATTTTTTTCTTTTTTCATTAGATATTTTCTTTATTTTCGTTTCAAAAATTCCATTCCTTTCCTAGTTTCCCCTCCAAAAATCCCCTATCCCTTCCCCTCTCCCCTTGCTCCCCAACCCACCCACTCCCATTCCTGGTCCTGTCATTCCCCTATACTGGAGCATAGAACCTTCACAGGACCAAGGGCCTTTCCTCCCATTGATGACCGACTAGGTCATCCTCTGCTACAAGTATAGCTAGAGCCACAAGTTCCACCATGTGTTTTCTTTGATTGGTGGTATAATTCCAAGGAGCTCTGGGGGTACTGGTTAGTTCCTTCTATGGGGCTTCAGTCCCCTTTAGCTCTCTGGGTATTTCTTTGGCTCCTTCATGGGGACCTTGTGCTCCATCCAATGGATGACTGTGAGCATCCACTTCAGTATTTGCCAGGCACTGGCTGAGCCTCACAGGAGACAGCTATATTAGGTTCCTGTCAGTAAGCTCTTGTTGGCATCTGCCTAGTATCTGGGTTTGGTGGTTGTTTATGGGATGGATCCCCAAATGGGGCAGTCTCTGGATGGTCATTCATTCAGGCTCTGCTCCAAATTTTGTTTCTGTAACTCCTTCCATGGGTATTTTGTTCCCCATTCTAAGAAGGAATGAAGTATCCACACTTTGGTCTTCCTTCTTCTTGAGTTTCACGTGTTTTGCAAATTGTATTTGAACTAAGTTTGTGTTGGGTTTTCCTTCACGTGGAGGCTCGTCTGGGTTCAAGAGAGAAAGGTACGGCAGCAAAGTGTGGGTTTGTCTGAGGTGCACCACCAAGGCCGTGGGGGATTTGAAGCACGGGGTTGGCATGGTAGTGACCTGCCCGAGGGAACTTACTGAGCTGGGTGGAGATGTTTCAGGAGCTTCGAGCCAGAGAATCTCCATAAGATAAGAACAGGTCGGCCATTGCCTGCCAGTGATTGGCCGGCCAGGCTGCTGCCGGGGCAGAGAGTTGCCAATGCTGGGCAGTCATGAGAGAAGCCTGCTGGTCATTTTCAGTATTTCTTGCAACAGGACTGGCTTACAGTTTCAGAGGTTTAGTCCATTGTCTTGGCAAGGAGAATGGTGGCACTCAGGCAGAGATGATGCTGGTGAAATAGCTGAGAATTCTACAACAGATCTAAGGGAGGGAGCGAGCGAGCGAGAGAGAGAGAGAGAGAGAGAGAGAGAGAGAGAGAGAGAGAGAGACTGGGTTTGGATTGGCTTGGGCTTCTGAAACCTCAAAGTCTATCCACAGTGATACACTTTCTCCAACATGTCCACACCTACTCCATCAAGGTCACACATCCTAATCACTCCCAATTCATGCCACTCTCTGCTAACGAAGCATTCAAACTTATGAGCCTATGGGAGCAACTCTTGTTCAAACCACTACAGGGGATTTGAATGTGGGCATTATTCATTATTCTGCTGAGCCTGTGTTTGGCATCTCATGATGGAACAGTTATAATTACTCTTTGAGAAGCAGCTTTATGGCAAGTGCTATATAGTTCATCTAATGTCTCATATGCCTGACAGGAGCAGGTTTCAAAACATTCAATTTGCTTACATTAAGCAGGATAATTCGCATGATGACTCTGAAGGCCTTGATGATTGCCATTATAGGTGATACAGAGGTGCTTGTGTTGTTTGTGATGACAGCTTTGCTGAATGTGACAATGGTGTATCTCATTTTGCCATTGCCAGTTCCCCTTTGCTGAGAATCATAAATCTCAGATTTATATTTCTGAAGAAGCAAAGCAGACTCCCAGGTCTTCAATCTTATCTTCACCTACCAAAGGCAGTTCAGGAACTCCTTTAATAAGCTGACCTATAGATATGAGCAATGCCAGTAAGGTAGAGACAGCCAGAGCAGAGCATGTGGCACATCATTTTGGGGTCATTTTCATTCTGTGGTACCAATAACTCAAGGTTTTGGTTGGTGGCATCCACAACTCACGAACACAAAGGCATCCTGGCCAGAATGGTGGGTCCCACCACCTTGAACTCTGGGAATTTAAGCCACAGTCTGTCACTACTCCAACACTTAGCACTGATTGGATGACCTGCTAACTCACTGGTGGCTTAAGGATGGCCATTGTTTTTATATAAGTTGTGAATTAAATTCATGATATGTGGTCAAATGGGAACCTTAAACATGGCGGACAAAGTGACATTTTTTTGCCAGAAGCCTTCCTTCTTTTAAAGTACACTGATATGAAGGGGCAAGGACCCCAGAGGTGAGGTGAGGAGAAGCCCAGGCTCCCTCCACAGGGCTGCTTCTCCAGGAATAGCCTAATGCTAAATCCTGAGGACTACTGCTTAAGCAGATTCTTTGGCTGAGAACTGCATGGAGTACACTAACCTGGTTATATGTCCTCTGGGTCTGGCTCATCACATTAGAGTCAAACATTGAAGCAAATATGGATTTTTCTCTTTAAGTAAAAAAGAGTGTATCTAAAGAGGAACAAAAGAATAAGACAAGTTTTTACTTTTGATTTTATTTATTTAGCTTATTCACTTTACATCCCCCTCACTGCTCTCCTCATAGTCAGTCTCTCTTACAATCCTTTCCCTATCCCCCCCCTTCCCTTCCCTGTGAAGATGAGGGCCTCCTGATAGATATCCCCCCACCCTGGCACTTCAAGTGAGGCTAGGTGCTTCCTCTTCCACTGAAGCCAGACAAGGCAGTCCAGCTAGAACATATCCCATGTACAGGCAACAACTTTTGGGAAACCCTGCCCCACTGTGTCCCCTGTCGCTCCAGTTATTCAGGTCCCACATGAACATCTGTTACATATGTGCAGGGAGGTGGTCTAAGACCAGCTGGTCTTTGGTCTTTGGTTGGTAGTTCAGGCTCTAAGAACTCTAAGGGTCCAGGTTAGTAGATACTGTTGTTCTTCCTGTGGAGTTCCTATCCCCTTAGGGGCTGCAATCCTTCCTCCTATTCTTCCATAAGAGTCCCCAAGGTCCATCCACTATTTGGCTGTGAGTGTATGCCTCTGTCTGAGTCAGTTAGACTCCTGTCCACAAGCAAAACAGAGTATCATTAGTAGTGTCAAGGATTGGTACTTTTGATTTTTAATTTTTCTTTTTTTTCTATCAGAACTGACATGGCTTGTTAAAACATTTTTTTTTAATTTAAAATTTAAGTATTTTTGAAATATAAGTGTTTTGAGTGTTTTACTTGCATGTGTTTTCTATGCCACGAGTGTACCTGGTGCCCACAGAGGCCAGAAGAAGGTGTTGGATGCTCTGGAAAATAGAATTATAGATGGCGGTGATCTGCTGTGTGGATGGTGCGAATCAAACCTAGAACCATTGGAAAAGCAGTCAGTGAATGTTTTTAATCACGGAGGTATCGATCTAGTCTCCTGATAAACCATTAATATCTATCCAAATAAGCCTTACACTAAATCACTGCTCAGTTTATACCTTTTCATACAAAAATCTAAGATGCCTGCTTAAATGGTGTGTTTTCTGAAGATTGGTTTACTTAGTCAAACCTATTAAGCACCTAGTTTGTTTCCAACACCAACGTGGCTATTGGTGACCCAGCACTAGCAAAGATAGGTGAGGGCCCTGTCCCAAGGTTCTGAGAGGGAGAACTAGTTATAAACAGAACAGGTCAAAACAAAACCATCAGACGAAAGACAGATATATGTACAAGCGAGTAAACACCAGTCCTGATGAATATTACAAGGTAGATAGAAGCAAACGATGTAGCAAAGAGTATTGGGCAGTGATTTGGTAGAGCAATTTTGAGAAGATAACAGCTACAGAATGCTGAGTCCAGCTCTATGATTACCTTGAAAAAGAATACTTAGTAGCAGGGGCAACAGTCTTCTTGAGAGAAGAGCAGGCCTAGCATGGAGGCCCGAGTGGCTGGATTAGTGTGAACAAGGCAGGAATGAGACAGGTAGAAAGGTGGGAAGACAAGACTAGGTAAGACAAGGCCCTTTGCCTATTGCTCACGACAACACTTACGTATGTCATCAAATCTAGTCAGAGAAGCTCAAACTGGTGGTTAATAAGGGCTTCACCCCTACTAACTATTCATGGCACTTGGAGGTACCCTTCATACTACTGGAGGAGAAATTTAATCAATATCAGCCTGTTACAAACACTGTGACCCACAATAGTGACCTGCCTACAAAATATCCTGGTGCAATTAATGGCACAAATGTTATGAGAGTAACCAACCACTTGGATTTAAAGCCTACTCCATAAAATAAGAACCATACCTGAGCATGCTAAAGTGGCTAAAGTGGAACCTGAGACTAGGTAGGCCATGAGCTTAGGAGCAAACCTAGTATTATTATTCTGGTAAAGGACCATAGCAATAAAATGACTCCTAATGACATACCATAGATTGCTTCCTACAGTGTTCATCAGGGAAGTTCTTCTTGCAGTAGATGATGAGTAGCATAGAGACTCACTTCTGGACAATGTGTAGATAGTATAAGACTTTAGAGCACTTAGTCCTAAATGGGATGTTTTCATCAACCCCTGTGATGGCTCTTCTTGTCAACTTGGTCTACGTCAGGAATGAATTATAATCTAGAAATGGAGGGCACATGTGTGAGAGATTTTCTGCTTGGTTTGAAATGGGTGGATTTACTTCTAGTCTGGACTTTTGAGGTAGGAAGACATATGCTTTTGGTCCAGACCTTGAGGTGGGATGACACATGCCTTTAATCTAGTACTTGAGTTAAGAATATAAACTTTTAATCTGGGCAATACATTTCCCTGGCAACCTATATAAAGGCATGGAAGAAGGAAGCTTCTGCTCTTTGCCTCCTTGCTCTGCCCATGCTAGCAAGTCTATTCCTTCATGGGCACTAGAGACTACTTCTTCGGGATTCCAGTATCCACTGAAAATCAGCTGAGACTTCCAGTCTGGTGGACTGAGCAACTTCTAGATTCTTGGACTTTGCATTCATAGCTAGCCATTAGTGGATTAGCTGAACCACAGCCTGTAAGATATTCTAATAACTCCTCTTTCCATATATAAAGAAAGAGAAATTCATTCTGTAACTTCTTACTATTCAGAACCCTGATTAATGCAAACCCTTTCCCTCAAGGCTAACAGATCTATACAGAAGAGGAGTAGAATGATTTTTAGAGCCAGCCTTAGTTGACTCTAAAAAAATGGTGTCTCCCAGACACAAGAAAACTGATGTTCATGTGAACCCACAGAGACTGTATCAGCATGCACAGGGCCTTCACAGGTTTAAGGCCAACCGGGTCTTAAGCATGGACCAAGACATCATTGTGGCTTCAGATGGCAGCACAGGTGACTCAAATCAACATGGCTCCCTGAGGCAGCAAAGTCCAGGAACTCAAGTAACCAAGACCTCAGTAACTGGCATAGACTGAGTACATCCACATGCATCTCAGGGTTCAACATGGCCTGGGTAGCAGCAGCATGGACTGAATATACAAACATGGCTTCTGGTGGCATCATGGACCATGGTGATCCTTTGAAGAAGTCCAATCCAGAAAGTAAACCACTCCCTATCTCAAGGATTCATGGTTGTCCAGAGCCAGGGTGATCTTGTAGCCAGGTGGCATGTTTGGGGGCTGAGTCTGCATCTGCATAAGCTCCAAGCTGCTGCACACCACCTTGCCAACCCCATTGGTCAAGTGAACAACAGTGACTTCAACTCTCATTCATACCTGACACTGCTGTCCTCTTTCTAGTTCTGCTGCTGCACAGTGCACATACTGCTCCACTTTTCTATCTTTCCTACATCTCCATTTGGTATTTGTTCATCATAGTGGTGTCTGGCTAGCTCCCCCAATTTTGAGACAAGGTTTCTCCTTGTAGCCCTGACTATCTTAGAACTGGCTCTACAGACTGGCCTCAGACTCACAGAGATCCACCTGCCTCTGTCTCCCAAGTGCTGGAATTAAAGATGTGTGCTGCCACTGTCCAGCTCAAGTTCCCTTTATAAAACAGCAACATCATCAAGGTTTGGCAATTGAACTTGTTTCAAAGCCTATGAAAGGCTTTAGTGAGGAAGTAACTGCTTTACATAGATCCTGGACTGCCATGTGGCGAATGGGCTGTAATAAGTAAGAGTGGGAAGAGGGAAATGTGTTGAGGGAATGTTTAGAGCAATCTGAAGCATCACACAATTCAGAATGGGAGTGACTGTATTCGGGAGACATCATGGACATAGAACAGCTTGGGCTGTCTGAGAGATTGTGGTAGAATCTATAACATCAATAGACCACCAACTGTATCATCTTTAAGAGAAGCACACTGGGGCCTTTATTAGATATCTACTAATATCTCACCCACACTATCCTATCTACCAGTTTCTACCTTCCTTACAAAATCACGCACGTAGGAAGTAACCAGAATCTGTAAGGTAGGAAGGTGGCTTCTTAATTAAATTGGCAGTGGTGGAGATACCACTCAGAAAGTACTCTTTACAGCTATCATTTTCTGACCCCAGATCTGTGAGTTTAGATTGATACTGGTCCTTCAAACATTAAGAAGAGAGAATGCTTCATTGACCATTGTTTTTACATTGAAGTGAATGCAGTTCATATGCTGGGCCCTAATAACACTTCACCCTGCTCATACTAGGTGGTTGGATCACTTGCAGGGTCTGAAGACCCAGTCAGCCTCACTGGGTTTAGTGTGTAGATTTAGTCACAAGTCTCAAGATAACATTCCATGGACTGCAACCTGCAGGTTGCTCAGCCCATGGTATAGATTCTTTGACATACAAAGCATAGGAACATTCATAGTGGGGCATTAGTCTGGACCATATATTTTATTAATTAAAGTTGTTCATTGAAAATATTTACACAAATATGTGTGTATTGCATTATGAGTACTTTAACACCTCATTATCTCTACATGTTTCCCTCATCTGTCAGTTACCCTTCTGTTTCCATTTTTTTTTTTTTTTTTTTTTTTTTTTTGCCATTTTTGTTTTGTTCCTTGACCTACTGAATTTAATTGGGAGCATCTCTGGCATGGCTTTGGAACTACTTACTGGAGCATGGTAGATTCACCATTGGGTATGTAACTGAAGACACTGATGCCCTTTGTCTTGCAGAATGTATCTGAAGCTACTAGTTAAACAGTAAGGGGTAGATCTCCATAAGTTGTCCCCCCCACATCTCTTGCGAGCGTCCAACTCGACAAGCAAGAACGACACTGCAACAGGATCCTTCTGCACACGTTTATTGGGAGAGCTTGATTGTAGAGGCAAATAGACCCCGAGCCCAGCACTGGTGCTGCTTTATATAGGCCTAGGAGAGGCGTGTCTCACACCCGGATTGGTTGTGCTTGGTTGATGCTTACCACCTCATTTGCATGCCTACATCTGATTGGTTACTTTCTCTCTCATCTGATTGGTCAATTTTGGTTAATTCTCAAAACCTCATCTTGGCAAAAAACTTTCCTGCCTATGTATGCGTGGTAGCCAGCAGAAGCCTGTGCCACTCTGCAATGGCACATGTGGCTTCCCACACACATCTATGACTAATTGCTGGCAATCAAGTCTTCTATGAGCTTAGCTGCTGTGAGTTCATGATTTCAATGGCTGTGCCATGCTGAGAAGATTGCATTCTACAGCTCTTCTCCCTGTATTCTGTTTCTCACATTTAGTTTTCTCTTTTATAATGTTCCCTGAACCTTAGAGGAGGATGAGGTACAAATGTCATATTGTGGCATGTCTTAGTACCTTGAGAGGCCATGAGTCTCTCCATTCACTGCCATTTACTGCAAAGAGAAGCTTTTTCTGATTAAGGTTGAGAGTCGCATTTGTGTATGGGCATGAACATATGCTTATAAGGCAGTTTTATGCTATATTATTTTTGTTAATCAATATTAGAAAGTCCCCACCCCACTCTCCAGGGTTTACTATATCTTTCTCAGTAGTGTGTTTTTGACTGGGTTTACAATACTGGACACACATTTTCCCTTGTTCAGCAACCCTCAAATCCAATTAGAGAGCAGTTGGTTACCTTCATAATAGTCAAGTCACTATTGAACAAATGGGTATGCCTTAGGTTAGTATTTAGTTCATAGGGTTTACACCTAGACGAGATCATTGATACCTTTTCTCCCACAGCAGCCTGCATAGCACCTTTGGCACTACAGATGATGACCAGTATTAAGGAAGTTTCCAGATAAGTTCCAGCTTGATTTCTCTATATCTTGCAATCAAGGTGTATGGTGTCATCTTAGGGTTTTATTGCTGTGAGGAGATACCATGACTAAGGCAACTCTTTTAGAGGCAAACATTTGACTAAGGCTGACTTACAGTTTCAAAGGTTGGTTTAGTCAATTATCATCATGGCAGGAAGGATGGCAGTTCAGGCAGACAAGGTGCTGGAGGAGCCAAGAGTTCTACATCTTGATCTGAAGGCAGCCAGAAGGAGATTGGCTATCATTCTGGGTGGAGCTTGAGCATATATATGACCTCAAAGCCTGCCTCGAGTGACAAACCTCCTCCAACAAGCTGCAACCACTCCAACAAGACTGCACCTCCTAATAGTGCCACTCCCTAACACCAAGCATTTAAACACATGAGACTATGGGAGCCATACCTATTCAAACCACCACAGGTATCTTCAGCAATGGCTTCTTATGTCATCTTGGTAAACAATCAAGAGCCTATATTGTTTTGAAGGCTTCTGGGGTCTCCCTTGTGATATCCATCTTATCTAGCCCTGGGATTTTTGTGTAGTTACTTGTAGCTTCTGAGATCTACATAATTCATCCATACAGGGTCTCTTATTTCTGTAATTTTGTATATATATATATATATATATATATATATATATATAATTATTTTGATTAATTCTCCCTATTCCTATGTCTCCTCTCTCCAACTTCCCTCTCTGCTTAAACATTTTGGACCCAAGTATTTTCTCCTTTTCATTTTTACCTATCCTCTACTATCTACTTTACTTTAAAGGCCAATGGCTTCTATCCATTTTCTTGGTTACTAAAAACTATTCTAGTTAAAGCACGAAAAACTAAAAATTTGATAGGTTCTGTATTTAAGAAGAATATGCAGTATTTGTCTTCCAGAACCTGACTTACTTCACTCAGTATATTTTTGTAGTTCTATTCACTTATCCAAAAATTTATATAACCTGGTTTTTCTTTATAGCTGAATAAAATTTCATTGTGTATGTATACTACATTTTAATATCTATTCATCAGGTGATGGATATATGCTGATTCAATTTTCTAGCTACCGGCAAGAGAGCAGTAATGAACATGGATGTGTAAGTTTCTTTGACATAGGTTGCAGAATCCTTTGGACATATATCCAGGATAGAGTTAAGTCACATGGTATTTGACCTATTCTATATCTAGGTTTAAAAACACTTTTTTTACATCTATTTATCTGCATGTACATGTATAAGTGGAGGTTGGAGGAAAACTTGTGAGAATTGTTTCTTTACTCTTACCACATGGGTCTCTGGGTTTAAACTCAGGTTGCCAGGCTTGGCAGCAGGGCCCTTGTGTGCTGGGCCATCTCACTATTTCCATTTCTAGTTTTTTGAGAAACCACCAGACTAATTTCTAAAGTGGCCACACTAGCTTTCACTCAACCCAATAGTGTAGAAGGAAGCCCCTCTCCTTATAATGACACCAAAATTTATTGTCATTTGTATTCTAATGATAATCATTTTGATTAGGTTGAAGGAATGTTAGTTTGTTTTTTTGTTTGTTTGTTTGTTTTTGGTTTTCGAGACAGGGTTTCTTTGTGTAGTCCTGGCTGTTCTGGAACTCACTCTGTAGACCAGGCTGGCCTCAAACTCAGAAATCCACCTGCCTCTGCCTCCCGAGTGCTGGGATTAAAGGTTTGCGCCACCACACCTGGCTTGTCTGAGTATTAACTAGCCATTTATATTTCTTATTTTAACAAGTCTCTGTCAAGATTCACAGCCCACTTTAAAATTGGGGTCATATATACCTTTTAATGTCAAGGCAATTTTAATGCTACAAAACACTGTGAGCAAGCAGGAGAGAAGGCTTTGTGGAATGTGAAAATAGAACGAACAGAACACAGATGAGGTGTATACTTACTTTGATGGCTCATGATCATCATTACAAATATCAATGACCACTTCACCTTCTAAAGCAGTGAACCAAACTGCTGTAGAAGTTTTCTCCAGTATCCTTTTTTTTCCTCTTTTGAAAATAAGGTCCTCTGTAGGGTATTTTACATAATTAATAGCTAATCATGACAGCCAGGGGAGAAGCCCAAACAGGAAAGAATCATACTCAATGGTATTGTGGCTTGTTACAAAATGGGCATTCCTAAGAAGATGGTTCTAATGTGAGAGATGTTGTCTTGTTATCTAGTTACAAACCCACCCAATGCTACTGGATGGTGAAGTCTCTAGAAGGTACTCTCTTGCTTTTCTACCCATCTGAACAGTGTGACACATATGTACTACAAACACATTGGAATATTACTTATCAATGTAAATATGTGTCATATGAACCATTTGTCCTGGCTCATAGCAAGTATACTTTGTAGCTGGGAATAAAGAAAACATTATCAGCAAGATAATATGAGATGCTTGTGGGCTAAGAGGGAAGAGCCAAGAGGAGAGAACTGACTTGGGCAGACTAGGAATACCCAGCAAGTGAAACAATACCAGTGGAACCTGTGCCATCGATCCCTATTGCTGAGGCCTTTACTCTGATTCCTTTCCAATAATAATTAATGAGTGGAAGTTAACTGGATTCTGAGTCAAAATGCACAGCTGCAACACACTTCATGTTCTACAACTGGTTTGTGCACTCAGAAGAGCTCAACTCTAGGGGAAGTTACGTCATGGAATGTTATTCAGGTCCTTGTATCCTGCTGTGATGTGTAATAGCTGAGTTGCTCAGGAATTTATGACAGGGAGCATCTGTTGCAGACATTTACACTAAAAGATAAAGGATGTCTTCCTTTTAGTCCTGGCAATCAAAGGGCTGTTTTGACTGTTCCGCGATGTTGTCTGTATCTTTAGCAGTCTTTGAGCCTGAACGGAAAATTTACACAAATGTAGATACATTTCTCTTGACAGGCTGGATACCAAAATGTAGGTGGGAGGTTCAAGGCTGCCCTTTGAAGTACAGAAGAAAAATGAAAAAAAAAAGTCCATGTTTTATCTGTTTACATCCTTCCTTTATAAATTCGTGCAATGACTTTGCATCTATTCATACACAGATGCATGCCATTTTCTTCCCCTTCTAAAGAAGACAGTTTAAGATTGTCATTTCCCATGTCACATAACACTTACATGGTTCTGGTCCCTCCCTCTATTTCTGTGCTAAATGGCTCCCTGAGGTACCACACACCAGATCTTCACTGAATAGAATTAGTGCACCTAGACCAGTCTAAAAAACCCGAGCCTTCCAGAATGGAAACAAACAGAACACTGTCTTGGGCTCTTGGTTCTGGCTTGAAGAGAAGCCTGTGAGTGAGAGACTTCCTGATGCTGTTAACACATAAACCCAAGAAGCAGGCACCTGCCTGTCCTTAGCCTGGCAGTCTTTGGGTTTTGTGTAAACCATCCAATGGACTCTGCCATTGTAGACAAAGCTTATGGGCACTTATGACCACTTGGTGTGTCAGAGTCTATGCTTAGGCTAGGAACAGGGTGCTTAATATCAAAGGGGCCATCCCTCAAGGGCCTTGCAATTTGGTTAAAGAAGTCCCTTAAACACATCTAAAAGCAAAACACAGTTAAACAAAGACAAATAACTGTTACCTACCAACCAACCAACCAACTAACCAACCAACCAACCAACCAACCAACCAACCAACCAACCAAAGCCAACCCTGAACCCACCATTTTACCTCCCCTCCATAATTCTTCCTGTAACATAAACAGTTTATTTATGAGGGATGGGGACTGGGACTTGTGGATGGCTTGAGTTGGAGATTATTAGCACAATATAACACGTGCAGAAGATCCTGCTGTAGGTACAAGAGCGTTTTCACAAATCACAGCACACAGTGAAGGTTTTACAACCAGATTTTTCAACAGAACATTTCCTTCATGGAAGGGAAAATGCCTGTATTTAACTTCTGCCTCCTAATCTTAGGTTGACAGAAACCAGGAAACTGCTCAATTTCACGTGTTTACTTCTAAGAGCTCCATCTTAGCCAAGTGTCTGGCTGTTCCATCCTGTAAAAGCAGAGTCCCACCACTGTGCCTCAGATTTCTTTTCTCTCACTGAGTTGGCTGATGTTCATGTGCAAAATGCAGGCTTTCTACAAATTGCATTCTGATTGACTGACCTGGATTTCTGCTGGGGAGGTGAACGGGAAAGTCAAAGGAATTTGACCAAACTCAATTTCCAGGGCTCTTGTAGTGTTTTTCAGAAGCAGCCTAGACCTGTTTTATTAGCGAAAAGAGGAATATTATTTGAGAACAGTGGTACAAGCCAAAATTACAGTGAAGGTTTTAGAATTGGATGGAATCTCAGCTTATTTACTCTAAACTTTTTTTTTCTAAAATTCAATTCACTGTCTTCTTTGGACAGTGTTTGTTGAGGCCAAGCTACTGAGTTCACAGACTTTCAAATGAGTTGAGCTCGTCTTTTGACTTTCTCTTTATGCTGCCATTTTATAGTTTGACTCTTTTCCGAGTTCATATTAAGACCTAATGCTGTATTGGGCCTGAAGAGATGGCTCGGCAGTTAAGAACACTGGATCCTCTTTCCAGAGGGCCTGGTTAAGTTTCTAGCACCCACATTGCAGCTCACAGCCTTCTGTAATGTCAATTCTGGGGGATTGGATGTCCTCTTCTGGCCTCCATAGATACCTGGCACAGAGACATACATGCAAAGCACCATATATAAACAATAGTTAAAAAAATAATGTCATATTAACAGGTAAGATCTGTACCAGGTGATGAGGTCAGAGAGGCTCTGTCCTCACAAGTGGATCAATGCTGTTAGTGTGCAGTGGGTTAGTGGCTATGAAAATGTGTTTTTTTAAGAGCACACTGCCTCTTATTCTATCTCTCCCAAAAGTGCTTGCTTGCCCTTCTGCTAAATCATGATGCAGCATGAATACCCTTGCTGGATGCCAGCACCATGTTGTTGAACTTCTTAGCTTTTAGAACCACAAGCAAAATACACTCCCATTGCTTACATTACACAGCCTGTGCTGCCCTTTTGTGACATTAGACTAAGTCATCTTGTGAATGACCGAGGTGAGTTCTATGGACTTTGTTATGATTCTTGGCAGAGATGTGAGTAACACAGTTTTACCGAAATGAGGAATTTGGTGAAACCCAGAGCCTTGTGATCTTCTGGCTATTTGAGTGGACCCTACTCTGTGTTATCACCATTTCAGGCCGCCCTGACAGACCACATGGGTTTCTTACGGTTTTGGATTCAGGCAACTCACTAGTACTGTCTGCCCAGAGGCTGGTGTAGGTAGTGCCTCCCCTAATATCAATGCTTTAATGGTCCCCTAATTTTTGAAATAAACCTTTTATTTTATAATTATTTAATTTGAATGGAAAGTACAAAGATATAATTGAGTTTTCATGTGTCCTAAATCTGGTCCCTCCTAGTATTAATATTTAATATTAGTGTGGGCTCCTTACCACAAAGACAAGCCAGTGCTTACACATTATTTATAAAGTCTATACTTCATTCAGGTTCTAACAAAAAGCCTTCTGTTTGCTTTCTTCATTCCCTCCTTCTCTTTCTTTCTTTCTCTCTCTCTTTCTTTCTCTCTCTCTTTCCTTTTTCTCCTTCTCTCTCTTCCTTTCTTCCCTTCTTTCTCTCCTTCCCTTCCATTATCTCTCTCCATCCTCCCTCTTCCTCCTCTCTCTCCCTCTTTCCTTCCTCTCTCTTCCTCCTCTCTCTCCCTCCTCCCTCTCCCTCTCCCCCTCCCTCTCTCCTTCCCCCACCTCTTGTCAAAGGATCTTACTCAAGCCACCACAGCACACTTACCACACACTGCTCCTTCCTTCTCTTGGCTATGACAGTTTCTCAGGCTTCTCTTGCTTTTGTTCCTCTTGATGATTCTGAAGAGTTTTGATGAGACATTTAATGGAATTCTTCCTCTATTGTTATGTGTTATGAGTTGGTTTGACTGGGTCTGTTTGGTTAAGTTTCTCCTACACAGTGGTACATTCTATCATGTTTACCTCCTGTTATTGATGTGAACCCTCATCACCTGACCAAGGAAGTGTTTGCTGAGTCTCTGCACTCTGTTAGTGTTTCTTCCTTTTATCCCCTGCCCCACCATGAAAGGAAACCACCATGACTTAACTTAGTGAGTGGGGAGGTATGTTCATTTCCTTGAGATAGGAGTATCTATATAAATTAAGTTTATTTTTGACACAGATAGTTGTCTCTTCTCCCCTTATCTTAATTAGTTAGACATCTATCTATATTACTATGGACTTATGGATGTTTGTTTTATACATTTAGCTTTAACTCAATACTGGTTCCTTTGGTTTCAATCTCAAATTGTTTCAGATTTGGCCACTGGAAGCCTTAATTGGCTCTTGTGTCTCTTTGATAGATTATTATCACTGAGAATACACACACACACACACACACACACACACACACACACATATATATATATACATATATATATATATATATATATATATTTATATATTTGAGACCATCTTACTTTTAGGAAATATTACCAGTTCATCTTGTATATTTTCTACCCTACCCCTTGAATAGGTCATTTTTCTAAGTTTCCTGCTTCCCTATTTGTTTTCCAAGACATCTAAAGGAGAGCCTTTTTCTCTGCTTTATGGAGGTAGTTTCATAATTTTCTAATACAGTTAGATGTTTTTCACCATGTTACACATTGCATGTTGTACCCTTCTGACATCTGATTTTTGAAATTGGCATAACACATCTCAATATTTGTGCTATAAGATTGTGTGGGTTTTGTTTGTAACAGTGCTGAGCATTTATCATTAAGCACTGTGGTCTGCTGAATAATAGCCTTGCCTCCTGAAGATGCCCACATCTTTCTCTCTGGAACCTATACATTGATTATTACTTAATATGGAAAGAGGGATCTTGCATATGTGACTGAGCTAAGGATTATATGAATAAATCCAACATAATTGTAAGAGCTCTTACAGAAAGCCAGACTTAGCACCTGGTGTGTGACGACAGACTGTCTCCAGCTGCTAAAAAGGCAGAAAAATTGAGTCTATTCTGAAGCTTTCAGAGAGAAACCTGTGCGTGTGTCTGTCACCACACTAATTTTATTCTTGTGACTCCAAGAATCAGGAAGGAGAAAATTTGTAATTTTTTAAGCTACTAAGTTTGTCGTCACTTATTTCAGAAGAGATTAATAATTAATACAGGGTTGTAGCATTGGAAAAGGAGACACTGTGCAGGGCTTACTCAGGAAGTCAGCATTGTCCAAAGAACTTTTTATGACTCCATTCTGTTCAACATGGTAACCAATGGCCACATATGGCTTGTGAATCCTGAAAATGTGGCTAATGCAACCTAGGGAAATTGTATTTTAAATCCTAGTCACACACAGATAGAGAGTAACATATTGTATGGAACATTTCCAGTCTCAACTCTGGTGACTTTAATGTTATTTGTAACCTTGGACCAATTCCTCAGCTAATCCCAACTCAAGTCAGCCACACTTAGTCAAAATGCAAGTGTAAGGATGAGAAATAAATCTTCACTGATCTATGCCACTGTGATTTCTGGAGTGCTATGCAGTTCCATATGACTCATGCACATATCTGATAGAATCTTCCCACTACCAAAGTCACTGTTGTAAAATATACATTGTGGAATATATTGCTTTATGGCATCTGATTCATCCTGCAGAATTCAGCTCCAAATATTTATCCTGAGTATAAGCCCTGCCTTGTCAGCCCAAGTGTCTCACTCCCATCTTGTTCTACCAGGATTCTGACTCATTTGACATCCAGACTACTTAAAGATGCAAAGCCTGCTTTACCTGTTTTTTTTTTCCCCTCTAATTGGACTCTCATCTTATACCTAATTCTTGCTTTGTTAATTCTGTTTATTCTTTAAAGTCAGTTCAAAAGGTACCACTGTGTTTTGGTCCCCTAAAAGTGGTCCATTTGTGTCTCCCAGGCTTGCTCAATGATGCTATTAGAGTACCTGCCCCATCACACTGTATCGAGTTATTTCTGTAACCTGGCCCAGGATGACACACTATTTTATTCATGCTTATGTCATTTATGTCTATGTCTTGCTCATTTCCTGGCACACAGTTGTATATCCTCAAGACAGATATACTAAATAATTCAAAGGGTGCCATTTGGAAATCTGCCCCTCTAGGCAATGCAATAAACTTGAGGAGATCAGATCAACTTGTAAGTAGTAATGCTGAACTTCTCAGAGCAGTTTTGCCAGAGAAGGGCTTAATGTTTGGCAGACTCTATACTGAAGACTTTCCTCTGTTCCAGAACAGATGAATAGCAAGTTGAATTACAGCAGGAGCAAGGGACTGATGGTCAAGGGAGTTAAGGGCAAGCATGTGTTAACTTTCCCCTTTACTCTGAATCTCATGGTGTTTTGTTTGTTTTTGTGTAAAGGGTTGTACAGTGCAGCTCTTGGTCTTCTTAGCCTCCATGAACAATGAATCAGATAAGTGCACTGTTGGCATTTGGAAGTTAGGGATCTTTTTAGAGTTCTCCAACTCCTCCAGAGAAATGAAGTAAAGGCTGGTGGGTTAGAAGAGTCAGTCCCTTATCAAGAACACAGTTGAGTTGGTTCTCACCAGTTCATCTTAAGCATGAACACTTATTATTACCACATAAAAACCACACACCAAACAGATTGCCTGTAACAGTAACTTATAATTGTTCTTATACTTTTATGGGCAGTCTGATATTGTGTGGGCCAGATTCACCCAGGGTTTCTTGTACAGATGCAGCCAGATGGTGGCTGGGATGAAGTTGTCTGGGTGCTAAGCTATGTTGAATGCCTGATATGCTTTCCTTATAAGGATGCAGGAAAGTGACTGGTACACACAGAAGTGCTTCTGTGTGGCTTGTCCATTTGACTTGTGTCTGTTACTATACAGTGGGTAGATTCTGAGTAGGAGTACCTCAAGAGTGGATACTCTTAGGCCCAGGTCCCAGAACTCTCAAAATATCACTTAGGGTATACTCTTCTGGAGAAATCAGTCATTAAGGCTAGCCTACACTTAAGGGATGAGGCTCAGATCTCATCTCCTGAAAAGAGGAATATTGAAACATTTAATCTACTCCAACACAGCAATATACAGATACAAGGACTTGAGCAATCTTTTAAGACTTAGAAATGTCTAGGTGAATATATTTACATAATTTGGGCTGCCATGGGATAATTTCAAGGGCAGGGAGGATGAAGGTCTACATTCCATTCCATTATTAATCAGAACACCTCTTGGAGCTTTATCTTCAGATATTAAAAAAAGCCAAACAAACCTAAGAGACCCAAGTTTATAAGGTGTGGGTTTCACATTTATTGCAAACAAATGTATGATAAGCAAGTTGCACCTCAAGTCACACTAGGCCAGCATAGGTGACTACAGAAGAAGACACAGTGGTGAGCTTAACCTGACTTTATAGACAGAGTTACTTATTTATTTGTAGATGACCCGGGAGCATGGGCAGGCGCCTGTTTTGTGTTGCTATAACAAAATAGCATAGACTGGATAATTGATAAAAGAAAATTAATTTGGCTCCCAGTTCAAGTTTGATGAAAGTCCAAGTTTGGCCAACTATATCTGCTTGCTTTCTGTTGAGTGTTTTGTGGGTAAGCACATAGGTTGGGAAAAGAAGCAAAGTGGCTTAAGTCATACACTGGTTAACTCATCCCTTCAAGGCATTGGTCAGTGTATAACTTCCTGACCTAAACTCTGCTTAATACATCCCACCTCCCAATCTTGCCAGATTGAAGAATTAAACTACCACATGAGTTTTCGTGGGGAAAAAAAAATCATATTCCAGTCAGGGCCACAGAGCTAGATAGAAGTCAAGGGGTGGGGGAAAGCTGTCTTTCCAAACAAAACAACCCCAGTCGACAGACAAACCCACAGTTGAGACCTTTGTTGATGTTTTCACTTTTCGATGCTCCTCACTATCTCATTAGCTTAGTTTTCTGCTTGGAACTGGTCTGCAGGCACACCATCAGTAGCACTTGTCTCTCTCATCTGCCCTCTGAAATATCATGACCTGAAATGATGCTCTCAGGAAAAGCCCAAGAATATTAGCTTCCTGTGGTGTTCATAATCATTCACCCATTTCACTGGGAACTCACCGAGGCTAGCACTGGGCTTTCCCCACTCTTTTATCCTTCTTCTTGCTGTATTTGTATATAGGAAACTCAGTTAGCTTCAGACAAGAGGTGAAGGACTTGGAAAGCTCCATATTGTCCTGTTGATCATTTCCTTGGAAAGTCCCCAAGCAGCTCTGAAGCCAGTGCTTTGAAGATTTTTGTTCCTAAAAGGGAGAGGATGTCTCTTTTTCTCTGATGGATTGCTGGCCATGCTGGAAAGGGGAGAGGTGATTCACTGTGGAGGTCAGGATGGGCAGGGTGGGAGGAAGCCTTGGCTGCCTGTGTGCTTGAGGAACAGCTCCAAGGTTGGGCTTGTTCTGCTCCTTGCCTCCTTTTAGTCACAGAGGTCACTAAGTTAGGGCACATGGCCCCAACTTTCTCCCCTAAAAAATTGTATGAAGAATTGTCAGGGACAGTCCAGGTCCAAAACGTGTCTTAAATTTGTCAGAATTCAATTTCCATTTTTAGATACTCTCCACATATGTATATTTTATGTGTCTGAAGAAGGACTGGGAATTAGATAACTCTAGGATTGTTGGCTGGCTGACTGCAGGCTCTTGGCTCTTCAATGTTAATATCGAGGGGAAAATGCAAAAGTGGTAACCAGTCTCTGGGATGACAGTCTTCAGCCGGTTTCTTCCTCCTCCCTGCAGTTAGTGACTTGTTTCTCTTTTAAGAATGACCAAATCAAAGGTTTGAGTAGCTCAGTAGTAGACTACTCAGTGTGTACAAGGCCTTGACTTCAACCTCCCAAAATGATCAAGTTGATAGCTTGATTTGGTATGTGTGTGTGTGTGTGTGTATTCTCTGATGGGAGGTTCAGAGCTAAGAATAATGGCCACTTCTGTCTTGACAGGAAATTCTTAGATCTTGAGTCCATCTTGAGCCCATTACTGGAGACTTAGGATGCAGGAGGTTTTCTGGGTGGTGAACCTTGCAGGCAGTGATGAATAGGCAAGGTAAGAGAATGGCATAAAAATCCATTGTTAGGGGCAGGGCTTTACTTTGCTAGGATTTCTGAGAAGCACAGAGAATGACCCTGAAAGATGGGACTCTGACTTACTTACCACTTGGCCCCTATTCTCCTATTGGTTGTGGTCATCTCAGGTAGGGTGCTAACCTCCTGGCTACTTGGCTGCTCTTGGCTTTGAAGGGTCCTGCATTGCTGTAGATGGTTCTTCAGGAAAGTGAAGCTCAGGTGGTATACACTTGAGGTGAGAATTGTCAGTGAGGGAGTTTATGCTCAAGAGCCTGTCCATCAGGCTGGCTACACCAGAGATTGAGCAAATCTACCTATGTAGAACTTCTTCCTTTCAAACACTGTTTTGAACCATAAGAAGTAAAGGTTCCCAGCTTAGGTACCAAGATTGCCCAATTTATACAGTGTTTGGGATAGAATTGTAATCAGAAGACTCATTTCTGTTTGTCTCAATAGACTCTAATTTGACCATATTTAGATATCTGAAACCAGAAAGTTGTTCAAGTCTATTATTCAAATAAGAGATATTTCAGATCATCCCTGTTCTTTCACTCATCTTTCCCTTTTCCATCTCTCTCTTTAACCTCCCTCTTCTTCTGCTTTTTAATTTTTACTTTATCCATTTCTTTTTTCTCCATCCCATTTTTTCAAATTATTGCTTATTCAGTATCCAAAAATATAGATAATTTCAAGATGTCCTTTGGTTATTATTTTTTAGTGAATTTCCACTGTTAGTTTATATTTTATAGGGCACAGAATTTATATGAATTGAATTATTTTACATTTTCTTGTTTATACCAAGACATCCTTTTTGGTAAATAGTTCATGTATTCATGTAAATAATATATATTTTGTTACTTTTGGAGGTTCTACAGATTTCTGTTAGGTTAGTTAGAATTAGGTTAGTTTCACCTGCATGATCTCCATATTTTTCATATCCTCAAGTACCCTACTACCTTACTTGCGTTTATTATTGTGGCAGAAATATTAATTTCTCCATGTGTAATTGGGATTGATCAACTCTACTGAATCTTTTGTTTTTTGTTTGATTTTGAGTTCTTAGGTAAACATATATTTAGAATTGTTATGTCTTAGGGAATGTTTCTTGTTCTCATGTAACAATCCTCTTGATCCTTGCTTGACAATAGTTCTGTTTCTCATCTAACAGTGATATAACAGCTTCAGTGTTTAATGTTATGCCTAGTGTTTTTCTTTGTTCTAGGATTTTTTTTTGTTGGATCTTTAAGAGTGTTTTGTGTGTCTTGATTATCTTCACTCTCCTCCCTCAACACTTCCCAGATCCACCCTTCTTCCTTACCCACCCAATTTTGTGTCCTTTAACAGGGCCTAGCAAACACAGAAGTGGATGCTCACAGTCATCTATTGGATGGATCACAGGGCCCCCAATCGAGGAGCTAGAGAAAGTACCCAAGGAGCTAAAGGGATCTGCAACCCTATAGGTGGAACAACATTATGAAGTAACCAGTACCCTGGAGCTCTTGACTCTAGCTGCATATGTATCAAAGGATGGCCTAGTCGGCCATCACTGGAAAGAGAGGCCCATTGGACTTGCAAACTTTACATGCCCCAGTACAGGGGAACGCCAGGGCCAAAAAGTAGGAGTGGGTGGGTAGGGAAGTGGGGGGGGGGAGGGTATGGGGGACTTTTGGGATAGCATTGGAAATGTAAATGAGGAAAATACCTAATAAAAAATATAAAAAAAATTCAACTCTTCAAGACCAATTTGTATCACTCAAATATTCTCAGATGTGTGCTCCTCCACTGGAGCACAGGCAACTCATCAAAGGCTATGCTCTTAGGAAAAAACCTGTCTCTTCCTCTTCCAGCAACTGCAGAGATAGGGATAAGATTATGTGCCCAACTCCCCTCTTCATGCTAAGATTTTGGCTGCCATAGGTTTTGTGCATGCTGTTGCAACCACTGTGAATTCATATGTGCAGATGTCTTGCTCTATCTTGAATAGTTCCTTTTAGTCATCTACTGCCTTTGGCTTTTATAAGAATCCCTGAGCCTTGAGAGTGGGATGCTATACAAACATAAATACACACATACTACATACATACATACATACATACATACATACATACATATGTATTGCTTTCGGGGCTAAGCATTTGAAGTCTCAATCTCCATACCATAGCTAATTACAGGTTTCTGTGTTAATCATCATACTTTAAATAGGAGCATTTCAGATGTAGGTAGAAAGAAGCATTAATTTATGGATACAATGACAAGTCATGAGGAATCAGTTTAATACTGCTTCCTTTTAGCAACATAATAGTAGTAGTAGGTTCTCCACTAGGTTCTTTGAGCTGTCTAACCATAGGTTCTTGAGCCCAACAATAGTGCCAGGTGTAGTGCTCCATTTTATGTAACAGGACTGAAATACAATAAGAAAGTGGTTGGTTACTGCCATGATATTCATGCCATTATTGTACAAGTGGGCTTGTCTTAATAGGCCAGTCATTACTGTAGCTCACAGAGTTCATGGCTGGGCATTATTGATGATCAGTTTTCTCCTCCACTAGCGTGCATAACACATTCTAGTAGCATAATAGAAATGGGTTCTCTCCTGGGTCTCAGACCTGTCTATTGGTCCTCCTTCTTGTCTAGCCATAGGTTATCTTCCTTTTACTGCTCCTTTTGAGGGGATTTATTTTGAAGTTATGATGATTCCGTTGTATCTCTTTTTTTTAAATTAGGTATTTTCTTCATTTACATTTCCAATGCTATCCCAAAAGTCCCCCATACCCCTCCCCCACTCCCCTATCCACCCACTCCCACTTCTTGACCCTGGCGTTCCACTGTACTGAGGCATATAAAGTTTGTAAGACCAATGGGCCTCTCTTTCCACTGATGGCCGACTAGGCCATCTTCTGAAACATATGCAGCTAGAGACACGAGCTCCGGGGTGTATTGGTTAGTTCATATTGTTGTTCCACCTATAGGGTTGCAGATCCTTTTAGCTTCTTGGGTACTTTCTCTAGCTCCTCCATTGGGGGCCCTGTGATCCATCCAATAGCTGACTGTGAGCCTCTACTTCTGTGTTCGCTAGGCCCTGGCATAGTCTCACAAGAGACAGCTATATCAGGGTCCTTTCAGCAAAATCTTGCTAGTGTATGCAATGGTGTCCCATTGTATCTCTTATTAGCTTATTTTTATATTTCTTGTAGATAGTTGCTCTAATTTTATATATCCTTGATTTATTGTGGTTCATCTGAAGTTATATTGTATTAATCCAAGTACAAAACAAATGATTAATAATTTACTTCCGTATTCTTTTGTTTTGTTACTTCTGTATTTATCTGATAAACTTCAAAATACTCTTAATACTTGTACAGTGATATTTAAAGATATAGCAATAATTTCGTTCATATGTATCTTTTGCTTTTACCATTTTCACTCCTTGCTTATTAAAGTGGACCCAAATTTCCATGTTCTAGCATATTATTTTAGTCCAGAGAATTTCTCTTTAACATTCACTGTATTGACATTATAGACAGTATACCAGTGATGAATTCTATCAAAATTCAAGTCTGAAAGTCTTGATGTTCCTTCTGTTCTTTAGTACTTCAATGTTCTTACCCATTGCTTTCCTCCTTGTATGGTTTTTGACAAAAAGTTGTAATTATTTTTATTTCTTCTTTCCTTCTTTTCTCTGCCTCTAAGGTATCATTTTTCAGCCTAAACAGTTCTCTCTGTTTGTACATGTCAGAGTGGATCTGTGGTCATGTGTATTTGTGTGTGTGTGTGTGTTTTATATTATCTTAATTAGGGCATGTCAAACCTCTTGCAGCATAGTTTCTAGTTTTTCATTATTCCATTCCCATCCATCTAACTTTGTGTCTTATTTTCCCCACCTATCTCTACAAGGCTCTCACTCCTCTTCAGTGATGATCCCTCAACCTTGTGCTGCCCATATATGCCTAAATGTGTGGCCATCCAATGAAGCATGGCTGACCTATCAGAGGCAACATTCTTAAAGTGAACTGACTTTCTCCCAGCAGCTATTAATTGCCAATGACTACTTCTATTCATTCACCTTCTCTGTTTTTTAATCTCTGAGTCTTTGGAGAATGGGATATGATAGATGTCCCATTTAGGACTAAGAATGCGGCAGTCTCTTACTTTTTGCACCTTGGCCAGTTGTATGTCTTTGTTAATTGCCATCCCCTGCAAATAGAAGCTTTTTTTCTGAGGAAGGTTGAGAGGTGTAATAATTTACGAGTGCAACAATAAGTCATTAGGGCATCAATTTAATACTATGACCACTTGACAGAATAATGCTAGTAGGTTCTCCCTGAGTACTTATGGCATGTATAGGCATACTCTTGACCAAACAATAGTGCCAAGTATGGGTATCTTATGGAACAGTATTTAAATCAAATCAGAAAATGATTGATTACTCCTATGATGTTTGAACATCTATTGCATTGGTGAGCCTATCTTGACATATCAATAATTATTATAGTTTTCAAGGTCCACAGCTTGTCTGATGGATGAGTGGTTTTCTCTTTTAATAGAATACATAGCATCTTCTAGCACTGTGATAACTAGTCAGTGTGGATGAGGCTTCTAAATTACTCAAGTACCAACTTGATTTCTCCATGTCCTGTGACTCAAGTATGTGTTCTCTTCAGCAACTGGGTCTTACCATCAATTCTAGACCATAACCAAAGGTAGTAACAATAGTTTATCACGTTTTGGAGTCTGATCTCTCATTGACCAGCAATTCCAAAGAAAAAACTCATTACTGGCACTAAGCTTTTTATTTACTTATTTGTTTAGTCAGTCTTGTTGCCACATTATAGTGTAACTCCATTTAAATAATTTTTACATTTTATATGTACATATTTTAGGAAGCTTTCCTGATATTAGGTTTTCATATCACTTTTTTAAAAGATCTTTAGTGTTAATTATTCTTCACCATGCTAAATTCACTTTCTAATAAAGTTCAATGGGTTTCAACAAATGTGCACACATAAATTACAGACTTTTTAGAATTTAATGAAAATGAAGGTACAACATACCCAAACTTATGGGACACAATGAAAGCAGTGCTAAGAGGAAAACTTATAGCTTTGAGTGCCTCCAAAAAGAAACTGTAGAGAGCTTATACTACCAGCTTGACAGCATACCTGAAATCTCTAGAAGAAAAAGAAGCAAATACACCCAAGAGGAGTAGACAGCAGGAAATAATCAAACTCAGGGTTAAAATCAACCAAATAGAAACAAAAAGAACTATACAAAGAATCAACAAAACCAGGAGCTGGTTCTTTGAGAAATCAACAAGATAGACAAACCCTTAGCCAGAGTAACCAGAGGGCACAGGGATAGTATCCAAATTAACAAAATCAGAAATGAACAGGAAGACAAAACAACAGAAACTGAGGAAATTAAAAAAAATCACTAGATCCTACTACAAAAGCCTATGCTCAACACAACTGGAAAATCTGGATGAAATGGACAGTTTTTAAGACAAAGACCAAATACCAAAGTTAAATCAGGAACAGATAAACCATCTAAAGAGTCCCATAACCTCTAAAGAAGTAGAAGCAGTCATCAAAAGTCTCCCAAGCAAAAAAAGCCCAGAATCAGATGGGTTTAATGCAAAATTCTATCAGACCTTCAAAGAAGACCTAATACCAATACTCCTCAAACTATTCCACAAAATAGAAACAGAAGGAACACTACCCAACTTTTTCTATGAAGCCACAGTTATTCTGATATCAAAACCTCACAAAGACCCAACAAAGAAAGAGAAGTTCAGACCAATTTCCCTTTTGAATATCAATGCAAAGATACTCAATAATATCTTTGCAGACTGAATCCAAGAACACATCAAAATGATCATTCACCACGATCAAGTAGGCTTCATCCCAGGGATCCAGGGATGGTTCAATATATGGAAATCCATCAATGTAATCTACTACAAAATCAAACTCAAAGAAAATGTCCACATAATCTTTTCATTAGATTCTGAGAAAGCATTTGACAAAATTCAACATTCCTAAAAGTCTTGAAAAGATTAGGACTTCAAGGCCCATATCTAAACATAGTAAAAGCAATATACAGCAAACCAGTAGCCAACATCAAACTAAATGGAGAGAAACTTGAATCAATACCACTAAAATCAGGGACTAGATAAGGCTGCCCTCCCTATCTATTCAATATAGGATTTGAAGGTCTAGCTAGAGCAATTAGACAACAAAAGGAGGTCAAAGAGATACAAATTGGAAAGAAGAAGTCAAAATATCACTGTTTGCAGATGATATGATAGTATACTTAAGTGACCCCAAAAACTCTACCAGAGAACTCCTACAGCTAATAAACAACTTCAGCAAATTGACTGGATATAAAATTAACGCAAACAAAAATCAGTAGCCTTCGTATACTCAGAGAATAAACAGGATGAGAAAGAAATTAGGGAAAGACACCCTTTACAATAACCACAAACAATATAAAGGATCTTGGTGTGATTCTAACCAAACAAGTGAAAGATCTGTATGACAAGAACTTCAAGTCTCTGAAGAAAGAAATCAAAGAAGACCTCAGAAGATGGAAAGATCTTCCATGCTCATGGGTTGGCAGGATTAATATAAGAAACATGGCCATCTTGCTGAAAGCAACCTACATCAAAATTTCAATTCAATTCTTATAATTAGAAAGAACAATTCTCAGATTTATTTGGGATAACAAAAAACCCAGAATAGTTAAAACTATTCTCAAAAAAAAAAAAAAAAGAATTTCTGGGGCACTCAGCATCTCTTACCTCAAGCTGCACTACAGAGCATGGTATTGGTACAGTGACAGGCAGGTAGATCAGTGGAATAGAATTGAAGACCCAGAAATAAACCTACATACCTATGGTCACTTGATCTTTGACAAAGGAGCTAAAACCATCCAGTGGGAAAAAAGACAGCATTTTCAACAAATGGTGCTGATTCAACTGTTGATCAACATGTAGAAGAATGCAAATTGACCCATTCTTATCTCCATATACAAAGCTCAAGTCCAAGTGGATCAAGAACCTCCATATAAAACCAGATACACTGATCTAATAGAAGAGAAAGTGGGGAAAAGTCTAGAACATGGGCACAAGGGAAAAGTTCCTGAACAGAACACCGATGACTTATGCTCTATGATCAAGAATCGACAAATGGGACCTCATACAATTGCAAAGCTTATGTAAGGCAAAGGACAGTGTCAATAGGACAAAAAGGCAACCAATAGACCGAGAAAAGATCTTTACCAATCCTATATCAAATAGAGGGCTAATACCCAATATATTCAAAGAACTCACGAAGTTAGACTCTAGAGAACCAAATAACCCTATTAAAAATGGAGAACAGCCCCATAGGAGGAACAACAATATGAACCAACCAGTACCCCCAGAGCTCCCAGGGACTAAATCACCAACCAAAGACTATACATGGAGGAACTCAAGGCTCCAGCTGCATATGTAGCAGAGGACGGCCTTGTGGGACATCAGTGAGAGGAGAGGCCCTTGGTCTTGTGAAGGCTCTAAGCCTCAGTGTAGGGGAATGCCAGAAAAGTTAAGCAGGAGTGGGTGGTCTAGTGAGCAGGGTGAGGGGAGGATAAGGTTGTAGGGAAATGAGGAAAGGGGATAAAATTTGAAATGTAAATAAAGAAAATATCTAATAAAAAATAGACCCCCCCAAAACAAAACAAAACAAACAAACAAACAAAAAACCAGAGAACAGAGCTAAACAGAGAGTTCTCAACTGAGGAAACTCGAAGGGCTGAGAAGCACATAAAGAAATGTTCAACATCTTTAGTAATCAGGGAAATGCAAATCAAAAAACCCCTGAGATTCTATCTCACACCGGTCAGAATGGCTAAGATCAAAAACTCAGGTGACAGCAGATCCTGGTGAAGATGTGGAGAAAGAGGAACACTCCTCCATTGTTAGTGGGATTGTAAACTGGTACAACCACTCTGGAAATCAGTCTGGTGGTTCCTCAGAAAATTGGACATAGTATTACCTGAAGATCCAGCTATACCACTCCTGGGCATATACCCAAAAGATTCTCCAACATATAACAAGGACACATGCTCCACTATGTTCATAGAAGCCTTATTTATAATAGCCAGAAGCTGGAAAGAACCCAGATGTCCTTCAACAGAGGATGGATTCAGAAAATGTGATACATTTACACAATGGAGTACTACTCAGCTATCAAAAATTGATGAATTCATGAAATTCTTATGCAAATGGATGGACCTAGAAAATATTATCCTGAGTGAGGTAACCCAATTACAAAAGAACATGCATGGTATGTACTCACTGATAAGTGGATATTATCTCAAAAGCTCCAAATACCCAAAATACAATTCACAGACCACATGAAGCTTAAGAAGAAGGAAGACCAGAGAGTGGGTGCTTCGGTCCTTCTTAGAAAGGGGAACAAAATATTCACAGGGGCAAATATGGAAACAAAGTACAGAGCAGAGACTAAAGGAAAGGACATTCAGTGACTGTCCCACCTGGGGATTCACCCCAGATACATTGACTAAACTCTAACACTATTGTAGATGCTAAGAAATGCTTGCTGAAATGAGCCTGATATAGCTGTCTCCTATGAGGCTCTTCCAGAGCCTTACAAATACAGAGTAGAATGCTCAGAGCCAAACATTGCACTGAGTGCGGGGTCCCCAGTGGAACAGTTAGAGACAGGACTGAAGGAACTGAAGGGTTTGCAACCCTATAGGAAGAACAACAATGTCAACCAACCAGACCCCTTGGAACTCCCAGGGACTAAGCCATCACCCAAGGAGTACACATGGCTCCAGCTGCATATATAGCAAAAGATGTCAGGCATCAATGGGAGGAGAAGCCCTTGGTCCTATGAAGGCCTGATAGATACCCTAGACTAGGAGAATCTAGGGGCAGCAAGGTGGGAGTGGGTGGGTGGGTGGAAGAACACCCTCATAGAAGGGGGTACAGGAGAAGGGGTTTCTGGAAGGGGGAAATGAGGTAAGGGGATAACACTTGAAATGTAAACTTAAAAAGAAAAAAAGAAAAAAAAAAAAGAAGATCACAGAAGCCCAATAATGCTCTCATTCTTCCCAGATTTGAACATTAGTCTCAACATAGAACATTTCTCATAACTCATATGATATACATTGTCACTTCATTGACTTTTGTGTGAGAAAATACACGTGATTAGAGATAAACCCTGGGAATCATTGACTTGCAAGTCAAGAAATTGAGACTCTGGAATGAAGATACCTGCTTCAAGTCACAGGAGTAGAAGGCAAGAGTGAACTGAAAGGGTGCCGTTGCCCTGCTTTACCCCAGTGAGGGGAGAGCAGACAGGCACATACTTAGCTTACCCCGCTCTACCTTGTTGACCTGATGAATCAAAGTTACAACTGCAATCTGTCTCCTCAGGGAAGAGTTGTGGATTAAGGCCTGATTGACAGTGTCCCAGGAGGTTCAATACAGAACTGGGATGCTACCTTGTTTTCTCAATGAGGATGTATACTTATACTGAGAGTTAAAAGACAAACCCTGGAAGTACTTCTGTACAATTTTTTTAAAAGCTGCTCAAAAGCTATCTAAGCTTTTCCCATAGGAAGAACATCAATATGAACTAATCAGTACCCCCAGAGCTCCTTGGAACTATACCACCAATCAAAGAAAACACATGGTGGAACTTGTGAATCTAGCTGTATATGTAGCAGAGGATGGCCTAGTAGGTCATCAATTGGAGGAGAGGCCTCTTGGTCCTATGAAGGTTCTATGTCCCAGTATAAGGGAATGCCAGGACCATGAATGGGAGTGGGTGGGTTGGGGAGCAGGGGGAGGCAGGAGGAGGTAGGGGATTTTTTGGAGGGGAAAATAGGAAATGGGATAACATTTGAAATGTAAATAAAGAAAATATCTAATAAAAAAAAGCTATCTAAGGAAACTAGTTATAGCCCAACTAAGAAGATAAATAATGTGTTCTCTGAAACAGTCTTCTGCTTGTATTTGACATTAAATTGACAGTTGCCCTATTTTAATTTATGATTAAGAAAACCACCAGAGAAACTTGTCCTTCTCTGGCAATATGGAAATTGTAGAAGTTGTCTAAAACCATACCTTTCTTTGAGTCCACCAGTGCCAAGGTCACATGGCAAGTGAGTACACTAGACCCCAGCTGGTGAAAAAATGCCCTGAGGAGATATGGGACATTCTGTCTCACCTTTGTCAAAACACAGAAAGAAGAGAAGGCTGTCCCAAAAGTGTGTAAGATGAAATCAGTTAAAAGTTTATGGATCCTAAAAGTGGGGCCAGGACAGCCATTCCAGCTGCTGGGATTCCAAGTTCTTTGCCATAAACTTTCACCATAATCTCACAAGAAACTTAGCAATAAAAGAAAATGGAATGTGCCCCTCAAAATGGCACAGCTCTGCTAGGTGTGAACTCCAGCCACTGTGTCTACAACCAGACTGTGCCTACTTCCTTGATCCTTTCCTTCAGATGAAAGAATACTTGTCAGTTGCCAGATTGGAGACTAAAAGTACTCAGGTTTATAGTCCCTCACTAATCCAAAACAGAGGGTTGCTACTGATGAACTGAGTCAGGAAGTTCTCTGGAAATCAAGATTCAAGCCAGATACAAACTGCAGATAAGTTTCCATAGGAAGAGTGACTGAAGAAAAATCTCTCAGACTCAGGTAGCTACAAAGCCTATGCCTATGTTTAAGGCAAGATCAGGAAGAGGGAAATGTTCCCTGCCTCTAACCCCAAGAACACTAAGAAACAGCAAAGAATGTTTCCAGGAGAGGCTGAAAGTCAAAATGAAGACAGACAGCCCTGTTGAAAGCTGTATGGGAAACAGCAAATCTGAAGGAAGCCCTTAGAATACCCAACCGCCACATTAACTACAGGATCACAGCAGTCCAGCAAGGAAGCAATCTGAAGCCTGTGAAGGAAACCCGACAAGTTGAACTCCAAGCTATATCACTGAGTAGATGTGTCAACCCTGTATACTAAGAGCTCAGCAGAGAAGCATGTTTCTCATGCAAATACTATCTACTTCAATCGCTGCTGATCCTGTGCAGCCCATATTGGACACACAATGCATTCAAAAACAAAAAAGGAAAACCTGACATAGGGATGACTTAGCTGTTGGAAATGTCAGATATAGACTTTAAATGACTGTGGCTTTTTTTTTTTCAAAAATTAAAATGCTCAAAGTGACTAGCATGCAAGAGAAAATGGGAAATTTCATCAGAGATTTAAAAATGAATCAAGCATAAATGTTGGCAATTTAAGGCAAGACATTAGCGATTAACTCTGTGGTCTTATTGTAAAGTGAATTCAACTAAGCAAGGAACCAATAAATTGACAGATCAGCTAAATTTCACGTACTTAAATGGGAGGTGGGAAAATGTGAGCAAAGCATGCCAACCTTCAGGACAATGTCCTATGGGATGCATGCCAACCTACAGGACAATGTCCTATGGGCTATGGGAGCACTCGCGAGGTGAAGATGGTCAAATCATAGTGTATAAAATTCTCAAAGAACTAATAAAACGATACGATTCTCAAAGAATTAATAAGTATATTTAAAAGAAATTTTATTTTAAAAATCTTCCATTTAAATATGACAATGAATATACTTGATTGATAAAATGATAGACTTTCAAGTCTTGATTCTGAATTTTGAAGAGTCTAGAAATAAAACGACCATTGATAGCTTTTGGAGTGGGAAGGGTAGGAGAAGCCCCATGTAAGTCATGGTAAAAGCATGATGGGAACCTTGAGAATTTTAGTAATATATGGCAAGTGAATTGGATGACATGAGCTAGAATCATCTGAAAGTGGGGAGCCTCAATTGAGAAAATGCCCCCATAAGATCTGGCTGTGAGACATTTTCTTAATTAGTGGTTGATGGAGGAGGTCCCAGCCCACTGTGGGTGAGGCCATCCCTGGGCTGATGGTCCTGGGTTCCATAAGAAAGCAGGTTGAGGAAGCTACACTGAGCAAGCCAGTAAGCAGAACATCTCTATGACTGCTGCATCAGCTCCTGCCTCCAGGTTCCAGCCCTGCTTGAGTTCCTGTCCTCACTGTTTTTATGTTGAACTGGCATATGGAGCTGTGAGTGAAATAAACCCTTTCCTCCCCAAGTTGGTTTTGGTCATGGTATTTTATTACACCAATAGTAACCCTAATGAAGACAACAAGTCAAACAAATCCACTGGCTCTGGTATAAGATAGACTGGGAGACAGTGGGCCCAGCAGAAATTATGAGAATAATTAAGATAGAATAATTGGTATAGATGGAGTGAGTGGATAAACTTATCTGTTAAAGCAATTTCCCTGAAGGTAATTAATGAAAGCATTCCATGGGCTGCAAAAACATTGAAGTCGATGAGGTAATGTATTGTGTGTATATTCTGTTTCAATAAAGTTGATTTCAGAACTGAAAGCTATTGTTTCACAGCAGAAGTTCTCTAATCTTTAGATATTTGTCATCTTTTTGTGTTATATTAAAACCTCATGATATGGTTGAGTTGCTCAAATTTTTCAAAATAAATTAGGATAGTGGAGTGAGCATCCAAAACTATGGCAGTTTCAGAACACACTGTCTTAAATTCAGAGGCCGGGATCACAAAACAAGTACCTGGCTTTGAATTAGACTTTGTACTAACTTTTCCTTCTTTGTGCATGTCTGTGTGCATGTGTATGTGTGCATGCGTGTGTGTTTGAGATAAACTATTGTTGATCCAGGTGGTGCTTTCTTTGGCTACCAACATTTCATCTTATTCTTTTTTATTAACTCTATATTCTCTATGTCAATTCTATTTTCTCTCTCTTTACTTTTGTCCTAGAGGAAAATTTTGATGTATAACTTATTTCAATTCATTCTTTCTCCTTTCCATCCCCTCTCTCTGTCTCTGTCTCTGTCTCTGTCTCTGTCTCTGTCTCTGTCTCTGTCTCTGTCTCTGTCTCTGTCTCTGTCTCTGTCTGTCTGTCTGTCTCTCTCTCTCTTTCTCTCTCTCACACACACACACACACACACATATACATATACACACACACACCTCACTTTAAGAAATACATAATATGTCATTTTGAACTTTCATTGTCAAATTTATATACACATTTTAAAAAGTATATCAAACATTCTGAATGTGGTGTTTTCAGCCAGAATTATGTTTTTTTGTTTGTTTATTTTTTGAAATTGTAATATGATTATCCCTGTCCAGTTGGCATGTTGTTTATGTTGTCCTTGTTCAGCTCATGTTTGGGCAGTCATGTTGGTGAGACTTTATGGATGTGGCTTCTGATATTACTAGGCACAAAGTCTCACAGCAAGCTCCTCTAGTTCTTAGAAGCTTTCTGACCTCTTTTCTGAATGTTCCCTGAGCCCTAGCTTCAGAAACATTCTTACATCCACAGACAAGTCTCTTCGACCTTTATCATGGAAACCTCTTTGCAACAGATGGAGAGCAGCACTATGGAAAACCACAACCAACCAAACTGCAGAGTTGTGGAGTCCAGTCTCAATGGACACATCTACAAATTATGATTTTGTATGTTGATATCTAGGTTTAGGTAATTTTTCTTATTAGCGTCTAAATTCTTCTCCTACTCATATGGTACAATTTATTTTTAACTTTCTATTTCTGTTGCTGTTCAATGAGATCTGGCAATCTTCATGAATGTTTCAAGTTTTCTTTGGTGTCACTAACAGTATTGGATTATAGGACCAGACTGTGTTTTTTCAGTCACCTAAGTATTCCAATGGCTATTCAAAGATTCTGATGTCCACATCATCCCTTCTATTATTTTAGTTCTATTAAGAGTCCTTGCTCTGAGCCGGGCGTGGTGGCGCACGCCTTTAATCCCAGCACTCGGGAGGCAGAGGCAGGCGGATTTCTGAGTTCGAGGCCAGCCTGGTCTACAAAGTGAGCTCCAGGACAGCCAGAGCTATAAAGAGAAACCCTGTCTCGAAAAACCAAAAAAAAAAAAAAAAAAAAAAAAGAGTCCTTGCTCTGGAACATGGGTTGGCAATGGTTTTCTAAAAAAAGGTCATGAGTAAATATTGTAGGCTTTGCCTGCCAAGGATCACAGTGATGATTATGTAGGCACTTATCAGACCACTTAAAATGTAATCATTCAAATGAGTGGAAATAATTTATTTGGATTCTTTTTTTTTTTTCTGTTCCTATAACTGAATACCACAGAGGGAATAATTCATAACGATAAGGGGCATTTTGGAGTTGTGGAGTCCAAGAACATGGCATTAGATCTCTGACATCTGGTGAGAGCCTGCTTGTTGAATTATAACATGGCAGAGGCTATGGCAGGTGAGGGAGAGCAAGGATGTCAGATGAGGCCTCTCCTTTCTTATAAACCCACCAGTGCCATCATCAGGGACTCTCACAGCATCATCTAATCTAACTTACCTTCCAAAGACTCCACTGCTCGTATTTGAATTCAATATTTAATAACTAAATCAATACACATACCAATACATAATACCACACAGGCATTTTGGCAGTGTGAGAAATTGGGTTGTTAGAAATATTTTTGGCATAACTAGGCTAAGGACATCATGGTCCACATCCTGTAATGCTGCTATGGCACAGGGTATTAACCAGCATCAGAGATGAGACCAATGCCAATTCCTCCCAGAGTCAGTGCACACTTCTTTTCTTTGTCAGTGGGTGATGCAGTCTTTCTTTAGTGAATGCACATGTAGCGGCTATGTCTCCATCAGGGTCTCTCCAAGAGTCTCGAGGACAGAGGTTGCAGCTTGTTTGGAGGCACAGTGGAAGATGGAAGAATGAAAAAGTAGGAAGTTTTGGAACACATGAAATCAGGTATTGTCAAGGACTTGGCTTCATCTTTCTAAAGATGATATCAGGGTGGGTTGTAGGCAAGGCTCATGCCATGCAGATTGCTAAGTCATCATGAAGTGTTAGTATTGTTAAATTAGAAGGAAAAAATTTAAAGACCAGGTAAAAACAGTTTTTCACTCAACCTTGGTCCCAGGCATGATTTGTTCTGGTCAGTTCTACCATTTTAAGAAGACTATAGTCATACACCCCATGACAGCTGATATTTGCTTTGATTTGCTTTGATCTACACCACTTCTGGATAAGGCAGCTCTAGAAATTTTTTTTCTCCAGTCACTTAGAAGGTACCTGCTGGGAGGTGGCTATCTTGGAGGATAGTCAACTTTTCACAGGTATGAGGACAACTGGACAACTCTTTAGGGGATGATTGGTTACAAGAAGGGCAAAATGTGTTCTCTCTCTCTCTCTCTCTCTCTCTCTCTCTCTCTCTCTCTGTGTGTGTGAGCACCTGTCTGTTTATGTGATTGTGTGTGTGTGTGTGTGCATGTGTGCCTCTCTGTCTTTGTCTGTATGTGTGTTCCTCTGTCTGTCTGTCTGTCTGTCTGTCTGTCTGTCTGTCTGTCTGTCTGTCTATGTGAATATATGTATATAGGGCTAAAAACTCTCCCTTTTAAATATTGTCAAATCTGCATAGAAAGTGCTTTTCTAATTTTTATCACCTTATCAGTGGGATGAGCCCCTTGCTCTGGGGCACTGTCTTCACTCTCCCTTGCTGTTCATTTACCTGTATTACAAGACTCCATTTTGTACTTCTCCCTGAGTGGCACCCTCCCTTCTCCTCTCTGGCTCACTGATGTGAGCAGACATACCAGTAAAGAAGGAGTTGCAGGTCACCTGAATCCTACAGACCCAGTGTCTCCCTAAGTCGCTCTTTGAGGAGCATGGCTGGAGCTGTTAGAGGTGTTGGTTAAGTGCGGCTTCCTTTCTAGAGGTCTCTGGAACCTGCCTTTGTGGTTGTGATTTTGTGACTATAGGGTTTCTCTGGTAGAGCAAGTAATCAGGTTCAGGTTCTCTCCGCTGCTTTGCTAACCTATGGATTCAAGGCTTTTATCTTTTACCTAGAGCAAATGACTCGGGGATGAAATCCCATGATGTCCTGGAGTTCAGACTGTTTATTTTTGCTACCCACTTATAGAATGCTCAATTAAACTATTGCACTGTTACCAATGGCTTCCCAATGGTTCTATGGATAATAGTAGTGTTCATCCTCTTCAGAAATAGGGCACCATGGAGGGAGGAGATCAGAGGTAGGATGCACTGTTTACTGTGTAAACAAAGCTTACTAGTGAGCTAATTATCTACATGTTTAAATATTTAAGTTCTAGCCTCAGCAAGAGGAGAATACACCATGAGACATTGACCCCCTGTGTTATTGCCATCTGTGTAGAATGGTGCTCAGTGAATGGTGTTTTATTTCCCTCTGGCCTTTGATGATGGTTCCCCCTGAGCTAGAATCCCTCCTCCAACTCTCTTTGACAGTTCTTCATACAGGTTTTATGTCATTCTTATGTGCCTCATCTTTGCCTTGATAGCCCTGTGTACTTCTCCATCACAGGACTTGTCCCATTGGGTTGTAATCACTTTGCATTGACCAAGGTCCTGGACTGAATAGCTGCTTATTGTTATGCTTTCAAGCTGGAACCATGTCTGGACCAGGATGAGTGGAGCTGAAATGATCAAAGGCACATAGCCTCAATGAGCATCCTTCCAGAGGAACCAGGTCAAAAAAGAACAATCTTCAATCCAGAGAGACCATGAAGGAGACATGAGGAGAGACAGACAGGAAAGAGTCGAAGACTGGTTAAATTCCAGATACTGACTGTTAACCATGTCAGGGTGTCCGGAGTCCCTCACTGCCTGCTACATGAGAATGAAGAGTAATAGGTAGGGGTTTCAAGGCACTGGACAAGTATTGATATCAGGGATGAAGAAGACCTTTCTGGAGGCTCTAGAAGCTGACTATAGGCTACTTTCCCTTAAGAATACTAGTTCAGGCTGAGTTGCCCCAGAGGAAGACCCCATTAGTAAGATGTCAAGGCAAGTGCTTTACTTAAGAGGTAATAACACAGATGTAAGGAAGTGGGAGGTGAGGCTGGGAAGAAGACAGACCTATTCCCATTAGGGATTAGGAAATGAGTCTCCACTGAGTGTACCAGGAGCTTTGTTCTGCTGGGGGCATTGGCAGCCAGTGTGAAGCATGCATCAAACTTGTTCCACTGGGTGAGGGAGGAGTCATCCCATCAGCCAATGGTAAAGAACATTCTCAAAGAACATTGATTTCTCCTCTTCTGTGCAGGGCAAAGTAACTTTAGCTCTAACATCAGGTCCCAAGCAGAGAAGTGGAGTTTCTGGTAACAGGGAATTGGTTTGCTAGATGGACAAAGCCTGGAGGAAAGGGAAGGTTGTAAGTGCTTAAGGATTTGGTGTAAAGACTCATTTCTTGGAGCACTCAGTAGGACTAGGTTTGAGTGTTTGTACATAGTATGTCTAGAAGGCTGTCTGAGTGGGCTACCTGCATTCCTCTCAGTGATCTGACTTGAGTGTGGCTAATTTTTGCCCAGTATTCTCACTGAAATTTAACTTCAGTACAGAGCCATCTTATTTCTCTACAATCTCCCTTTCCCCAGGACTTGCTAAATGGAAGGCTCTTAGGAAGATTGGCTAAACAGAACTAAAATCCAGTTTTGGAGCCTAGATCTAGTTTCATTCTTGTACATGATACAGTTTGACCAGTGCCATTTGTTGAAAATACTTAATTCCCCAAAGTGTATTGTTGGCTTCTTTGTAAACTATCAGATGTCTGTAGGACTATGGGTTTATTTGTAGATCTTCAATTCTATTCTGTTGATCAGTGTGCCTATTTTTATGCCTGTACCAAGCTAGATTCATTACTATATCTTGAAATCTGGGATGCTGATACCTCTGGAAGATTTTTCTTCAATTGTTCAGAACTAATTTTAACTATACTAAGGTTTTTATGTTTCCATTTGAAATTCAAGATTATGTTATGTTCACTAACTGATGAGTGGATAATAAAAAATGTGATACATTTACACAGTGGAATTTTACTCAGATGTTAAGGAAAACCAAATTACAAAATTCTCTGGTAAATGGATAGAACTGAAAACAGTCATTCTTGGTGAGGTAACTCAGACAAAGAAAGGCAAATGTCCCACATTTTCTTTCATTTGCAGATACTTGCTTTGAGTCTTTAGATACATGTGTAAAACTGGAATGCTCAAAGATGTCAGAAAGCTCCTAAGGGGCCATGGTAAGAGAGGGGTAGCTTTCAATGGAGTAGAGATAGTGATATGAAGAGAGAAGGGGATAGAATGGAACAGTTAGCATTAAATGGGAAATGGGAGGGCAGGGTAGAAAAGGAGAGGGATAATCAACATTAAAAACCTTTTGAAAAAAATCGATGAAAATTCACTATTACAGAAGCTTCCTAAAATATACATATTCATAGATGAAAAGTCTAAATGGAATTACCTTATTACTAGGGACAATGACAGTAACTCCATACCCAGGCCAACAAATATAAAGCCCAGTGCCAGAAATTGGTTACTTCTTTTGGAATTGTTGGGCAGTGGAGTTCTATAGAGCACCAAACATAACAGGCTATTGCCAATTTTCTTAGGGTTTTTGTTGCTGTGGTGAGACACCATGACCAATGCAACTCTTATAAAGGCTAACATTTAGTTGTGACTGGCTTTAAGAGGTTTAGTCCATTATCATCATGGCGAGAAGCATGGCAGTTTTTAGGCAGACATGGAGAAGCAGAGAGTTCTACATCTCAATCCTAAGGTAGCCAGGAAGAAACTGTCTCTAGCAGGTAGACAGGAGAAGATGATCTTCCACATTGTGCAGAGCCTGAAAGTTCACCTACAAAGTGACACACTTCCTCCAACAAGACCACACCTCCTCCAATAAGGCTATACTTCTCAATAGTGCCACTTCTTGTAACCAAGCATTTAAACACACAAATTTATGGGAGTCAAACCTATTCAAATCACCACATTCCACTCCACAGTCCCCATAGGCTTAGAGCTATAACATAATGCAAAAATGCTTCTAGTCTGAATCCAAAAGTCCCCATAGTCTACCACAGTCTCAATGTTTAAATGTCCAAAGCTCAAAGTCTATTTTGAAATTCAGGCAATCTCTTAACTGTAATCCCCTATAAAATGAAAATAAAAAAGCAGATTACATACTTCCAACATCACAGGATATACATTACCATTTCAAAACATCATAATGAGAAAATATTGGACCAAAGCAAGACCAATACCTATCTGGGCAAACTCCAAATTCTGCATCTCTATGCCTGATGTCCCACTATTTGAATGTTTGTTGACTTCAGCATAGTTCTTACTTTCTCTTGGGCTGGTTCCACTCCCTGTTAGCAACTTTCCTCTTCAGGTATCCCACAGCTCTGGCAACTTCAACATCTTGGGGTATCCAAAGCAAACTTTAACTTTGCAGACTTTTATTCTAATGTCTGCGCTCCACACATTATCTTCTGGACTCCTCCAAAGGGCTTAAGTCACTTTTCTAGCTCTGCCCTCTGTAGAACTCTAGGCTGTGGCTGACCCCACTCCATTGTTGCTGCTGCTCTTGGTTGTCTTCCCATGATACTGGCATGTCCAATATATGGGGGACTTATGCTGAAACTAAGATACACTTTAACCAATAGCCTCTCACAGTCTCTCTTCTTGGTGCCAAGCCCCAACTTCTTTGATGACCCCTTCATTCCTGGGCCTTCAACTTCTACCAAGACTGTACTATACCTTCACCAATGGCCTTTCTTAGCTTCTCATAGTGTCAATCCTCAGTTGCTCTCCATGACCTTTTCATGCCTTCAAAATCAATACCACCTGGGTGATTCATTCATACACATCACTAAGTCTGATTACTAGCAAGAGGTCTATCTCTGAAATACAGCTTCTTTATGCTCTCAGAAAACACTTCATAGAAGATCTCACCTCACTGATGCCAATCTCTTCTTAATCACTGATAATTTCTGGGCTCCAGCTAACCAGCATCAATTGTCCTAGTAGTCCCTTCTATTCTTGACTCTAAAATCAGAGCCACATGGTCAAAGCTGAAACGTTCTACTGGGGCTGGAACATGCCTCTCTTGTTCAATTACATCTTTACCAGTTTTCTGTTTTTTAGGATTACTTTTACTGCCTTAGTTTTTCTGTCCTGTACCTTGCTTTGTAGACCAAGTTGTCCATGAACTCAGAGATATATGAGCCTCTGTCTCCTGAGTGCTGAGATTAAAGGTATGGACCACCATGCCTGGACCTAAGCTTTATTTTTATTCCCTTTCACAAGATGAAAGCTTAGTTGGGCATAGTCACCACTCCCTTAGTTCCATTTACTATCTTGAACCTGGTTATTTACCTGAACACGTGACTTAGCTCCATTCTACTTCTTGGGGCCCCTTTAATCCTTGAATCAGACACTTTGTACTTTTCATTTCTAAAGCTTGCTATGCTTGATCAAAATGCTCTTCATAAAAGTGAACCACTGGACAGAGTCTATGCTAGGCTTTTTTTTTTTTTTTTGAGAGAGAGAGAGAATTTCCTTTGTCAATGAATTTAATTTCAATCTTTTTCACCTTAGTCTCAGGCAGACTCTTTAGACATGAACAAAAGCCAGCCACATTCTTCACCAAAATATCACAATAATGATCTTTTGGCAATATACTAAAATTCTTCTCTGAGACCTCTTGAATGAAGCCCACATAGTTCAATTCACCCTCAGTACAACTGTCTTCTATGCTTCTACCAGGATAGTAGAACTCCCACTTAAAGCATTCCACTGCTTTCCTAATCCAAACTCCCCAAATCCACATTTCTCTGAACAAAAGCATGGTCCAGCCTATCAGTCTCTGGATTATGGAGAGAGGAATGAAACCACAAGCTTCATTCCTATCTAGTATGAATAATGGTAGAAGATGCTCTGCACACTACTGGAAGGGAAAAGTAATCATCAAACTCTGTGTTAGGGTTTTTATTGCTTTGAAGAGACACCATGACCAAGGCAACTCTTATAAAGGCTAAATTTAATTGGGGCTGGCTTACAGTGTCAGAGATTTAGCCCATCATCATCATGGCAGGAAGCACAATAGATTGCAAACAGACATGGTACTGGAGGAGTCAAGAGTTCTACATCTTGATCTGAAGGCAGCCAGGAAGAGACTATTTTCCATACTAGGTGGAGCCTGAGCATAGGAGATCTGAAAGCCCATCTACAAAGTGACACACATCCTCCAACAAGACCATCCATCCTCTAATAAGTATATACTTCCTAACAGTGCCACCTCTTATGACCAAGCATTCAAACACATGAATCTATGGGGCCAAATCTATTTAAACCACCACACCAATGTTCTTTGTTACCTTCTACAACTTGATGGTATTGAAGAAACCACAAGCTTGAGTCATAGAACATGGAGAAAGTCATCTGTATTTACCTATAAGCTTCATTCCTACCTGGTATGAATAATGGTATAAGATGCTCCGTACTCTATTGGAAATAAAAAGTAATCATCAGTTTTACTCAGCTATAAACTGAAAGAGAGAGAGAGAGAGAGAGAGAGAGAGAGAGAGAGAGAGAGAGAGAGAGAGAGAGAGAGAGAGAGAGAGAGAGAGAGAGAGAATAGCCTATTAATACAACAGTGGCACGAATGTTATGTGAATAACCAGTTTTAAAATTGGACTCTAGGACCACTCACAAAATAAAACATGCCTAATACTATTATTAGTACTAAGAACATGTGGTTAGAAATTCATAGGCCCTAAGGGCTATTCTGCCATTGTTTTTCTACTAAACAGACAAAGTATTAAATCTGCCCCTAATAACTTATTGTTATAACTATAGGTTGGTGTATCTCTCAATCCTCAATAGAGAAACTTTTTTCTTTGAGTAAATAGTGATTAACACAGAGACCCACAACAGGCCAAGGTATAGAAAGTTAAGGACTGTGTAGTTCTCAACCCTAAGTTTGGTTTGTATATAATACCCCCTCCTCCACAGACTCAGAGGTCATCATGAAAGAGGAAGGGACTATCCGATCCAGAGGAGGTAGATGACTTCAATGAAACAGTGCATTCTGGATACAATAAGACAGTTGCACATTTGAACTTTATGATGATGAGTTAACACAACTTATCACAACTTGTCAACTTGACACAAACTAGAGTCAGTTGGGAAGAGGGAATTTCAGCTGAAAAATTACCTTCAAAGGATTGGCCTGTGGGAATATCTATGGTGTAGCACTTTCTCAATTGCTAATTGATGTAGGAGGACTCAGCCCAGTGTGTGTAGCCATGCCTAGCCAGGTGGGTCTGGTCTGGGCTGTAGAGAGAAGTATCTGAGCAAGTTGATGAAAGCAACTCAGTAAATAATATTCTGTGCTTCAGATCCTGACTCCAAACTATCATCTTGTATTCTGCTGCTGATGCTCATGTCTATGGTTCCAGATTTCTTTCCTAGGGTTTCTATCTCCAGCGTTGCCTCACTTTGGGTTTTCTTTTCTTTCTTTCTTTCTTTTTTTTAGCTTACTGATAGAAAGTTAAAAGTTTAAAAAAAAATGAAAAGAAAAGAAAGAAAATCTAATTGCCAAATAAACATTGTAGCATTTACAAATCTCATACAAACTCTTGTGCTGTAACAAAGTTTTCATCATTAAACTGTGAAAGTCTTGGTTTAGGTGGCAAACACATAAGGATAATATGAGGGCATTAATATCAGGCTCCGATGGGAAAGGAATCTTAATGTCTTTTATTGTTTGGGCATCCAAGCTAGATGTTCAATTACATACTGCCAATGGAAACACTTTGGTGCCCAAATTCTCTTTGTATTTTTATTTTATTTATTTATTTATTTATTATTAGGTATTTTCCTCATTTACATTTCCAATGCTATCCAAAAAGTCCCCAATACACTCCCCCCACCTACTCCCCTACCCACCCACTCCCACTTTTTGGCCCTGGCGTTCCACTGTACTGGGGCATATAAAGTTTGCAAGTCCAATGGGACTCTCTTTCCAGTGATGGCCGACTAGGCCATCTTTTGATACATATGCAGCTAGAGTCAAGAGCTCTGGGGTACTGGGTAGTTCATAATGTTGTTCCACCTATAGGGTTGCAGATCCCTTTAGCTCCTTGGGTACTTTCTCTAGCTCCTCCAATGGGGGCCCTGTGATCCATCCACTAGCTGACTGTGAGCATCCACTTCTGTGTTTGCTAGGCCCCGGCATGGTCTCACAAGAGACAGCTATATCTGGGTTCTTTCAGCAAAATCTTGCTAGTGTATGCAATGGTGTCAGCTGGTTATGGGATTATTATTGGAAGCTGATTATGGGATGGATCCCTGGATATGGCAGTCTTTAGATGGTACATCCTTTTGTCACAGCTCTAAACTTTATCTCTGTAACTCTTTCCATGGGTGTTTTGTTCCCAATTCTAAGAAGGAGCACAATGTCCACACTTTGGTCTTCATTCTTCTTGAGTTTCATGCATTTAACAAATTGTATCTTATATCTTGGGTATCCTAAGTTTTTGGGCTAATATCCACTTATCAGTGAGTACATATTGTGTGAGTTCCTTTGTGATTGTGTTACCTCACTCACGATGATGTCCTCCAGGTCTATCCATTTGGCTAGGAATTTCATAAATTCTTTCCTTTTAATAGTTGAGTAGTACTCCATTGTGTAAATGTACCACATTTTCTGTATCCATTCCTCTGTTGAGGAGCATCTGGGTTCTTTCCAGCTTCTGGCTATTATAAATAAGGCTGCTATGAACATAGTGGAGTATGTGTCCTTCTTACCGGTTGGAACATCTTCTGGATTTATGCCCAGGAGAGGTATTGCTGGATCCTCTGGTAGTATTATGTCCAATTTTCTGAGGAACCGCCAAACTGATTTCCAGAGTGCTTGTACAAGCTTGCAATCCCACCAACAATGGAGGAGTGTTCCTCTTTCTCCACATCCTCTCCAGCATCTGCTGTCACCTGAATTTTTGATCTTAGCCATTCTGACTGGTGTGAGGTGGAATCTCAGGGTTGTTTTGATTTGCATTTCCCTGATGATTAAGAATGTTGAACATTTTTTCAGGTACTTCTCTGCCATTCGGTATTCCTCAGGTGAGAATTCTTTGTTCAGTTCTGAGCCCCATTTTTTAATGGGGTTATTTGATTTTCTGGAGTCCACCTTCTTGAATTCTTTATATATATTGGATATTAGTCCCCTATCTGATTTAGGATAGGTAAAGATCCTTTCCCAATCTGTTGGTGGTCTTTTTGTCTTATTGACGGTGTCTTTTGCCTTGCAGAAGATTTGCAACTTTATGAGGTCCCATTTGTCAATTCTCAATCTTACAGCACAAGCCTTTGCTCTTCTATTCAGGAATTTTCCCCCTGTACCCATATCTTCGAGGCTTTTCCCTACTTTCTCCTCTATAAGTTTCAGTGTCTCTGGTTTTATGTAGAGTTCCTTAATCCACTTAGATTTGACCTTAGTACAAGGAGATAGGGATGGATCAATTCGCATTCTTCTACATGATAACTGCCAGTTGTGCCAGCACCATTTGTTAAAAATGCTGTCTTTTTTCCACTGGATGGATTTTGCTCCCTTGTTAAAGATCAAGTGACCATAGGTGTGTGGGTTCATCTCAGGGTCTTCAATTCTGTTCCATTGGCCTTCTTGTCTGTCGTTATACAAGTACCATGCAGTTTTTATCACAATTGCTCTGTAGTACAGCTTTAGGTCAGACATGGTGATTCCACCAGAGGTTCTTTTATCATTGAGAAGAGTTTTTGATATCCTAGGTTTTTTGTTGTTCCAGATGAATTTGCAGATTGCACTTTCTAATTCCTTGAAGAATTGAGTTGGAATTTTGATGGGGATTGCATGGAATCTGTAGATTGCTTTTGGCAAGATAGCCATTTTTACAATGTTGATCCTGCCAATCCATGAGCATGGGAGATCTTTCCATCTTCTGAGATCTTCTTTAATTTCTTTCTTCAGGGACTTGAAGTTCTTGTCATACAGATCTTTCACTTCCTTAGTTAGAGTCATGCCAAGGTATTTTATATTATTTGTGACTATTGAGAAGGGTGTTGTTTCCCTAATTTCTTTCTCAGCCTGTTTATCCTTTGTGTAGAGAAAGGCCATTGACTTGTTTGAGTTAATTTTATATCCAGCTACTTCATTGAAGCTGTTTATCAGACTTAGGAGTTCTCTGGTGGAATTTTTAGGGTCACGTATATATACTATCATATCATCTGCAAAGACTGATATTTTGACTTCTTATTTTCCAATTTGTATCCCCTTGATTTCCTTTTGTTGTCTAATTGCTCTGGCTAGGACTTCAAGTACAATGTTGAATAGGTATGGAGAGAGTGGACAGCCTTGTCTAGTCCCTGATTTTAGTGGGATTTCTACCAGCTTCTCACCATTTACTTTGATGTTGGCTCCTGGTTTGCTGTAGATTGCTTTTATCATGTTTAGGTATGGGCCTTGAATTCCTGATTTTTCCAAGACTTTTATCATGAATGGGTGTTGGATTTTGACAAATGCTTTCTCAGCATCTAACGAGATGATCATGTGGTTTTTGTCTCTGAGTTTGTTTATATACTGGATTACGTTGATGGATTTCTGTATATTGAGCCATCCCTGCATCCCTGGGATGAAACCTACTTGGTCAGGATGGATTACTGTGTTGATGTGTTCTTGGATTCGGTTAGTGAGAACTTTATTGAGGATTTTTGCATCGATATTCATAAGGGAAATTGGTCTGAAGTTCTCTATCTTTGTTTGGTCTTTTTGTGGTTTAGGTATCAGAGTAATTGTGACTTCATAGAATGAGTTGGGTAGAGTACCTTCTGTTTCTATTTTGTGGAATAGTTTGTGAAGAACTGGGATTAGATCCTCTTTGAAGGTCTGATAGAACTCTGCACTAAACCCATCTGCTCCTGGACTTTTTTTTTGGTTGGGAGACTATTAATGACTGCTTCTATTTCTTTAGGGGATATGGGACTGTTTAGATCATTAACCTGATCTTGATTTAACTTTGGTACCTGGTATCTGTCTAGAAACTTGTCCATTTCATCCAGGTTCTCCAGTTTTGTTGAGTATAGCCTTTTGTAGAAGGATCTGATGGTGTTTTGGATTTCTTCAGGATCTGTTGTTATGTCTCCCTTTTCATTTCTGATTTTGTTAATTAGAATATCTTCCCTGTGCCCTCTAGTGAGTCTGGCTAAGGGTTTATCTATCTTGTTGATTTTCTCTAAGAACCAGCTCCTCGATTGGTTGATTCTTTGAATAGTTCTCCTTGTTTCCACTTGGTTGATTTCACCCCTGAGTTTGATTATTTCCTGCTGTCTACTCCTCTTGGGTGAATTTGCTTCCTTTCTTTCTAGAGATTTTAGGTGTGTTGTCAAGTTGCTAATGTGTGCTCTCTCTAGTTTCTTTTTGGAGGCACTCAGAGCTATGAGTTTTCCTCTTAGAAATGCTTTCATTGTGTCCCATAAGTTTGGGTATGTTGTGGCTTCATTTTCATTAAACTCCCAAAAGTCCTTAATTTCTTTCTTTATTCCTTCCTTGATCAAGATATCATTGAGAAGAGTGTTGTTTAGTTTCCACGTGTGTGTTGGCTTTCTATTATTTATTTTGTTATTGAAGATCAGCCTTAGTCCATGGTGATCTGATAGGATGCATGGGACAATTTCAATATTTTTGTATATGTTGAGGCTTGTTTTGTGACCAATTATGTGTTCAATTTTGGTGACGGTACTGTGAGGTGCTGAGAAGAAGGTATATCCTTTTGTTTTAGGATAAACTGTTCTGTAGATTTCTGTCAGATCCATTTGTTTCATAACCTCTGTTAGTTTCACTGTGTCCCTGTTTATTTTCTGTTTCCATGATCTGTCCATTGGTGAAAGTGGTGTGTTGAAGTCTCCCACTATTATTGTATGAGGTGCAATGTGTGCTTTGAGCTTTACTGAAGTATCTTTAATGAATGTGGCTACCCTTGTATTTGAAGCATAGATATTTAGAATTGATAGTTCCTCATGGAGGATTTTACCTTTGATGAGTATGAAGTGCCCTTTCTTGTCTTTTTTGATGACTTTGGGTTGGAAGTCGATTTTATTAGATATTAGGATGGCTACTCCAGCTTGTTTCTTCCTACCATTTGCTTGGAAAATTGTTTTCCAGCCTTTCATTCTGAGGTAGTGTCTATGTTTTTCTCTGAGATGCATTTCCTGTAAGCAGCAAAATGTTGGGTCCTGTTTGTGTAGCCAGTTTGTTAGTCTATGTCTTTTTATTGGGGAGTTGATTCTATTGATATTAAGAGATATTAAGGAAAAGTAATTGTTGCTTCCTTTTATTTTTGTTGTTAGAGTTGGCATTCTGTTCTTGTGGTTGTCTTCTTTTAGGTTTGTTGAGGGATTACCTTCTTGCTTTTTCTAGGATGTGGTTTCTGTCCTTGTATTGGTTTTTTTCTGTTATTATCCTTTGAAGAGCTGGATTCGTGGAAAGATAATGTGTGAATTTGGTTTTGTCGTGGAATACTTTGGTTTCTCCATCTATGTTAATTGAGAGTTTGGCTGGGTATAGTAGCCTGGGCTGGAATTTGTGTTCTCTTATTTTCTGTATAACATCTGTCCCGGCCCTTCTGGCTTTCATAGTCTCTGGTGAAAAAAATCTGGTGTAATTCTGATAGGCTTGCCTTTATATGTTACTTGTCCTTTTTCCCTTACTGCTTTTAATATTCTATGTTTAGTGTATTTGTTGTTCTGATTATTATGTGTCGGGATGAATTTCTTTTCTGGTCCAGTCTATTTGGAGTTCTGTAGGCTTCTTGTATGTTCTTCTCTTTCTTTAGGTAGGTTCTTCTGGTCAGGAGGGTGGCGGCCAGATCACCTGAAGTCTTAAGATCCCATCCTGGTGTTGTGAGTAGCTGGCAGGTGTCAGCTGACTCTGCGCCCTAGCTACTCCGGTGCTGGTCGGACCTGAAGGGGCTTGTGCCCCTACTCAGGCCGGGTTTTCTGCTTCCCTAACTAATGCAGTCTCATGTCCCCCACGATTGGATTGGAGCAGACGCTGTGTTCCACCCACCAGAAGTCTTAAACTCCCGTGGCGGGTGTCTTGGGTAGCTGGCAGGTGTCAGCCGACTCTGCCTGGGTTTTCTTTATTTTGTCTACTTCCCTTTTTAGGTCTAGTATGGTTTTGTTCATTTCCATCACCTGTTTGGATGTGTTTTCCTGTTTTTCTTTAAGGACTTCTACCTGTTTGGTTGTGTTTTCCTGTTTTTCTTTAAGGACTATAACTCTTTAGCAGTTTTCTCTTGTATTTCTTTAAGTGAGTTATTAAAGTCCTTCTTGATGTCCTCTATCATCATCATGAGATATGCTTTTAAATCCAGGTCTAGCTTTTCTGGTGTGTTGGGTGCCCAGGACTGGCTGAGGTGGGAGTGCTGGATTCTGATGATGGTGAGTGGTCTTCGTTTCTGTTAGTAAGATTCTTACATTTGCCTTTTGCCACCTGGTAATCTCTGGAGTTAGTTGTTATAGTTGTCTCTGGTTAGAGCTTGTTCCTCTCGTGGTTCTTTTAGTCTCTATCAGCAGACCTGGGAGACTAGCTCTCTCCTGAGTTTCAGTGGTTAGATCACTCTCTGCATGCAAGCTCTCCTCTTGCAGGGAAGGGGCACAGATATCTGGTTTTCAGACCTGCCTTCTGGCCTGATGAAGATGAAGGCCTGAAACAGAGTGCTTCTGTAGTCCACACTCTCACCTGTGCAGACTAGTCTTGGCGGGATCTGGGAACCAAGATGGCTCCCCTAGGTGCTCAGGCAAAGCACTCCCGGTCAGGTCAGATACCTCTCCTCTGGCAGGGAAGGTGCCCGGATGTCTGGAGCCCGAAACGGGGTCTGCCTCAGAAGCTCTGTGGCACCCGACTGTCCCCGAAGGTGTTAACTTCTGTCACAGGTTCTCATTTTTGAAGGAATTATTTTCTGTAAGAAATGAACACACAGTATTCCCTCAACAAGACCACAACTGGGCCATATGATGACACTATTAGGAAAGGCAGCAGGAGCTGATAGTGATGAAAATAGACATCTCACAAGGTCTTAGACCTTACCACAGTCAGATATGCCCGGAGAATGCATGGCAACTCTAAAACTTTGTATCATTATCGTGTGTTGCTTAATTAATTGACCTCAAGCCTTCATGACTTGATCCACCAACACA